>NW_008823916.1:1428265-1449942 GCF_000699105.1 Pygoscelis adeliae
AGGGGGTGCACGAAGAGGAGCATTAAGGAGAGGATTGAAAGGGTGATGAAAGTAAAGTCTTGACCACGTCTACAAATCAGATGTGTAGCAGGGAGAGGGTGTACGGCCCCCGCACTTCCAAAATCTTCCTGCCAGAGCTGCTCAAAAAACATTCAATATTGGTGGTGGGAGAGATCCTCAGCTGAAGCAAAGGATCACCCCCTCCTCTAGGGCTCAGGCCTATATCCCTCCAGCCAGAGGATTTCAAACACTGCTGGCAGCACAGTGATAAGAGAACAACTGCAGCCTCCCCTGCCTGCAGCTCCTTCCTCCCTTATCGCCACATCTTGAGTACCGTGCAAATAACAATGGGGTATTGTTAGGCAAAAGAGATTTAATTGCAGCCTACACTCCCAGAGAGGGTAAGATAGGCTTTTCTCCGGATCTAATCTCCAGTCTTTATCTTTTCTTCTTCCCCTCTCTCATCCTTTCTCCTCAAAGTTTCTCTTTTCTCTCTTTCAGCTCCCAACCAGCAGCCAGTGACCAACCCAAAATGTATGAAAGAAGGGAGGGATGTCGGGGTTTTTTTACAGTTTTTAAACAGTCTTTAAATCCTTTGGAGTGTTTTGGTCCGCAAGAAGGATTAGCAGTAATTCCTCTGCCATCACTTGCTTGCTTCCGACGCTCTGACAATTCATTCTCCTAAGATAACCTAAACTCACTGCTGAATACATTAGCCAGAGGACACAGAGCGGGCTTGAGGACACTGTTATCCGTGTCCCCGCTCCGTACAGCCTGGTGGTCCAGTTTAATGCACCCACCAGAGGCCCCTGGGTGAGCACTTCTTCTCTCAGTAACCCGAAACAAACCCAAAACAAACCCGATGAGGCAGCGCTGGGATGCTCCGCAGTGGTTCAGCTCCTGCGCTGTGGGATTAGCAAGGCGATGCCTGAAAGTCGCTCTCCTTTCCTCTCTCATGGGCTTTGTCTCAGCAATGGATCTGGTGGGAGCCTGTGCCCCCTTTCCTGCTCCGGGGGTGCAATCCCTCTGTTTTCTTTTCTGAGCAGTGTAGTCTGCTGGGAAGGGCACGCTACAATCCCTGCCTGGCTTTAGATACTGCTGAGCCCCCTTAGATGAGAAATGCTGCCTGTGGTCTTTGCCCTGCCTCGTTTTCTCTGTTGATAAAATGGGGCTCACAACCTGCACACTGTGATTTACTGAAGCACTAAGAGGTAGGTGAAGTCTAGATCAGAGCCCGTGAAAACTGCACTTCCTATTCCTCAACTCCATTTCTCCCATCTTGGGGTTTTGAAATCCTTCTCTACAGCTCTCGCCCATGTCAACAAATGTGTGTCTAAAGTCAGATCCTTCCAACCTCTTTCCTGTCACTGGTCCTGCTTGTGGTCACTTAAGTTTTGCTTTCTTCAAGGGAAATAAGCGCACTGACAGTAGCACAAGAAAAAGCAGTATTCGGCCCCCAGGACCCTCTTTGCAATTCTGCCTTAGCAGTAAAGCCCTCCCTGATGAGGTATTTCTTTCTGCCATCCCTTCACTGACACTGTAAGTATTAAAATAAGCTGTTAATAAGAAAACCCACAGTCTTCCCCCTCTCTGCTCCTCCTGAGACTGTGGTCCACGTCTTTCTGACCTGCACAGAGTCAGCAAGTTTCAGTTCGCTGCTGCTTGCCCCCTCTAGCAGCCCGCATCTTGCCCGGCGCTGAGCTGGGCCAGTCCTGCTCTACGCTCTGCCGGTTTCCCCCCCACCCCTCACTGCCAGCTGCAGCAGCTGAGGGCAGGTGGGTGGCAGGATTCGGCCCTCAGCCTCAGACAGAAACTGTCTGAGCTGTGTTATTCAGAGCCCTGATGGAAATAAAAGGATGCCTGCCTGCTAAAAAGCGCCATGCCTGGAAAGCAGCCCTCTGCTCTGACCGGGGAGATGCCTGTGGAGGTCCCCTGTGTGCTGGGGATGTGCCGTGTGCTGGGGAGGTGCCCTCCCAGCGTCCCTGGGGCTGCGAGGGGGAGAGAAGGATGACAAGATGCTGGGGCTGAAGCCTGAGCCAAATATGGGGAGTTGCTTGCCCTCCCTGATAGCTGTTCCTCTTGGAAGAAAGGGAATGTTTTATAAAGAGACTCATGAAAGCAAAGTATATCATGATTTCAGTGTGAGCAGACAGCAAATGAGATAGGAGCATCCCCTTAGATTTGCCCGCCGGAGGTTATTTACCTCAGGAAGCTGCTGAATAAAAGATACAAAAATACAGTAGAAAGTAGTATTATTTGCTCCTTTCAAAGCATGATGGGAGGCAGAAAAACATTATAAGGGGTATCTTTGAGTCTTGCCAGCCTGGATTTGTCAGGGCAGAGTTTTCACGGAGCGCTCTCTGGGTGACCCAGTTTCCGAGACACAGGCACAGACACACACACGTTCACGCACACACACTCCGAGCTGCAATCCGCAACTTTAATAACTGTGTGACATACAAAGGAGATTTTGATGCAAAGTGGAGCTGACAGAGAAGTGGAAGGAAGTATCTGTTTTTTTGCCCTTTTTTTTTTTTCATCCAATGCCACACCAGGATTATAGTCAAGGTGGTTTCAACCTTCAGCAAGGACTGATGTTATTGTGAGTTCTGCTTTTAATGACATTTAACAAGAAGCAGTAGCTCAGGAGGAGGGGAAACAAGGGTTTTCTTTTCTTTTCGGGAAGAATTTACTAGGGCTGTCAGGATTAAATGCATGAAGTGAATGCATATGGGGCTGCAAAGGGGGCTTAATAGCTTTGCTGCTGGTAACCACAGAACAGATTGGAGACAGGGTTTGCCAGGCCTGTCATGCATCTGATGAAACATCTGCGTATGTGGAAGTGTGCAACGTGGTCACGTTGGGGTGACTTTGCTGTCATCTATGGTTTTCTGGCTGTGGGTATAGTGTGGGTGACATGAAGGTATAGTTATGTAGTGGTAATCTCTGTTTCTGAAAACTTCCCCTCAAGGATGAGGTGGTGGCTGCTCCAGTCCAGGTGACGAATGTCACTTCTCTCACCATGATTTTATCAGACTTTTCTATAGAGTCCTGCAGTGAGAAGGCACATATTAGCCTGGGTGGATTTGCCAGGACCCCAGGACAGGTGCTGGCTGGAGAGATGCTCCAGGTCGGGTATCCAGCTAACCAGCTCAGGGTTGACCTGGAATGGGTCCAGGCATCCCAGAAAGCTCACATCCTTCCCTAAGTCAGGCCAGGCTGTTGGATTGAGTGCACCCAGGCTGATTCCAGCTGATTCCATGTCCTTAAAGCAAAACACAGAGAATAGTTGCTCTAATATTGCAGCAAAAGTCTAAAAATGAAGCATCCTCATAAAATCTGGGGCTTAGGAAGGAACTATACATTGGAGAAGAAGGAACAACAGGCAAAACAACCAAAGGAGATGAATGCTGGGCCAAAGTACATCCCTTCTCGAGCTTTACCATGATTTATTCATGGTGGTGAGAGTCCTTGAAGCGGTGTTTTGGCTTGGACCTCCATTTAGAAAACATTGTTTAACCGTAAATAAACTGGTGACACCTTGTGCCCCTCCAGGACATTGTAAGTGGCTAGACTCAAACTTCTGAAAACACAGTTATGGAGAAATGGGGAAGACAGCACTATCACAGAGATACCTCAGCCCTAATTGATTGAGCTGGCAGAAGGCATTGGGCATAGCTCAGTAGAAATGGTGCCAAATAAAAAGGAAAATAAAAGGAGAAGATGCTGTTATCTGTGCTGTGTGGTGGTGACGCAATTCCCATGTGCATTTCTGTCATGTGAACTTTAGCAGATGGTAGACATGTTTGCTGAACTAGGTTGGGAGACCTTGTCAGAAATCCCCCCCACGTCTTGAGGCTTCCAGTCTGCTCTATTGAAAAGACCCAGATGCTGAGGCTCTGGCAGGGACCTCCTCCTGGGGGCAGCTCTTTTGTGAAGGGACCCGGCAGAAGGTGCACAACCCATTCAGGAGGAGCATCTGCTGACACCCTAGTGAGATAGCCAGCTAGAGACAATGAGCGCTCACATGCCAAGCAGGTCATACACCTTGAGCAGGGTGGTGGCAACTTGCTGTAAGAGAAATTTGGTGGTTTTGACTAACCTGGGGGAAAACCATTTGTCTTATGTTGTGGGGAATTTTTAATGAGCCAGCATGGGGCTGTGGTGGGGAAGAGACAGTCCTCAGCGGTAAGTGCAGAGCCACGTCAGTGAGTGTATGACACATGGTGGGATGTGTGTGTGTCAGGGGAATGCAGCTTTGAGTTCCTATTTCTCTGCCCAGCCCCTGTTTGGATGGGGAGCCCTCTCTCCCCACCCCTCTAGCTAGAGGGGAGAGCACCCACCAGGCCAGGGACCCTCTCCCCCATGGGACAAGCTGGCTGAGAGCTCCTTGGTCACCGTCGGAGCTGAGCTCAGAGCAGATGCACCAGGCCACCAAACAGGTTGCTCTCCTCTGGCTTAGTGCGATGGAGTGGTGATAGCTGCATGCTTCGTTGCTGCTCTTTGCATCTGATAGCCAAACACAGTGCGGGGAAATGACAGCAATATGTGTCCCCCTGACACCCAGAGAATATAATGATATTGCTGTGAAAACGAGGCTGCTGCAGAGTTTTGCTGCTAAACTCTGAACCCTTCCCTCTGCGAAGGAGCTATGATTAGAAACTCATCTCGCTCTATATTGCACAGCACCTGCAGAAGAAAATCCCACCCAGCAGCATGTAACTATTTTTAAAGGCCTTTTTCTAACAGGCTGGGAGATGGGGCTGGTGAGAATCCTGCTGGTGCCGTGGATTTCTTTCAAACCCCTTGCAGAAGAGGATGGAGCTAGACTTGGGGAACGTGGCTCAGAAAAAAGGAAGCGGCAGAATTATTTTGCCAAGTCTGAAGCTTGTGCCGGCTCTTTGCATTGGAAAGCTGAATTTCAGCATCTTCTGCGTCTGTTAATTTTTTTTAGGTTTGCTGTACCTAAGTCAGAGAGATGCCTCCGGCTGTCGGAAATTTGCTGTGTGAGACTCATGTGCTTTGAATACATGTCCAGACACATGAGAGGGGCGCAGGGGTCCATTTCATGGGAAAAGTGGGCAGGAGCGTGTCCCAGTGGTGCTCTGCTCTCCCATTTAGGGCTGTGTGTTGGGTCGGTTGCCTGCAGCTTCTGGACACTACAGAGTAAGAGACGGGGAAAAGCACTGCAAACGGGCAGAGAAGAGCAAGGGATTAAAAGAGTCATGCCCTTGGGATGTGGGACACGATGAGCTGTGAATTTTGGGCTGCCAATGCCAAAGTGGCGCTGGACATTTTGTAGGTGAATAAATCCACCAACAAGCCCCAGTAGCATCTGGCAATGCAAAGGGAGCATAAGTGCAGACGGTTTGAAGCAAAGCCCCACTTTCCACTTGATATGCTGCTCATGGACGGAGTTTTATGCTGTTCAAACATAATTTTCTCTCCCTCTCTGAATGGAACCAGAGAAGTGTATTACATTTATCTTAATAAAACAAGTCGCTTTGCAAGCAGTGGAACATAGGAAGCCTAGTTTCCTACGGTCGTCTCCCATGTGGGTTCTCTGGTGTCTGATAGAGTGGCTGAGCTCATATCATGTTCTGGGAGTGGGATGGAAAGTGGAAGGGCGATGGGAAGAAGTGCTAATTTCAGTATACCCTCCCTTATAAAGCTTGTTAGAACTTAATTCCTCTGAGATGTCTCTTCTTCCATCAAATCTGATTGCAGGCCAGCAGATTTAGAAAGCTGCAATTAATGCAGTGCCTGTGGGCCAGCTAGCCCAATCAGATAAGCCTTGTTTCCTTGGGAAACTATGTTAAAAAAATAAACAGACCTGACTTGAAATTCTTACAAATTATTTGTCAGTATATATCCCACAGAGTTTGACCCACATACCTGTGCTTTTCATGGCTGACATTTATCACCGGGGCTCTGGGGCTGTGATGGAGATTAGCATTAACCTGAGAGAAAGGTCCCGCTTAGTAAGTACCGTTGACCATACAGTTTGCAGACTGAGCATGCAGCATTAAATAGATGTACCCAGCCACTAAACCACTTCCCATTTTGTATAATACAGGCCAACAGCGATTTGAAAAATGTTCCATTTCTGTATAGAAAGACTATTTTTAAAATTGAACAGTAAGTTAGTCCTCTATTGACTTTCAATTTCCATTCTTTTACATTTCCATAGCAACTCTGGCCATTTATGCATTTATCTTTGTATTTAACTTCCTTCTTTCATATCATTTCAGGTGGACTCAAGTGCTGCGAAAGGGTTAAACCAGTCTTTCAAATATCTCCCTGTTTTTAAGCAATTACTTGAAAATACACATATATATATTTTAGGCTAAATTGACAAGTTTGTGGTTTAATGAAAACTGTCTCTAGAATATTTGCCCTGAAAAACCCTTCAGGGTGATAACAAGAATGAGTCACAACCTCTCTCCTCTCACCTTGCCTTCTGTTATGACTGTGTTCAGAATTCTCATGCAGAATCTAAACTTGCAGCTGCGATAGCTGTGGCAGTCAAATGGCTGGGTATTGGGTAAACTTGCACTGTGGCAATTCTGGCTTTTTTTTTTTCTTTTTTTTTTTTTCTTTTTTTAAGTATTTGCATGTGTATTTGGGAGCAGTGAGAAAGCAAGTGCACTTCGCAACTTTTTGTGCTTCTGGCCTTAGGGCAGAGATGTGAGTTCACCGTGAGCATCTACAGTGCAGGGTTAGAGTTCCCACCAACAAGCTGGAGGGTGTTTAGTGGGAATGTAGTATCCTCCTCTGAGACCTTGCTGTCCAAGAGAGCTTAGGTAGGTGCAGTAAGCCAAGTGGATAGCCTTGGCACAATGGTGAATCTCCATGCGTGACACTGGAGAACCCCACCAAGTAGGCATTGTTGGCTGAGCTCCTTGGAGAGTGGATTGTTCTTCAAGTCTTGGGTAATGTCTGCATGGGGCACTTGGAAGACAGCTTTCAGGTCAGTAATCCTCTTCCAAGTCCACACTAGCCATTTCCTTCCTATAGTTGCATAGTGCTTTTAGCTGGAAACTCTGGTGGGGCTTTCATCCTGGCAACCTCTTGACTTTCAATTTACATTGTCAATGTTGCTTCTTCTTTAATGTCTTCCCACCCCTCCTCCATCCAGTTGATTATTCCTACCACTTACCTACCAGGAAGGATGTCCCCTGTCCCCTGGAAAATGATGGGTGACTTAATTGCAGCACAGAGAAATATGGGACATGTTTCCCTGGAGACCTGGTGACACACTCAAGTGAAGCACAAGGGAGAATATGCAGCTTTGGGTAGGCTTTTTCACTGTGACTGTGTTCGCCTTGGGCACTGATAACCCACAGTGTCTCTGCAGCAAAGACCTACCTAACTGACCAAGGTGCTTAAGTGCCAAAGGCATTTTTAAATTTTTATTTTAATGGGCCTGGGAGTCTAAATCTCATTGACTTTCAAATCGACTGTGCAGATCAATGCACAATGCCCTGACAAGGCAAGATGGTTTCCTACAAAATGTCCTCCTGCGCATCAGCCGGTCCACTTTTACACTGCTCCAGCAGCTTGGGATTCAGTTCTAATCTTCTCCAACTGGACAATTTCTGACGAGTCCTAGAGCCAGACGTTCAGGTTGTTTTGTGCAAAGATAAGTAAGCAAATGATGGAACTGATGAAACTATTTAAGTGCCTAACTCCCATTGAAATACTGAAATCTGTTGCCTAACCTGCTTAGATGCATCTGAAAATACTATTAAAGCAATTCCCTGGACCTTTAAGCACCTAAACGCCTTTAAAAATGCACTTAGATCACTTAGGGATGGAAGGCCAGAGTGCTTCCAGAGGATTTGTGCTCCTAACTCACTTGCTGTTCCCTAAAGAAATCTCTGTTTTTGTGCGCATTGTGCCAATGTCCCATGTCACCTTCCCCTTTCATTCCATCACTTGTGCTGTTCCTCGGTAAAGGACTCTAAATAATTCCTCCCCCTTCCTTACTGTTGACACCTTCCTGAGTATTTGCAGGCCATTATTAAATCACCTCTTTACTCATCCTTTATCTGAGCTGTACATAATTAGTTCCTTTAATCTTTCCTCATAGGTCAATCCTTCTAAACCCTTAATCATCTTTATCTCCTTTTCCTGGAGCCCCTCCAATTTGCTGACACTTTTTTTTTCATTTTATTTTGCATCAAGAAGCATAGCAAAACCCACAGGCCCCGAGTGCTTTTCAGACCGACTGAAGGCAGTGTGGGGCTGCGGGTTTCCCTGTGGGATTGCCCCTGTTTACTTCTGGCACAGCCTAGTGAACAGAACTGGTGTTGGAAGGGAGCAAACCACCTCCAGATAATAGCAATTTAGCTCTGCTAGCAAGGACTGGCTCTCCACACCCTGTCCTTTGCTGTCGCAAAATCTGCATCCCTTTCCAGCTGAGTGCTTTGGGTGACGGAAAGAGGAGTAAGATTTCCAAGTGTCTCAAGTTCACTGTCTGAGATCAGAAGTTGACCTGCTTCATAGCACAACAGGTCTTGGATGCGTCCAGCTCCTCCTGCTAAGGATGCTCAGGGACTGGCAGGTAGGTGCTCTGCAAGAGGGACAAGGAACTGGTGTCCTGGCAGCTCTGGAATGGGCTGGAGGTGCTGGACTACGGGCATGGGGGAAGGCAAGAACCAGCACTGGCAGCTGGCAGGAGAGAAAGACTCTTCTATTGCTTGCACCAGTGCCAGACACAGAGGAGAGGTGATGCATCATGCACTTCACCAAAAGGAGCTCTTTTTTGCCAGATTTTGTGTCCCTGCTAGAGGAGGCTATCAGCACTGCTATCCTGACAGCCCTTTGCAATGCAGATGAGCTGTAGGAATCTAACACTTCTATCCACGTGGATCACAACACCACACCAGCTGTTAGTCCCATACCGCTGTGTCTTTCCACCTGTGGAGCTCTGATCTACCTGCTCTTGCTGGGGAAGGATGCTGCTGGGTTCCCACCCCTGGTGCTGCATCCCAAACACAGACACACTGTGCCAGCTCCTGCCCAGCTCCATATTCCTGCCCAGAATAGCATGGCCTCTTTTGCTTTGCTCATAAGAATCCTATTCCTGTGCTTTAACTTTTTTTTTTTTTTACATTATATTTGTCCTCAGTCCTTTCCTCCAATGATCTGAGAACCCTTCTCAGCTGATATTGCATTCACCTTCACAATATCCTTGGCGGGTAACAACAAGATGGGGAAACTGAAGCACCACAGAAGGGATGGAAAGCAGAGCCCTGGCCCTCCAACCTGTGTCAGTGGTCCTAGCTCCTCTGCTGTCTGAAAGCACATGGCAAGGGCCCCAGAAAAAGCAGGCTTTCTGGGGGAACATGATGGAGTAGTGATCACTTGGAGTCTATTTAGGCAGTGCTTTGCTTGGCTGTCTTATCCTAAATGAACACTTGCAATTTTCTCTCTGGGAAGCACAGCTTCTTTCTCGTAAGCAGGCACACCAGGGTGCTCCTATCACATACTTTGCCTAAAAGCAAAGGCCACCTTCATCTCCTTTCCTTTTATTAATCATAATTTGCCTCCGGATTGGACTGATTGCAAAACAAAATAAAGCCATGAGAGGGTGGTAGAATTTTTCAGCTCAAACCTGTCTTGCAGTACTCCTAAAAAATCGAAAGCCTAAGCTTGTTCCACAGAACAGGGAGCTGCGACCAGCATGACCAGCCCTGGGGAATAGTCCCACTTTACAAGCTGCTGTGTTTTTTTGTGCAGGAGAGCCCTAACAAACACACCACAGCCACAACTTTGATGGTTCTCTGCACAGCAGTGAGGACTAGACACTCTCTGACAGAGATGATAAAACCTGCATCTTGAGATATCTGTCATTCGGCAACAAGTTTGCTTTCCCTTTTTCCACCCATCCCAGCAAAACCTTGCAAATAGTGCATGATAGTCATCCTGACTCCTCAGAGGATGACTGGGAGTTTGACCTGGTCTGGCATGTCACAAAGGTGGTGAGATCTGGCTGGTTATGTGGAAAGAAGCCATTCTTGTGCTGTGGTATACACGTGTGGTTTCCAGTAACCATTATGTGCTCCAGATGTGGTGTGATGGTATGAGCAAAGGATTGGGCTGTGGCTCTCGGTGGAAGTGGGCTGGTGGAGTTAAACAGTGAGACTAGCCCTTAAATGTGCCTAGAGGTATCCACTTGTGCGTAAAAGTGGATGTAAAGCTGCATGTTTATGCAAGTACTCCTGGAGATCATGGGGGAGGCGGCTGACAGAGAAGTTTTTGCTTGACAGGGACGTGAAATACTTGATCAATGTAGCAAGGGTCACCCTGAGCCTAAGCAATGGCTGGGAGCAATGTGACCTTAGAAAGGAGATTATTGAAGTGGTCAGGGTATTGCCATCACATTCCTGTGCCCCTCCCAAAGGCCAATAGCACAGTCTGAAGCCCTTGGGCAGCTGGGCACCCACGCTTCACCTTCCCCTGGCATCAGCAGCAGGCAAGCAAGCCCTGCGGTGCCTCTAGTGTACTCCTTCACTAGAGGTTTCTAAGCCCACTCCCTAAAGCTGAACACGCCTGGTAAAAAGACCTCCAGGCCATTTCCAGTCTGGGAGCCTTGGAGGGACTCAGGAAGATCATATGCAGCTGCTCTGCCCGGGGTGTTCTGCATGCATGCACATACATGTACACACATATGCAGGGGAGGCACACACTAACTCTCTGCCCCCCAAGCCCAGTGCAGGCACTCCATGCTTGCGTGCTCCCTCGGGAGCCATGCTGCGTCCTCTCCCTGTTTCTGATGCAAGGGGAGATGAGGACTGTCTGTGTCATATCCTTGCAATGGCTTTTTATGAAGCCCCATACATCCATCTCCTGCTGCTTGGAGTTGCCACAACCACTTCTAGCCCCGTCTGAGCTCTGATGTTTCCAGATGGGACTATTAGATTCCCTTAGGAGTGCAACTGTAAATATCTGCAGAAATGCCACCCAAACACTGCAGTGCGGGAGCATCACTAACACCAGAGCTGCCTTGCTTCTGCGCAGTTGTCTTTATTCAGGAAAGGGGCTGCGAGTCCCTGAGGGCTCAAAATCAGCAGTGTTTTGCAGCAGCTCTATTATCAAGGCTTGCACTCCATAGCAAGAGAAACGAAGAATTGGATGCAATTAGTGCATGGCTGGAGTGGGACATAGCCATCCTGTCTCTGCCACTGACGTCTCAAGTGGCCATGGTCACCTTGCTGGACCCAGTTGTTTTGGAGTTGCATGCGGATGAGTCCTTGGAATTTGGGAATGTCTTTTGTAATGTGAACAGCATCGGCCACTGAGACTAGCCTAATTTTCAGTGGAACCTTTGCCATAATGGTAATAATAAGCTTAACAGTGTCTCTTTTCTGCCAATAAAGGTATCATCCTTGTACCCTTTCTGAGATGCTTTTCCTGCATATTTCCTTTCAGAGGAGGAACATAGTTGTGTTGCTTCTTCTGCCCAAAATGGACTCTGGTGGCACTGCCAGTGCCGGATTTCTGGAGGCAGCTCGCTGAAAGTGAATCTGCTTTTTAAGCAGCAAAAACAGACGTACCATTAACTGACTTCCTGCACCACTGAGCAAGCATGCCCTGTGGTTTCCCTCCTCCCTCGTGCTCTCCTTACCGCTGCAATGGCTAGCTATTGCAAATAGTTTCTCAGAAAGGGTGAAATCACAGACTGTACTCAACTTGGTTGCAAAAATCCCAGTGACTTCAAATCTGAAGACTGTGTCACCAGCATTTTAAGGAACTCAGCAGGGAGAGCCAGAAGCAGATGCCTCACTCTGGGAGCCATTTATTTGGAAGCATTCAAACTATCTTGTTATGTTTCTCTCGTGGTGCTGTTTCATTGAGCTCCTCCAACACAGCATGCAGACCTCGACACCCCCCCCCCCCCCCCCGTTTCCTCCGTGCATCATGGCACAAAGTGGGGTGACTATGACCTTCTCTTGACATGCAGGCAAAGGCCTCTCCCGGACTGGTAATGCAGCATCCTTGTAGCAAATGTTACTTTCCAGCGGAACGTGTGCTTGTCGCCAAATTGTGGCTACTGCTACCTAAAGTCACTTTAAATGCCTATGACCAGCCCTCCAGGAGAGAGATCCTAGACACAGTTGTTACTGAGATGTGAGCTCACATATGACTTGGGAAAGAATGCCTTGTCTACCAGGACCTGCATGAGACCAGGGCACTTGTTATAGGATCCTCTTTATTAAGAGTGGAGTTTTTAATTAGAGTGAATACGGGAAAATACTCAGAATCAGAGTTCTCACTTTTCTTTTTGCAACCTGGGAAACAAATATAGTTTAATGCAAACCTTGCCACACTTCATAATTACTCAGAGAAGATTTTGCCACTACACAGAAGACCTCTTCTCTTCTCTTCTCTTCTCTCCTCTCCTCTCCTCTCTTCTCTTCTCTTCTCTCCTCTCCTCTCCTCCCCTCCCCTCCCCTCCCCTCCCTTCCCTTCCCTTCCCTTCCCCTCCCTTCCCTTCCCTTCCCCTCCCTTCCCTTCCCTTCCCCTCCCTTCCCTTCCCTTCCCCTCCCTTCCCTTCCCTTCCCTTCCCCTCCCTTCCCTTCCCTTCCCTTCCCCTCCCTTCCCTTCCCTTCCCTTCCCCTCCCTTCCCTTCCCTTCCCTTCCCCTCCCTTCCCTTCCCTTCCCCTCCCTTCCCTTCCCTTCCCTTCCCTTCCCCTCCCTTCCCTTCCCTTCCCCTCCCTTCCCTTCCCTTCCCTTCCCCTCCCTTCCCTTCCCTTCCCTTCCCTTCCCTTCCCCTCCCTTCCCTTCCCTTCCCTTCCCTTCCCTTCCCCTCCCTTCCCTTCCCTTCCCCTTCTCATTCTTTCTCTCAGTCTGAAATCCGCAGTGTGCAATTTTGCATGCCCTCAGTGTGGAGACAGAGTTTCTGGTTTCGGCAGACAGATGACTTTCCAAGGGCACACAGCAAAAGCATTGTCAGAAATCTTCAAGGTGCAAATGTTTGTGTGGAATTTGTCAGCAATGCGCTCCCCAGAGTCATGATGCCTTAGGTCCCAAACGTGCTCCCATCCCTCCTGGAGTTGCATTTCATTACATATCAAGGCAGACATTAGGCAGCAGATGGTTTAGAACAGTCATGGAGGATACACCTCCCCAAGGGGAATATACTTCCCAGATTGACATTCAAATGGATAGCATGATTGGCAGAAATTTAAAACTCATTTTAAAAATATGTGCTGTTGTCAGAAGGTCATTAGGGGCTCAGTCCTGAAGAAATCTGAGACGTGGTCACTCCAAATCATGCGAGTGTCCACGTAGTCTCATGGAGTGGGTTGAAGTTTGAGAGTTTTCTCACAGGGAGAAGCTCAGAGATGGTGTGGGAATAGCCGTGTTGGAAGCAGTCATTTTCCGATCTGCTGGAGTCACGACCCTGCAGTGCTGGTCCTGAGCCTGATCCTTTGGGGACACACTTATCCTGGAATAAAAGGGGCATTTTCTAGCAGTCTAGCCTGGCTGCTGATTCATGCCTTGGTTTTGTTGCTGGTTTTCCGGTGTTTTTTTTTTGTTTGTTTGTTTATTTCCTCTGGGTTTAGCAGGTACAAGTTTGGAAGCAAAGGGACCCCTACTGCCTTAAGGGACTAGCTTAAAGGAATCTCTGTGTAGAAGCCGTGACTGGCCCCACCTTGGGGCAGGGAGAGAGCAAAGCACAAAACGAAAGGTCAGCTTTTTCTATGTGCACTGATTCACCTACCCACGAACAATTTAGAGAGCCAAATGAGAACTCCTCACAGGACTTCGTTTACAGGCAACACTTCTCAAAACAGCCTCTTTCCAAATAAGCTTCCATACAACAGCAGCTTCTGTAGAGTTCCCCGTTCTGTCACTGTGGTCTTGACAGCAAAGCTGTAAGTAAAAATAGCAGTAGCAGCTCCAGCTTTATAAAAGCCAAAGTCACCACTGAGTTCCTCAAATCACTGATCCCTTCGGTGAGGGACAGCAGTGATGACCCTGGGATCTACCCACCTCCCTGGAACAACTCCCCCTCCTAAATACTTTCAAATAAGTAGCTAAGCAGCAAGAAACTCAAAACCTGGGAGATCTGATAAGCAAGCATTTGTCCCCTCCTTCTGGGTATTGATGTGCAAATAATGTCTGAGATTTCCAGCCAGCGCAGAGTTGCGCTGTTTTCGCTCAGACTCTCACACAATCGTAATAGGAAGAGCTGGAGGGGTCTCTGCAGGGAGCACGGCATTTGCACGA
Source organism: Pygoscelis adeliae (assembly GCF_000699105.1). Classification (NCBI taxonomy): domain Eukaryota; kingdom Metazoa; phylum Chordata; class Aves; order Sphenisciformes; family Spheniscidae; genus Pygoscelis; species Pygoscelis adeliae. Next base: position 1,442,507 of record NW_008823916.1, read on the forward strand.
ACCCATGTGAACTGCCCCGTATTAGCAAACGACATTTGAGATGGGCTTTAAAGCCACCCGTCCCTTTCAAAATGTGACTTTGAAAACTCCGACTCCCTTGACTCTGTGGGCTGAAGTGAGACACTTTCACGCCTTTGAGAAAATGGTTTATAATATATATGAGAGAAAAATAAAGGATAAAGACTATTCTCTCATCTGTCTTTTTTTTCTTTTTTTTCTTTTTCTCCTTTTCTTTATTTACCAAAAGTACCTCCAAGGCTAATGGTATTTTCTTTGGCCACTGGGAGCAGAGAAAGATTGAAGTCTGAAATATGAAAGCTTCTCTTGGTTTTTAACAACTTTGGATCACTCCAGTTAACTCAGTCTCAGTTCAAAGCAAAACTAGAAACTGAAAGGCTGGTTCTGTTTTTCTATTAGAAATGAGCAATAAATGATTTCTCATCCCGGAAAGAAACACAGAGGCTTAAAATTCCTTGTCCTGGATGAAAAGTCAAAACTACTAAGACTTTTGTGAGCTGACAAAAAATAAAAAAAATTGCCTGCAATACCTCATTTTGATGATATCAAAGTGTTTCATGTGTGACCTCTTTTTCATTTAAAAAAAAATGTTTTTATTATAATCAGCTTAAATTTCAAAACAAAGTGACTTTGAATAAAAAGTTAAAACAGGTTGTCTTAGTCTCAATTTTTTTCCCGACAGAAGAAATTCATCAAACCGGCTCTCTTTCTGTGAAGCATTTCAATTGAAATGAATCAGCTTTTTTCAGACTGTAATAGATGTCTTAACAAGATATCCCTGCCCAGCTCTTGCTGTTCCAGAAATAGCGAGTTTCTTGGGATAGCCGTGCATGATGACGGGCAGTGCAGAGGACAGAAGTTGTGGGTCAATATTAGGATGGGGTTCAAAAAGGAGAATGTAAGTCTTAAGAAGCCAATCCAAGGATGACAAGGATTTCACCTTTTCGAAAACTTTGAGGTCTTGGAGGTCCTAATCAGTCCTAAAACTGAGAGATAGCTGCGTTAGTGCTGCTGATCATACAAAAGCTCTGGGCTTCCCAGCTTGTCTGCTCCAGCGCAAGCAGGAAATTTGTTGTGAATGGCCTTTGACATGTTATTTTGGTGTTCCCTCTCAGGATATAAAAGTCCAGAAACAGTAGTATTGGGCAAACTAATCAAATTCCTTTTAGCCTCTGAAAAATCTGGTATTTCTATTTGAGCTGTCTGGATTTCGCCCTTGCTTTCTCAAAGCTGGTTTGCTTGGCTCAGGCAGCAGCTACTGAAGGAAAGTGCAAGTAGTTGAAAGAAGGAAGGAGCAGTTTGCTAAACCTTGGTTCTTCTGTGAGGAGTCATTCTGCTCCTCTGCCTTACTCACCTTTTCAACAACAGAGGGTAATAGGGATGCATAGGCAAAATCATACATACATTCCATGTTAGAAGGATCATAGAAATTTTCTTGCTAACCAGCTGATTGTATCACCACTTTATTTTCAAAAGTCTTAAGCACAGAGCAACTTGCCTAGGAGCCACTCTAAGGATTCAGTGCTAGACAGAGATTACTTGATGCTCTAATCTTTGCTCTTCTTTTGACCTTAATTTGCTCCGTGATCAGGAGCTGCTCATGTAAACTCCCTTGGGCATAGGTTCTCCAGGAGTGGAATGGGGATTTAGTTGTAGAGGAGAGCTGGAAGAAATATCCCTGAAGTTAACCTGTCCAGCCAAATGTTGGCCAAAGATGAATGAAATTCATCACTGCTAAACCAAGTGTCCTCTGGAGGTATAGCTTGAACTGCTAGTAGGAACTGACTCATTTCTTTATTATCCTCTTCTTCCAAGTTTCAAATGTCCCAGGATTTCCCAGATCTGGTGGATCAGTTTTAGCTTTTCATGAGCTTGAGCCCTGGCAAAGTGGACAAGTAGGGTGAAAGACTCTTTCCTCAGAGGGCATTTCATCCAGGTGTTTCATCCTGACCATGAGAGGGTGGTCTTCTTCACAGCATCTCCAACGGGGAGCTGTATCTGGAGTCAATACATTCATGTTTAGCTTTGGCTGAATTTGTGGATGATCTAGGTGAAGAGATTTAAAAAAAATGGGATGAAAGAACCCCAAAAGATTTGATGGGGAATTAGTTTCCCCTTGAGAGAAGAACTATGCTAGGAATAGTACGGAGGGTGGTCTCTGGGGAGGTAAGAAAATAGAAAGGAGAGGAAAAAGGAGGATCCTTAAGGAGATGATCCATAGCTTAGCCTAAGCTATGGAAAAGGCTAATTTCCCAGTATAGACAGATAATAGGGATGAGGATCCAGGGAGCATGGCAGCTGGGTCTGGTGAGATTCAGCCTGGCAAGCCGACACCAGCGAAGAGATCACAAATGCTTCCCCTCTTCTCCTCACCGCCTCCGTCCCCAAAGTTTAAAGTTTACCTGTTAATTCCCTTATCAGAAGTTTGCTGAGAACTCTTATCTGGATTTTACAGGCAGCTCCTGGCACCAGACCAAAATCGGAGGAAAACAATTCATTCTTCTCCAGGTTTTAAATAAAAGCAACATTATAAGCCAACAATATTATTCTCATTAATGGGAAGGGACTGTTAATGATGGGAACATATGTGTTTGGCTTTCAGATGAGACTTGCCATCTATTCCTGCTTCTGACCTGGTGCAGCTTAGCAGGGCTAAATCGCTTTTTAAAGCTGAACAGAATGAACCTTAATTGAGGCATTAAAAACACGTTCATTTGATCTTCCTGGGACCAACAACCCTGCCGTTGCTGATGGCTGCCTTGGGCTCACCCGGGCAGGCGAGAGGAGCGCCCCGCAAGACAAGTGCAATGCTCGAGAGCGTCTGGGTTTGTCTGTGTTTTTTCTGTCGTTCCCCCCAGCTCTCCCCATTTTTCTCTTTCAAATGTAATTGAAAGTCATTCTTTTAACTTTATTTACTTATCAGCTTAATACATTTGAAATTGCAGGCGCCTTCATCTCAGCATTCATTTCCTTGCCCTTTAATGTGGACCTGACTCAATTCCCCATCTCCTTCAAAGCTGTTTATTAGTTCTGCAGCATTTTCCTCCCACCCTCCCTTTCCCTAATTTCTCCTTGGTCTTCAGCTGCAGTGAAGGCAAGTAGCCCCAGCAGCTCAGGGCCAGGCGTGGCTGGAGATGCTGGGGACACCTCAGCTGTGCTTGTAGACGTGGTGGCATTACCCTGAGCCTGTCGTGATGTAGCTGAGGGCAAATGCAGCTCAAAACCAGCTCTCCCTGTGTTGCTGATGAAATCACCACTACACTGCATGGTGGAGGAGCCCACCTTTCTTCTCCCTTAACAAGGTTTGGGGGACTCTCTCCCCCCAGGTTAGGGAGGCGGCTGGGTCCCCCTTCCCCTCCTATCAGTTGTAGTGTGCCTTCCTCCAAAATGAGTCATTTTTGTGCCCTTTTTTTCTCTTTGTTAGCAACCCTTCAGTGCGTGAACCCATAAGGCTTCTGCCACAAAGGGCAGGCAATTCAGCAAGGAGGCCAGCGGACAAGCAGACTGCGACGAATAATTCAAAACAAAACCCAAAAGGTCCTTTATTGTCAACTTCCTTTATGTGGAAGGATGATGTTAATTCTCTTCTCTCCCAGCTGGGGAAACAGAGGCTTGGAGCAAGGAGGTGATCTGCTTGGTGTAGCTGGCATCATAACCCAGGCGTATTTTCTATTAAATACCTCTGCCTCCCACAGCAGGACCTGAGGTCCAGCTACAGAGCACCAAGGGGTTATTTCTGCAAAGCTCCAAGCTCTGGCCCTGCTTGGCTCTTCCCAGGCACAGAGTTGAAGCTGCCTGCAGAGAAAATAAACAACATGCTTTGGATTTGTCTTGCTGGGTGTTGAGTTGCTTTTTTGCCTTGTCACTGAGATGTGGTGATTAAAGAGATCAGCCATGGGGCTTGAGGCACAGTGAGGGGACCCAGACACTTTGTGAGCTGTCACCTCACACTGTCGGGGTGAGTCTGGTGCAGAGGAGAGCTGTGATAAGGCAGCTGTGTGATGGGACATTGTGCCTAAGGCACTGTGAAAGAGCCATGAACCTCTTCTTTGTGACGAAAATGGCTCCTTTATTTTGTTTCATTTTGGGTCTTTTTGGTTTTATTTTATTTATTTTTTTCTGTCCCCCCCAAGCCTCTTTTCATCCCCTTATCTTCACCGGTAGTTATAGATTAATGCACGTCTTGGGAAGATAAATGCACTTTCAGATCTTCAAAAGGCAAGGCAGCCTCTGAAACCAGTGTTTACAACCTCTTTGGCTGGTGACAGGGCAGGCAGGCAGGCAGCATGACATGACCCTCGGCTCAGCCTCCAAGGTCAAGCTGAGATGCAAATCCTGGTCCCCAGGAGCAGAGGGGGTACCAGAGCTCCCAGCAGCATGGCTGGACCTATGAGCCACGCGGTGTTTGGCTTTACCTCTATTCTCTGCCAGGGCAAACTCCCTTACCTCTGTCTACTCTCTTTCTTCAGGCATTGAACGAGAGTTTTGGGATGGAGAAGGAAAGAGAGAAGGAAGATGGAGTCGGGGGGAGAGAGGAAGCCAAAACTCTGCAGGATTCAGGACTATACAGATATTGAAACTTTTACTCAGGCCATCCCTGAACATCCCGTTATGCATTAAGATAGTCACCCAAGGGTCTGTGATTCAGACTCTAGCCTGAGTTTTCCAGGCATGCTTTAGCTATGTGGCTAAGCCACATTCAAAATACTGAACTTTATAGATTACCTGAGTCCCAAGGTGGCTTTGAAATATCTATCCCTGTGTTTGCACTTCACTCCAGCTCCTTCCCTAGCCATCAGGAGTCACAGTTTAGCATCCCTGGCTGTCGGCTTGCCTGATGCTGCAGAGAGGAGGAGGGCTGGGGGCGGCAGGTTATGCAGGGTCGGGAGGAGCAGGGCTTGTGTTTACAGAGCTTAAGTGGTGGCTCCAGGGTGGGAGAAAATGTAATTCTGTTTGAGCAGTTTGCAGGCATTTTGAAGCTCGTCCCTGTGAATTAGGGACCGACTGAAGTCATTAAACCCTAATCAAAAGCAGCTAATCAGGAATCAGTGGGAGATCTTCCAATTAATCGCGGCTGGAGCTAGTGGAGCTGAAGCACTGGCATCTGGGGAAGGAGGATGGCAGTAAGGAATTAACAGGAGTGCAACATCTTCTGCCACTGAGACACCCCAAGGGGTCTATGCCAGCTCAGAGGGGCACGTGAGAGGGCTGGGGGCATCAAAAGTATTTAGGGGACCTCAGAAAATACCTTGCTACCTAGAAGTTCCCTATAATTTCAGAAATGTTCTTTGAACCACCTGTGGCTTTGTGGATATTCTGTTGACCCACCACGATAGAGGCCCTACAAGGCTCCTCTGCCTTTTGGAGGGGGACAACAGCTGTCACGTACAGTTGTCAGCAGAGGTCCATTGCCTCACATATCTTTACATCTGAGAGTCTCCAAATGCTTTACGGATTTCATAGGTAAATACCAGCATCTTGACTTTAGAGGAAACTGAGTGACATGCAAGAAGTGCCATGACATCCCAGACTTTGCACAGGCTTTGTCTGCAGTCCAGTGAAGATTTAACTGCAGTTAAAATAACAGTTTATGTGCTGGATGCAAAAAGCATTCTTGGCTGTGCTGTGATGCCCTGCCAGAGAGAGCATGCTCAGCTGACGTTTTTCTCTTCTGATAACTCATGTTGATAGCTAAGACGACAACCAGTCTCTGTGGTCAGTCACTGATAGACAATTAATCACTTCCCACAACCCCTAGGCACTAATCTTCTGATGAGACTATTAACTGGAACCACAACATTTGCATTGCATGGTCTTCTAAGTTCAAGCATGGCGATGGTTTCCCACCATATCCTTCTAGATCTAAATTCTTTCTCCTCATCATCCCTGAAGTTAGCAGGCAGTTGTATCCCATGAAAGCAGACAGTGTGTGGTGTGGAGAATTAGGGTGTATGTAGGTGCCTGGACCCCTGGACACCTCCTGTGCCATAGAGCCACTGGAACAGAATGGCACTTTGTGCTCCTTTCTATTTTATGATAAAAAACCCTCAAAGATATGGTAGACTCCTCTCACCGTTAAAAGCATCTGGGGAAGAGCAGATGTATTCTGCTGCTTTTGGAAATTCCCTCGCTTCCCACTCCAGAGAAATGTCTCTCTTCATAAATCTTATTGTACATATAAAATCCCTTCCTGTTCTTTAGCTTCTGCTTGACTCCCTCTAATGTGACTGTTACACTATTGCATTCAGGCTGCACTATAAAAAGAATAAAGTGCATTGTGTCGGATCGAGCACGGCTGTAAATCCTTGCCAGGTTGGAGTCGACACAAATTGAATTCTATCATGGCTCTTCTTTGGAGGGTTTGCCGACTACCTTTTAAATTTGCCAGGGATGAGATGCAATTTAGTTTAAGTAACTAAAATGAAAAGGTGAACAAAATTGTTGTAGAGCATTAACTGCTGAAGTTCAGGTCTGTAGGAGAAGGGGCACTTCTCTGTCCAAAAAACACTACCCAGAAAAGCAGATGAATCCAATCAGCAAGCCTGAGTTCACATTTGCAGACATGAGCTTAATATTTAAACCTCAAGGGACAGAATTTCTGGAAAGCCCACCTCCTCACTAGACAGCATAGTGACAGCAAAGTCTGATACAATTCCCTGGTGTCTGAAATATTGCTGCTCATCTGCTTACCCCTTTTCGTGTGTGTGTTATAGGGGGAAGCTGTGTTCATGAAGGTTTTTCATCTAGGTTGAGATAAAGGTTTGTAGCCCAGGTCATAATCTAAACCAATTCCTGTTTTATTGCATAGCCCCACAAATAAACATGTTGGCATAATTGAGTAGAGTAGTAAATCAGGGACGAGGGCTGTCTGAGGGTCTCTTGCACTGGCTTTGTGACCAGTGGACTTTGCTGTGGAGCTGCTGTGTGAGAAACCTGCTGACTGAGAGTAGACCTGGGCCGACATCTTCCTGGCAGTCTGTGATGTTGGGCAGTTTGGGGCTCACAAATGTCCCCACAGACCTGGCTTGTTCTTCTCCAAACCTGGGGCGCAGCAATTCTTCTTCCCTGCTGGTGGGGCTGGGGGATTTCCAGGGGTCTGAGGACTTCTTAAATGGCATCACTTGCCTTGTGCCCTCCAGGGCCAAGACTCATGCAGGGCTCTTAAAACTAGCACACCGAGCAGCATGAGTGAGGGGGTTAAGCATTACCAGGCCACCTAAGTTCTCCCAGGGTTTTTCTTTCTGACTCGGACATGCCTTCCCTTCCCCGTGTGTTGGTTTCCAGGAGCCAGAGGATGATTTGCCACCCCCTGTAATGTGCATAGAAATCTTCTGGTTTAAAATTGTCACAAGGTGACAATTGTTGTCACAAGGATGGCATCCCTTGTGACATCTGATGTCACTCTCTTCCCTCCCCTG
>NW_008823916.1:1449978-1450469 GCF_000699105.1 Pygoscelis adeliae
GTCTGTCTGCTGCTTCCCTCATCGTCTCTGTGACTGTGCTGAGCTATTGATTTCTGCCTTGCTCATTTTGTAGATTTGGGAAAGGGGGAGGGATGCCCCAAGGGAAGGTCAGGATAAATTGGCAATTTGTCTCCGCCTTGGCTTCTGCATCCCTTACTCGAGGTCTCCATTGCATCCTTGTCCTTGTTGCAATTTTTCTGCCAAATGCCATTTTTACCCTCCTCACAAGTCCCAGGAGAGGTGTTATTTATGGCTGGTGGAACAAAACCAAATGACACAAGCTGGTTCCCAGCCTGCAGGAGGATATCCATCAGTGGGGACTTTAGAGAAAACCTTTTGTTTAGTTATGGGATCACTCATGTGTTCTCCACTTCCTTGCACCTCCCGGCCTCCCCTTGCATCATATCAGTGAGAAGTCCAGGAGGAACTTCATTCTCTGCAGCTGACTGATGGTTTACTCAAATGCTTTCTAGATGTTCTCTGTATTCCTG
>NW_008823916.1:1450507-1454912 GCF_000699105.1 Pygoscelis adeliae
TACCTGGGAGGAGAGGGTAAAGGGTCATCCACTTCACAGTCAGTTTGGGAATGATAAATATTATTCTATTAATATTTTTGCAAAAGGACATGCAGTGTCCCTGATTTCTATCTTCTTCCCCTCCCACGTAATCAGGATTTTATTTACTAAAATGCAAAACAAAGACCCTAAGGGTTTCACTGAATGAGCATGAGATTCATTTTTAGCAAATCCTTCCTTATTTACTCTGTTTCTGCTATGGCAGATGCCTGAAACAGTTTTTTTCCCCAGAACCCAGACAGCACTGTCTGGAAGTGCATCTTGAAGTAGACTGAAGTTTGTCCTCTGTGGCTCTGACCCTGGTAAGTGACCTACAAGTGACAACGTGCAGGTAGAAACAACCTTTGGATGAGTCCCTGCACAGGACTGAATCCAAGACCTCTCTCTCCCCGGCAGACCTTGTTTATTAAGGTCTCGTAGTTATGAGAAAGAGGAGCAGGTCTCTCTTGTCTGGACCTCTCAGAGCCAGAAAAATGGACCGTGCTGGATGGAGCAAGAACATTTGGTTTCTCGGAGGTGCTGACATCTCCTAGGTGGTGATATGAGCCATCAGGAATGGAAATGCACTTCTTTAGGAGAGGGAAAAGCCTGTGAGCTCAGACTCTACAATAATTCACCTGGCTGTGTGTCTGGCCCTGAGCCCCAGGAACCCTTTCCAGCTCTTCTTTGCGTTTTGCGAATTGTTTCTAGAAATGACTGGTTTTCATGGGCATGTCGCAGTGTGATGAATGACTGAGGACGATCAGCGAGGATATCTGTCTCCACCGAGGCTCTGTGAGTCAGCTACCCCATGTCTAGCTGCTACTTTTCTGTCTTAAAAGCCTCAATATTCTCCACTCAGCTCACCTTCCTGCTCTTTCCTGGTCTCCAGATCCATTAGTCTGTCTGGGCTGGTACCCATTAAACTGCTGAACATGAGCTACTCCAAGCAATCTAATCAGTGCTGCAGCTATTAAAGGCAGAAATAGTAAGAAACCGAGTCACCAGTGCAGGCAGTCTGGCACTTGGATTAAGACAGAAGTTTTGTGAGGGCTTGTCATTGTTTGTGGAGAACCGCAGAAGCTGCTGTGGACAATATTTGATTGCCATGACAGTGGTTATTAATAAATAGTTTGCTAATGCAAAACAGCGGTATTCCTGGATCCAATAGTCTGAGTTTTGCAAGGTTTCCAGTACCAGTGGTCTCCATGCCACCTCCCAAATGCAGAGAGGTTTGTGCAATAGGGGAATATTGCCTCCTCGCACCCACAAGTGAGGAGACTGAGGCACAGGGCTTCAAACCATTTTGTGTAAGGCAGTCTGTGATATAGGCATTGCCTAAGGCAAGTAGATCTGCAGATGCAGTAGGGAGATTGTCCCTTGACTGGGATGCGTTTTATACTGACACATGTATTTTTTTTTCTTGTACAATTTACAACAAGGATTTCCAGAGTGTTTTTCCTGCTGCTTCTAATGGTCTTGGAAAAAAAACCCTAAAGCCCCACAACCTCGGGATAGCTTATTTGTTAGTGCCCTGGATGGGATGTGTTACACTAGGGAGGAGGTCTGGGGGAAGTTCGTGGTGTAACTGCCCACGGTATTCGCTGGCCCGGGCACATCGGTTGGGCGTGCTAGCTGTCCTACTTTGCACACCCGCCAGCACAACTCTTGTTTTAAAGTGTAAATGAGACTGCAGGCAGGAAATAGATGGAGAGGACTTGATTTTGTGTGCCTTAAACAAAAAAAATCATGCTGAGCCAACCATGATTAGAAGCATGCTTGTACAGCTCAGCGCAAGCAGAGCCCAGCAAGGTTTCCCGGGCTGAGGGCAATAACTTTATAATTACTAGATCTGATGGGAAGGCAGGGTGGAATCTGCCTTTTATGCTGAATTTTCACCCATGTTCAGAAGTTTACACTTAAGACCCGGCTGGATAGTTTTAGCCCTGAACCTCCTGGTTATTCTGTGCCACCCTTATTCCTGTTTGTACACAGATTTATCTTACGTTAGATCCCACCTTTTCTTAACTCTATTTCTGTGCTTATTTGTTCGGATCATTAAATTTGTTGGAATGAGACTTTTCAGAAAGGGATGTCTTTTTCTTCACATTGCATGAAAGAGAGAATCTTAGTTGATGTCTCTCTGAAGGCAAGAAAAGCAGTTTTACAAATCCCAACTCTACCTCTGGATAAAGTTCAAAGGTTTGCCTGGACAGCTATCCTAGAAAGCAGCTCTTCTACCAACTTCTGCCCCTGGAAAAAAATGGCTTTCTCAGTAAAAAGTTCAGCAAGCAAACTGTGGAAAACTGGCCAAGAGTTTTATTGGTACATCTAAGTCATTAAAAAAAAAAATTAAAAAAGCTATTCACCTTTTTAACTGATAGCGGTCATGCTGGCCAAACTTTTAAGTGTACACTTGGCTTTTATCTGGGAGTATTTTAAAAATATAATAAAGGAGCATTGAAATGAAGATGTTGGACAATAGGTGTGCTCCTTGCTTCAAAAGCTCACAGGTAAGAATTTGCTCACTGGTGACATCCCATCCATCAGAGATGACAAGGTTTTGTCACAGTTCCCAGTAGAACAAATTGTCACATAAATCAGAAAAGGTGGAGCCAGTCAAGACATGGGATCTGGCTGCATTTATTGTAAAAACTAGGAGTCACGTGCTGAAAATTTCTCGTTTCAGCACCCTCATGTTAATTTAAAAAAAAAATAACTCTCATTCTGGATGGGAAGAAACCTGTTTAGGGGATTGAAGTGACTGGAGATATTTTTCCTCCCTATTTGGCATGTGCACATGATTTAGTTATTTCACACGTGGCCTTTGGGAAGTATTGGTATAAATCCCTTTGCACTGTGTGGAAATACATAACGCTTGAAGCCTGAAGATACATTTTTCTGGCCTCCCAGATGGTGCGTGAGTTACCCCGCTGGCTGGCTGGCTTCTTTCACAGCATATAGCCACAGCCCTAAGAGACTCCTACTGGAAAGGATGCTAATTGCTGTGACTGTTTATTTTTTTGTTTTCAAGCACAGGGTTTTTTTGGTATTCAGTGTTTTTCCTAAATCCCTGCAAAGGAGCTGCTTACAGCTAATGGACTGATAAAAGCCCTCACCTCCAGCCAGAAAAGGAGTTTTGAAAGATGTGCTGAGGGCTGTGGGATCAGATGTGCCCAGAAAACCTGGGACTGGATTTCCAGGTGCTTAAAAACCACCATTAAAGCAAGTTCTCAGACGTGACCAGTCTGAATCCAGCATGAAAATTAGCTGTTAGTTTAGAAGCCTTAATGAAGGCTGGAAACCTGCCTAAAAAGGCTACTGTTTGGTGAGTGGTCCTGGACTTTTAATTGGTGTTCATTCAAGACCTTTTCACTCTTTGGGGAGTTTGCTTTGAATGCATGCGAGACACTGAAATTTGGAACTTTTCTGTGGAACAGAAGTTGTCACATTTTCAGACTCAAAACAGCCAAGAGTTTCATCCAGCCCATTTGTAATCCCTTCATTTAGATGGAATGAAGCATTTCGTTCTGATAAGGTCAAAGCATGAAAATATGAATATATTAAAATACGTGTCAAAATGAAGGTAATCAAAATGAGAACTGGAGCAAACACTGTTGAAATAATTCACTCGTTTTTTTCTCCCCACTATAAATTTCAGCGCTGTGGACATATCCTTATGAAATGTTTTCATAGGAAAACTCTATTTTGCTAGTAGATAGCTACTCTGAACAAAATAATAAGATTTTGATCAACTCTTGGAAAAATACAGGCTTTGGGAGGGCGATGCTTGAGATTCCCTAGCGCTACCATCAATCACATCCCTGCCTCCAGGCTTGCTGGCTGAGGAAGCTCTGGCACCGCTGTTGCTGCTGGTGTGACTCAGAGGTCCCTGGTGACCCTTAAGCTTAGGGTTTGTGCTAGGGGCTGCGCAGGAGCTGCTTGAGATACTGAGATTTCATCCATAACTTTCCTCTGGCATATCCATAAAGATCTGCTGGCATCCTTAGACTCTGTCCCCAAGGTCGTGTTTGCTGTCGTTTCCCCTGTAGGATAAGACGGTCGTTCAAGAGGAGGGAATGCAATTGCAAATGAACACCCAAAAATTGATCCAGGCTATAATAGTCTTATAGTATTTTAATCGTGGGTCTCCCCCTCCCAATTCCACGGCAGTCATTCGTTCCCTGTCGAGTCGGTCGCCTCTTCTCCTCTCTCTGCTTTGCCCCTCTTGGTTTGAATTCAACCTATATGCATTTTCTAGCAAAACATGAACACCATGTCCTCCTCCATGGGTGCTCCCTGGCTGCTGTTTCCCAATCACTAGCAGCATTTCCATGCCGCTGCTGTCTTCCACTGTGGAGGGGGATCTATAAAATTTGACTTGTAA
>NW_008823916.1:1454951-1464068 GCF_000699105.1 Pygoscelis adeliae
AAGGAAAAGAGATGGTGGATAGGTGAAAAAAAGTTGGATGCCCCCCTCCCTAAAAAATAAAGAAATATGGGCAGAAAATGAAAGAGATTTAAAGCAGCTATCAATCGGTCGCTGTTCCAGCTTTAAGAGCTGTTGAAACAACATAATAAAAGGCAATAAACGAGGGATTTATGACCTACCTGCTGGAAATAGCTTGCTGCATCTATTGTGTGGGGTGAACACAGTGTGCAAGGCTGGGGGGGGATCGGCGCCTGCCTGCCCGGCGTGCATACATGGCCGAGCCGGCAGCTGCTTTATGGGGCCGTGCACGTGCCCATGGCTCTGCCCTCCAGTTTCTCCTCCCTTCTTCATCTACTCCCCTGCCCCTCAGCCCTCTGAACCCCCATATTTATGGGCTTGGCATTTTGTGTCTTAAAGACTCGGTTTTGTTCAGTTTGACTAGTAAGCCCAAGATGGTTTGTTGCAATCGATGGCAGCAGGCTGGAATTTTAAGGGCCAGGTATTTTACCACAGGGGCTGGACCCTCGAGCTAAATCTTGCAGGCAGGGAAGGTGAAAACATACAATACTGCCTACGGCAGCATCAAGAAAGGCTTGTAAACTGCTGGCACATATTTAAATTGCAGGAAAATCACCAGGGGGGAATAAATCTGTAAAAACAAAACCAAACCGAGAAGAAGAAAGTGAGCGACTAAACATGGAGATTTCTAATGCCTTCGTCAAGGCTGAAAACTGTCCTTTTAAAGAAAAAAACACCTTCCCTCCTGCCCAAAACCTACAGAAGGTTGAAACTGCAGACATTAACACAAAAACGTAGTTAGGCAGCATGTGTCTGGTGCAGGATCTGGGCTATGGTGCCGGTGGTAGCCTTGTGTGGTTTAAGGACCACTGACACAGGAGACCTATAACTCAGGAGATCTGAGGAGACTAAATAGCTGGAAGAGGGTCCTCTGGGCATGGGGAATGGGCATCTACCCTAGAAACACACTTGCAGGAGAAAGTGTCCCGTCTTTCCCAGTCCTGGATGCGAGTGGGGTGTGCTGCGTGTTGCTCTGCTTCGTTTTGAAGCCCTGGCACAAAGCCTTCCCTTGTAATTAATTTTCCCCTCTTTCTTCCTCAGAAAGAGTTTTAACCTCCTGCCTGTCACTCTTGCTTTCTGGCCACCAGTTTTTTTTACATAGCACAGTAAATCTTAATGGTGACATGAGAAGCTCTGGCATATCCGATGCTGTTTGTTCTTTCGGAGGAAGGTGGGGAGAAAAGTGAGTGGGCTGAGAGGGGTAAATCAATCTACTTTATAAAAACAGAGATGCAGCATGGCACAATGCCGTAATCCAATGGAGCCAGTGCCTGCTGGAGGGACAGATCTGGGACAGAGAGAGGAGGGGTGGCGGGGTTGCAGTAATCTTGTGTCCCTCTTAAATCCCCAGCATGGAACAAAGCCCTTGTTAGCAAAAAAGGATGGGGGAGTGGTAGCAATAAGCTAAATAAATGCCCTTAAATTCAGCTGTAATAAAAAGCTGGGAGTCTGCACTGGAGCCCTTTCATAAACACTTGGGGACAAGATTGTTCTAATTATAAAAACCCAATCAGAGGGACCAGCAGGCATGAAACTATGGATTAATTCAGCTGCTTGAATGCCAGTCTGTGGCAGAGAGGCAGCAACTGCCTTCTCCCTCTCCCTGCCCTGAAAGGTTTCGATGCTCTTTATTTGGCCATGCTTTGAAAACTGCTCCTGTTAACAAAAGGGGAAAGGGACACAAAGACCAAGAGAAGAAATGGCTTCAGTGTGTTTGCCCTGTGAAGAGCTGGCCTGCCTGGCCCTGATACTCCCAGGGCTTTCCCCCACATGCTAAGAAGCCTCTTCTTGGTGGTTCAGACTGTGGGGACGTGCAGGAGATGTCTGTGCGGGATCCTCCCCCATGTCTGTGTGTGCGTGTATAGCAGCTCTTGTGCATCTCAGCAGGGTTACGGACTATGTCCATCCATTCCCCTCCTCCCTTGAAATAGTTCCTGTCTCCATAAATGCAGCGAAAGAAAAAGTGAAAGGTTTGAGAGCTGCAGATTTGAAAACTGTCAGGAAAGGATCTGGACACCTCAGAAAAAAACCCAACAATTTCCCTTCACTGCAAATTCAAGGGTCAGGTCCTCCCTAAGCCATGTCTCTGTCTGAAAATATTTAAGATTGATTAAATAATAAACCATGGCTTCTCTCAAACTGTTGTAAGAAACTTTAGGGTTGGCTTTCTAAAACTTCTCTTGGAGACTGCAAACTTTTTAACCAAAGTTCCTTCTTCATAAGAACCATAAAGAAATGGCATGGTGTGAGTGGTTAGAAACTGCAAGAAAATCTCCCTCTTCTCCCCACATCATGAGACTATTGAAAAGATCATTGGAGTTGGCAACAGTCTTTGAAAACTTTTTTTTTTTAAATTTCAGTGGGGAGCTGTTTCAGACCTGTGGCATCTTATGCTTGGAGAAAGCCCTGCTGATGGCTGCGGAAAGAAGGTCCTCCTTGCTCTCCTTGAGGAGATGCCCACCTCCGGTCAATATTTCTGCTTCCAGATTCCCCCAGTGTTTCCTCCTTTGCTGCCCCCTCTGGGGATTTCCCTCATTTCAATTTTTCACTTCATGTGCAAAAAATAAAAGCAAACCAAAAAAACCTACTTCTGTCCCAACCATTTCTCCAGTCCACCCTCAGCAGACCAATTTTGAGGTAAGAAGCGTGGAGTTAATGGAAATTCTGTGAATTTACAAACAAGCATTCAGAGGGGAGAATGTGCCTATTTATCTCCTAATACAGTGGTTAAAAAAAAGGCTTTTTTTAATTGCATTTGGAATCTATTCTAACGATTTACCCAGGAGAGTGTTAAGATGTCAAGGCTTTTTCATTAGTAATATATCCCCAAACAAAATCTTTGTTACGATAGGTTAAGGCAGTAAATAGACCATTAATTTACAGGAACATAATTAGTACCTTGCAGTTATTCATGAAAATAGTAGGTTTTCTTTTGTTGTTATTCAACGGCAAGATTTAAAACAAATATAGAATCAGCAGGTCAAAAACCACACAGGCCAAAAAGCATCAAAGGTATTGACTGAAGTTTCAACAATAACCTTAACTCTGCCCCAGTACCCAAAACAACATAATTTATGCAAACAAAATACATTCTCCAAGTCGTAAATAATGAGCACAGAAAACAGCATCTAGAGTTTTGACCAAATATCAATACGCAGCTGTAAAATAGTTTGTTTTAAGGGCTAGAGACTATATCCCATATCTAAAATTGGAAACAGTATTTGAGGCATTTCTTTTCTTAAGAGATTGTTGATAATATTCAGACATAACGTTCATTTCCAAGGAAAGTATTTTATTTATTGTTTTCTATTTAATTGACACTATTATCTTTGCAATCTTGGCATCATTTTGTTTAGAGAAACGAAAATGTTCCTTTAAAATAAAATAAAATAAAATGTTTTGTAGGGTCAAGGTCCTCTACTTTAGATTCTCAGAATTTAAAAAAAAAAAGTTTTAATTTGAGAACATTTCTCAGTTCAAAGTTATTTTTGATTACTCTTAATTTTACATTATTAAAATGAAGAAAATTTCAGTTGACTTCAGACTGACTGAAAAACTAATTTTACAACGTTTTTTTATATCTCCTTATTAGAAAGCTTGGTTTCACATGGTCCAGAAATCAAGTTTGAGCCAATTTTAGCTTTTTCATGTGTATTACTGCAACTTGCGAAGCAAAAAGGAATTTTCAGGGGTCAGGAGCTGTACTTATAGGATAGTAAGACTATAAATCATGGGCATTGCTCAACAGGTAAAATATCAAAATATATTAGACAGCAGTTAATGTTGCAGTTATAAATAATAGTGAATTATCAAACTGAAAAAAGAAACAGTAATAAGGTTATTGTGTGCTGGACCAAGAAGCTGAAAGTTCAGCTGCATCATGAGATGAATGTATTATTGCTTCCCAGACTGAACCTTTTTGTAGCAGGTAAAGTGAAACCAGAACAATAAAGTCTCACTGAAAAGAAGGTAACAAGAGCCATTTTAATTTCTTAAATTAACTTCCCTCACTTGTTTGTTACCATTAGTAATGCTGAGCTGCTCTACAGGTGGGTAGAAAATACTGTTTTCTTTATGGGAGTTTTGCCAGGTAGTTTCTCTTTTAAATATAAAAAAGGATTTTTTTTTTTTTAAATTGGAAAAATGTCTGCCAGAACAATTTCTAGAAGGTGGTCTTGGGAAATTAAATATTCAAAGAAATAGAATAATTTCCCCGTTATTTGCTTGAATTGCTCTTCCAGTTACATTTAAAAGGAGCCCAAACTTAATCTTCTCTTGTTAAGGCTCGTAACTCCCCATTTTGCTGTTGAATGAGAGACCAAAAGCATGACATAGGAATTGGGGAAACTGAGGCAAGGAGTGATTTCTTACTAGCTGAAGGCTGCAGAAGGAGACAGCACTGTCACACCTGGGCGCTCCCAGGCCAGGTCCCTGATGGCATCAGTGGTGGCATTTGCCAGCGACTCCCTTTCGTCGCTGTGGGACCAGCAAAAGACCAGCTTGGAGACCCCCTGGCAGCGCTGGCGGCGGAGTTGCTGGGATGCAAATCCTGGCTCTGCCTTGCCTGCCTTTGTTACCTTTAATCCAGACACGTTGACAGCAGGACAGACTCCTACTGGGACAGTGCTACAGCTTGACCCTGCAGATGGTAAGGATCTCACAAAGTCTCTGTGTCATAAAGCTCTGCTGCAGGGTGGAGAATTTTAATAAGGACAGGAAAAAATAGCGAGAGACAGGGAGAAAGGGATACACTGCAAAGAACCTGACCTTATTTCCTCAGAGTGTGTGACTAAACCACACAGCTAAAAATAGGTAAGTGATTTGCTTTGATGCTGTAGGATTTTGCTGATACCACTTTTGTTACACATATAAATATAGAGATTTAATATAATATTTCCCTTACTGCGGTGTTTTCTATTAAGACAGTGCTAAAGTCTCGAGAGTTGCTGTCTCTGTCTGCTGCTTTAAGCTGTGAGCTACAAGCAGAGACTTCTTGGCTCTGCAACTAATATGCTGCTGGCCTTTGGGAAAATGCACAAGAAATTTCTTCCAGGAGGGATGTTTAGTGTCAAGCATTGTCCATTCCCAGTTCTCTGAGGGAGTCACTCCAAAACCTGTGGGAACTTCTCTGCTTATTTGTTATGAGTGACTGCTTTGGAAGTTTTGGTCCCAGTCTCCCCCATCTTTATAATGGGGAGGATAAAACCAATCTGCCTCTGGAGGGTCTCAAGCAAATTGGCCAGGTGATGCACAGGGATAGCTGTGAGATGCCCGGGGTGGGCACTATGAACCCACACCGGTGATTAAGAGGAGGTCAGTCACTGGTGGTGCACCCCAGAGGCTGATACTGGGGCCAGCATTGTTTCACATCTTCATTAATGACCAGGACGATGGCACAGAGTGCACCTCAGCAAGGTTGCAGACAATACAAAACTGTAAGGAGTGGGTGATAGACCAGATAGATGGTTGTGGCACCATTCAGAGGGACTTTTATGGGCTGGAGAAATGGGCCAGCAGGGATCTCATAAAGTTAAATAGGGAGGAATAACCCCTTACCTGGGGAGGAATAACCCCAGGCACCAGCACATGCTGGAGAGCAGCTTTGCAGAGAAGGATGGAAGTCCTGGTGGGCACCAGGTTGACCAGGACTGACCAATGTGCCCTTGTGGCAAAGACAGCCAACAGGCACCTGGGGACATTGGGCAGAGCGTGGCCAGCACGCGGAGGGAGGAGGTCCTGACCCTCTGCCCAGCCCTCATGAGACACATCTGGATGGTGGACCCGGGGCAGCCTGTTCCAGCTGGCCCGGCTGGATGTCAGTATCATCAGCTGGATGAGGTGATGGCGCAGAGGTGCCCGCCAGTCTCGGTGGTTTGGTGAGTCTATTACATGGGAATTGGAAAGAAAGCAAAGCCTGGACTCTGCTGTGAGCTCCTCCGCAGGGCTTTAGCTCGGCTCTCCCCATACCTGAATGCTTTTTTCCTTTTCTGACTGAGCCGAGAGTGTCAGCTCTGCTAGGCATCTGAGGCTTGAAGTGTACAAATGGAGAGAATTATTTAATACTAAACAATTATTCTGTTGCATAAAACTCTTGTATTTGTTTACTGAGGAGCCTATGCTGAATGCAAACCTCCAGACAGAACTGTCAGGGAGCAGGAGAAAAGAGACAGGGGTTTATTTAAATTCAGAGAGGAGTGTCTCACCGGTGCCCATGTTTTTCTTTTTTATTTGCCTCTCTGCTTTCCCTTTCCCTCGTTCCCCACTTTTCCTTTTATTTGGGAAAGTCCCTGCTTGCAAGCAGAGGTACCAGACTCTCCACCTTCTGGATGGACTCTGAGGGTTAGCTGTAGATTAGGAAACTGAGGAAATGACCACGCTCTGAGGACTTCAGTTTCCCAGGCTCCAGGCATGTCTCTGCTCCTCCTGGCTATCTGGGAAAGTCCGGGAAGATGCTGCTGCTCTCCCACATCTCCTACTGACTCCTCGCCTTTGGGAAAGAGCAACCCATGCTCGGATGAACGGTGCTCCTTGAAGAGAGCTGTGTAAATAAAGGCTGCAGCTGGGGGATGCCAAGAGCTGGCACAGCAGGGACTGCCACTCTGTCAACATAACCCCGCTTCTGACAGGCCCTGTTTTGTTGAAACAATTCCTTGCAATGGACCGAGTTTATCTCTAAGTCACTGGATTTACACCGGAGATCTAAACAGCCTGGTAAATCTGCCACCGAAGCACTGGGGTAGCATTTATCTGAGTGTCCCTTTGCACGGCTGGGGATTCTCTGTGCACTGCTCAGCCTGGACGTGACTCTCTGCCCATGCAGCAGGCAGTCTGTTTGGCTCAGGGGGACTCTTAGCAACCATAAAATGTGCAATTAACCCCCCCTTCCTACTTCAAACTGTCTCATCAGGCTCCCAAGCTAGGCGAACGTTACAGCTGTGAAGAGATGAGCATGCTGTTTTCAGCCTGCAGCTGCAAGCCAGCTACCCGAGGAAAACCAGTGTTTAAAAATCAGAGCTCTTCCCTCCTCGCTGCGGTCAGCCCGTGCCTGCCGGCCGCCATGTGCCATCAGATAAGCTGCCTGTTGCATCCCCTCGCCTGCCGTCAGCCTCCTCATACACATTCTGGGAGGACAGAGCATCTCGCTGAGGTCCTGGTGCTGAGCAGATACAAAAGCACTAAATTAATTTTCATAGAGCCTTTCGGTCAAGCAGCTCAAAGATTTTAGAGACTTTAATTGAGCCTTGGAGTTAATGAAGCCTCACTAACGTGCCTGCTGGATAAAGGAGTGTTTATTATCCCCTGTTTTACAGAGGTTGGGCAGAAAGCCAGGCAGGTTGCTGTGTGGGTTGGGTTAAGGTTTTTTTCCCCTTCAAAACTTCAAGCACAAAATAGCTTGTCTTATAAAAAGAAATATTTTCAGAGAGTTGTTCTGAATACAGTGGGATTTTTTCCTCCTGATTTCCTAAAGAAACTGCAAACAAACTTCGGGATTGAAATTAATCTTTTGCCTCCACAGAAATTTTTCACGCAAACTAAGCCAACTATTCTAACTCCCTTGAAGGCAGCAGTACCCCAAGAGGAGAGGTCCTCTGCATTCAGAGGTTCCTGACCAGCCTCTCAGAGCTGTCAAGTCAATGCTGCATCAAATGTGAGAACTAAATGACTTCCAAAAACCACACAGTGAACTGATGGGCCCCCTGTCCCCCAAACAATCCCCACGTCCCAGGCTTGTCCTTCTCCAGCATAGCCATGGTGTCCGGGGACCACGTGTGTGTGAGGGCCTGATCCTGCAAAGTGTGTCACACTGATGGTGGTGAAGATCCCTCCTTCCTTGACCATCTACATGTAATTTCCTGGTACCCATGGCCAGGACCGTGCTGTAACTGCCTAGCACGAGCCCTGGCCAAATGCAGACTTTCTGTGTTTTGCTGCTCCCTGCCAGTCTTCGCCAGAGCGAGAGGCGCCGCGGAACAGCAAGTCTTCCCCGAGCAGCAGTGTGGCTCGAACACTGACCTCAAACCATTTCAATCAGCGCCTTTCAAAGGGGCCCTTGTTCTTCGTGGTTAAAGCTCAGAAAGCTTGTTTAAAACTTGCCCTCTCTGTATTTTTAACTCCGGCTGCTGCAGCGTGACCCTGCACATGGCGCTCACCGGTCCGAGCAGCTCCCTGCGCCCTGCCTGCCTGGCTGGCTCCTGCCTCCATCCCTGGCTCTCCCTGGGACTTTGCTTAAAAACTTCTACCCTTTGCAGTCCTGCAGCCCTGCTGCTCACGTCTAGCGTGCGTGGGGCACAGGGAGCTCAGGCTGCCCAGCATTTTTCAGGCGGGAGCCTCTACTGAGTCAATAAAATGGATGAAGTGGGTAAGACACATATCCTGCTTCTCTGGTTTTTTCCTGCCTGATTTGAGGAGTGACCCTTGCCAGGCTCCTGGTGGCTCATTTCTCAGTGTGGGCATGAGCAGAAGACAGCAGTGGGATGCCACGGGCTGTCATGGGGTGGGCTGCTGCAAGCTGAGGGCTTTGCAACAAAGTTTAGAGAGGCGGGCAAACCACGCTAGCCTAGAAAATACACAGAAATCATAGGAAAAGCCCTCTCCACAAAGAAATCCTTGTTTTTCCGTGCAGACTCAAACACCTGCATGGACACCCGTCCTCCAGTTCTCCCTGCGGAGCTCTCTGTCCCCAGCGCCAACACCGCAAGCAGCGCAGGCATAACCCTGCACACGGCAGCGAGCGTCGGCCCCGCGCGGGGGGGCAGAGAGGTCGGCGGGGCGAGAGAGCGCGGCGCAAAACGAGTTTTCCCACAGCGCAGTGAAGACTCAGCCTTGCTTCTGGGGACACGTTGCGTTAGGATCAGCCCTCCCGCCTCCATCTGCTCTTCCCGCTGCGGGTTTCCTCAAGGATTTCGAGGAAATCCTTCGGATCCATGAATAAATAAATAACTATATATATATGTATGTATATGGCCGGGCTTCGGGGGGCCTCAGGAACGGGTTTTCAGCCGAGCCCCGCGCGCGGCAGGTGGCGTCCCAGCTCCACGG
>NW_008823916.1:1464156-1472471 GCF_000699105.1 Pygoscelis adeliae
CCAGCACCGGGGGGGTTTCTTGCGCCTCTTCCCGTTTGGCCGGCCGTTTCCCTTTTGCTGTCCCGGGGGGCAGGAGGCGCGCGGCTGTCTGATCCTTTCGGCCAGACAAAGCTGTTGGGCAGTGTTTCAGCTAAATCTAGCTGCATTCTGGAAAACCATCACTGCTCGGTTGAGAAACCGTCCCACTTCTAAAACGTAAAAGCCTCCTGAAATAAGCATTAAGTTCCCAGAGAGCTCCCCCATCTCATCCCCCCCCACCCCCCAAAAAAAAACCCCAAACCAAAACCCTGTCCATGTTTTGGTCCTGGCTGTGCAGCGGTTGCTCACAAGCTGTGCAGTGTGAGCAGTTTTTTTTCTCGTTTTGTGGTGCTTTTAAACACTGTTCAATTTTCAACTTCAGAAAAGCTGCAGGGACTTTGCCAGAACCACTGCAGTAGGAATTGCACTACAACTAAATATAGAAATGAAATTTTGGATGAAATACAGGCTTGGGTGCATTTTGGCAGAAGGCTCAGTGTTTTCCTCACAGCGCTGGCTCTGTGTGGAGTAGAATATTCCCAGGAATAGATGTGGATGGCACTTGGGGCTGGTGTTTTGAAATGTGTAGGGTAAGTTCGCATCAGCGTGCGGGGAGTTAGCAAGTAGAATAGAGCTGAACTCAGATTTTATGTCCTCTGAAATTCCCAGGGCTTATTTCATTCCAAAGTAGAATAAAACTTTTTTTTCCCCTCTGTAAAAACAGAATAATCTGGAGAGAAATATTTGCATTTAGAATGATTATAGTCAGTGTTGAACTGTTTTGGCTTTGGTAGTTGATATGCTCACTCTGACACTTCCATCTTGACTTTTAGAGTCTTTTACAAGTGATAATGTGGTAAAAGTCCAAAAAAGACAGCCAAAATAAATGGCAAAGTAGAACTGTATCATTTGGATTTTTTCTTTTTTTTTTTTAAAAAAGCAATAAAATGTAAGTGGAATTGTCATACTCCCGCAAGCCACTTTGCATTCATTGAATAGCATCCACTGCCTGAAAAATCTTCTGTGGAGTAACTTTTGACCCAGCTGTGCTCAGATTTTCATTTGCGATGGAAAGAGCAGCGTGCATATGTAATCTTCAGGTCAGGATGAATTGTAATTTATAATATTACTTATAAATTGAGGTATATTTATATGTAAATATTTGCATATATACATGTATGTATTTATAGATGAATTTATACTCAATTACGATTTAACAGATGTAATGTCTGTGGGATATCCTGCCGCTCAGTTCTTCTGGGGGTTCATTTACTTCAGCCCTTCCCCTGGAAGACAGCAATACTGGATGAAGTGAAGTGGGAGGCAGAAAGGGGTGCAAGGGGACTGCAGGGATGCTCTGAGGATTTGCTGTGTAAAACGAGGAGTTAGGGGAGCCCTCGCTCAGCCCTGGTTGCTTCCTTCAGGTACACGGTGTGTCTCATGGCAGATACAGCGATGCCATTAGGCAAATAAGTTGGTCTGAGACATGGAGATAAGGCTGGAAAGGGGCTGCCTGAGCCTTCCCAAGGAGCAGTTCTTTGAAGGAGTTTTGAGGCACTGGCGCTGCTAGCAAGAGATGTGAAGGACCTTGAAAATTAACCAAATGAAGGCCTGTCCCCTAACACCCATAAGCTTAATTTTATCAAGGAAGTTTCCTGTGCCTGAGGACAGTAATAACCACTCCCTGCAGGGTGCAAATGCACAGGGGAAGGCGGCTGCCCAGAGGTGGGCTCCTCTCTTACTCTGCTGCACTGGCCAGCTCCGGCTCTGTCAGCCATCTCGCTCTCCCCTTTGCCAGGACACCCCGACACCGGAGGGGCACACAGTGTACCTCAACTCTCACCATCAGTGTGTGCTGATGAAGTGAGATAGATTGAGGGCGTGCGTGCACATGTGTTTGTGCAAAGGAGAATTTGTCTCTGCTACACACGTGGATAGCGGCGTGCTCCTACTTGTGCAGCTGTTCTGGGATTTGGTTCTGCACACTGGTGGGAGTGCAACCTTCCCTGTGATGTAGGTTTGGTGCATCCTTAGTTGCACTGAATTGGCGCAGGCTCAGTGTGCTTATTTCTTTATTTACCCATTTTAAACCCCTGCTCCTTGGCCAGGTGGGTGTGCTGAGCTGTCAGTGAGGCTGCCAAGGGGAGCTTTATGATGTGTTTGTGATTCTGGGGTGTATCCCTGCGAATGCCTCGAGAAGCGTGAGAAGGAGGGATTTCTTTTTTCACTAAATGCTCTGCTTTTCACCTTACAATGACGTTAATTCACAGGGAGGCTGTCTCTGCTGGCTGGTTCCCTGGGGAGGGCTGATGGGGACCTCAGTGCCATCACCAGCAGCAACCCCACCGACTGCATGGGGACTTCCCCGGGACTGCAACTCCCTCCTCTCTCCTCATTTCTCTGCTCTCTCTCCTGTACTTCTCGTGCTCAAAAAGACTGTGACCCAGCTGAACTCACCAGGGCTTTGATATTGAGAAACCTGGAATTGAGCACCTTGCCCATTCCCTGAGTTTCCAGTGAGTGGGGAAAACGAACTCAGATTGAATAACACTGCCAAGGATTCATTTGTTGCAAGCTGCAAATGAGGAGGCAGGATGAGGAGGGAGGAGATAAAATCTGGGCTGAGAAGAGAGGTTGGGGTTTGCTGAGCTTCTGTGGCAGAAAGAAGACTTCCTGCAGTGACTCAGCCTGCTGATAACTTTTTAGCTTGCGTGCCTTGGTTTCATATTGCTGCGCTTTTCCTAAGCTCCTTCTCAGCCGACAGGACCGGTGAAATTTGAGGTTTCTGCTGTTTTTAGGCTGCCTCTGAATTACTTGAGCACTTGTCAAATAGGCTACTGTTTTGCAGTGTATTTTCAGCTCCTCCAGGATAAGTAACAAGGGGCCTGATTAGGAGGAACGGCTGAGAAAGGCTCAGTGTTTCTGTGCTGGTGTGAAATGCAGGCTCCAAGGTCCAGAGCTCATGGGAGACTACCTGATTCAATGACTTTTTATTGGAAAAGGTTTCTTGTGTCTAGGGTCAAGTTTCTGTTAAAGAAGAAGAGAGAAAGAGGGAGCAGAATGGCTGAGAAGCTCTGGAGGGAGATGTTCACCTGGTACATAAGAGAACCTGCTTCAAATTCTTGGTCTTAATTAGAAGAGGAGGGGAAACGAATCTGAACCTTTCACAGCTCAGCCTATCCTTCTTTATCACCAGTACACTGGATCAGTAGTGTAGATAACTCCCCCTTAAGTGTTATGAGACAATTAAAAAGGTCCCATTATATTCCATGCTGAAAACAAATATTATTATTAATATTATTACTTTATGCATCTCTCACAAGAGAAACAATTCGCTTCTAACTATAGTCCAAGGCTTCTTTTTCTGGAATAAGATTGGGAATCTCAGGGTCATCCCAGCCTCAGCTCGTGATGCTTTGCTGTTCCCCGGAGCCCCTCACGGCCTCTGCTTGGTGCCGCGTCCTTCATCTCAGCCTGCGCTGGAGTGACGGGCGGCTCTGAGCTGCTCACACATTCCCTTTGCTTCTGTGGGAGGTGGAATCAGCCCCTAACTGTCCTTGACCTACCTTGAGAGGGGGGTTATGAAGCATAATTGATTTCAGTTTCAAAAGAGCTTTGAGTTCCCAAGAAGAAAAATGCTCGAGAAGTGCAAATCATGATTAATCATTATTATTATTTCTACAAATTCCCACTTCAGGTTGGTTGGAAAACAGAGGGTATTTAGTGATGCCTATGAAGGTAGAAAGGATAGAGTGGCCTGACTCTCCCCTTAACCCAGGGGGCTGCAGTCACGTCTGTGGAGTTACACCCGATTAGCATCAATGCAAGTGGGAGGAGAATCAGACCCCATAGTCGCTTTTCTCTGTACTAATGGATAGTGCTAAATTGCTGCTAGTCTCTCTCCCTGAAGCATGCGGGAGACAGTTCAGTACTCGCTGTTCCTCTCTTTCTCCCTTGTGGAGAGGTTGGAAGGTTTAATTCAATCATATTCTTAAATGGAAAATAAAAGTACAATAAAAAAAATGCACAGATGTCTGTGAAAAGAATTTTGTCTTCAGCGAGTTTTGATCTGGATCCTAAAAGAGCAAGACAAAACCCTGTGATTGACACCCTTGTTTTGCACAAGGTGCCTTGGAGGAAGCTTTCAGAGCAAAAGGTTTCCTTTGCTGGAGGGGAAATGGAAAAAGTCCAGGTTTCACAGCTTTTTGGTTTTTCAGGATTTTTTTCCCCCTATCTGCAGTGTAAAGATGTGAGACCCTCTGAAGTTTTATTTTTCAGCAGAGAGCAGCCCACCTCAGCAGAAAGACAGGGATTTACAAACCAATGCTGTGCTCCCCCCCTCCCACTGATTCCCCTCTTGAAAAAATGTTCCTACCCCGGAGAGGCCTCTCCCCTGAGAGATCCCAAAGCACCCAAACCCCTCTCAGTCTTCTGTGGGGTGTGTGGGCCTGAAAAATGAAGTCAGGATGAGTCCAGGTGACTCCCCCAAGGTCTGCCAGGAACCCCTCGTCCCTACCTCCTGGGATGCGCCTCCAAGCATCAGCCTTGTGCAGATGCTGAGAGATATTTATTTTTATTTCCCCATGAGTGAGGTGAGTCTGCCTGAAATCACAGCCACTTTGACTTTTGGTATAAATGAGAGTTGTCTTGTTTCAGTGATGACGACACTTCCCTGGCTGGGTACATGGCACTCGGCTCAGGTTGGCCTGGGTGCCGGGTCTGCAGCAGTGCACTTTGCAAAATATCCTGTCCCTGGCCTTATTTTTCACCTTGAGATAGTTTTATTCAGTCCCATTCTCTGGCATGGTGGGAGCACTGGAAATCCCTTGCCTTTCCCTCTCCCTTGCCACCAAACTCTGGCTCCAAGGGGGAGAAGGGAGGGATGCTTTGCCGGGAGCTCACCCTGTTCATATATCACTAAGAAAACGCTGCCGACAAACAGCAAGATTCATTTTGGTGCCAACCGACCATAAATTTATTTGCTTGTTAATGCAGCTTCTCCCAGTTCATGTTTTCCCTAACTAGGAGCATCAAAATGTCAACCTGTCCTCAGGGGTATATCAGCCTCCTGAACTGAAGTCGGTAACGAGATTAGAGTCCATGCTGTTCAGAAGTGCTGCCTCTCCCGCATGTGCTCAGTCACTTGCACTTATTTTATTATTATCTGGTTGTTTTCTCCCACTGATGTATTTTTTCCCTTCCTCTCTTCCTCAGTTCTCAATGAAACAAATGTGGGCTGACACACACATACAGCGTCACCTCCCCTATCCCCGTTTGTCATCTCTCCCCTGCTTCCTCTGCAGGCTGACCGGCCAGACAGCATCGGCCAGGGGACAGGGACGGCTCCTGCTCGGGTCATGCTCCCTACAGAAAATCGCTGGCCTTCCCCTGGTGAACCCTTTCTGTATGAATGTGAAATAAGAAAAAGAGCTTCTTGAAATGGAATAAATATGCAAACATGTGGTAGCTGGGAGAAGGGCAGGTTTGTGGCTGGAGGGAGAGGCAGGGAGAAGAGGACATCCCCACCCAGCCGGATGCAGTCTGTGGGGCTTGAGGATCATGAGCACTGGAAGGAGATCTTCTGGATGGAAAAGTATGACCACGGTAAGGCAGGGAAACATAAAACAGGCCCCATGTCATGTGAAATACCTACAAAACAAGAAGAGGAAGCCTGAGTGCTTGGGAGATATCTCCTTTTGATGCAAAGACGTTTGAGAGCAGAGGCAGAAGTGAAGGGTGCTCAGGACACAGTGACAGCCCGATCCAGCTCAGCAGGAGGGGATGGGAGGTCGGATGCTTTGGTGGTCAGAAGGGCACATGCTTCGAGGAATAAAGCTCCCTACTCTGCCCCAGCAAAACTGCGCAGCTCCTGCCGCCCGAGGAGGAGAGGGAGTGTTTGCTTCTCATCACACTTCACTTTTGGGTTTGATTTCAAGCCCCTTTTTATTAACCTGTAGTCATCTGTTGTAGCAGTGAGCTGTGTGTGTGATTAATGGCGCCTGAAATATTATCGGGTTTGAAAGGCTGCTTGTTTGAAATTGCACTGAAAGTAGTTAGCCGGATTTTTTTGCAGCTTGGCAGCCATTTCACACCACAATTGCCCCAGATAGAAAGGGTGTAGGTGGAGGCGAGTGGCATGGGAGCAGGATTCCTACACCAAGGACAAGAGCTTGCAACTATCTATACCTTAATCTTTGCAATGTTCACTCTTCCTCAACATCTGCAAAGCCACCTTGGGTATGTCTGTTGGGACCGACTCACTGAGCAAATAACAAGCCCAGACCCCTTTGGAGGGATTGTCCTTCTGCAGACAGAAGGCCTGGGGACACACGGACTCTAGTCCCTGAACAGGTGACTCAGAAGGACAGGAGAAGAGTGTGGCTAAAAAGTTACTAAACTTTTCTTGAAGTAAAAACATAAAAACATTCTTTTTCTAATAATTTATTTTCCTGACATTTTAATAAAATATTTGACCTTCCAGGATGAAGGAATGAAGGTTTTTTCCCCTTAAAAATTTAAAAATAACTTGACATTTTTCATGGAAGAAAATGTCTTCCATCCAGATCTCATTTGGTCTTATACCTGCAAAGCACACTCATACCACTAATTCTTTGCTTTTCTACGCATGAAATTCACCCATGAAATGAGGGAATTATGAAATTAACTGACTTGAGAACTCAGCTTGACTTGGCTCAGTCTAATAAGATGAAGGTACATGGTAGGCACCTATATATATTTTTTAAAACTATCTGTGTGGTGCAGCTGGGCTCAAAGCTGGACAACCCTTACGTTGTATCTCTTACTTCTCTAACTCCTCCCCGAGCGGCAGTACTGATGAAAGAGGACATGTATCACAATAACTCCTTTTTTGTAAACCCAAATGTCTGGCTAGGAAAAGCAGCACGGCCCAGATATTAGTGAATGAGAGCAGGATCCAGCGTTCCCCACTGTCTGTGCTCTGAAGATCGATTTTGGGTGTCTGGTCCCCAGGCAATACATGGCTGTTACAGCTCCTCGCTGTGAGATATCCAGTGGAAGCTGCAGTTGCTGCTGCATTAGGATTTCTAGGCCACTTTTCAAGCTCTACCAGTGATGTGCATCGTCCTGGACCAGCCTCTAGCATTTCCTCATGCCTTTGTTTCCTTTTGCTCCTCTCTGCCTGTTTGAACTGTAATCTCCCCTGGACAGATGTGATCTCTGCCCAACGCTTGGCAAAAGGCGTCCCTTAATTCCTAATCCTGTCCCATCAGGCCACATTTCTTTCCTTCCTCCTGCATCTCCAAAAGACCCCAACCCCACTGGCTCCCGTCGGGGTACCCCACCCCATCCTGCCTTCCTTAAACATGGCCGGTGCCTCTGGCCACCACACACCATCCCCTTCCTAATCCCTTCCTAGGTCTGACAGCTCTAAAGGCAATATAATATGAAGAGATGACATTAAAGTAACCTTGGCAACGGGGGTCTCATGATGGGCGATTTTGGCTACCCCTGTGACCTTAGGAGCACGGTCTGTAGTTACGAGCTAGAAGAACTCATAACTAGAAACTAAGAAACAAGAAAAGTCTTCTGCACTGAGGTTTGCAGAGAGAAGAAAAAAGAAAACAGATGCTGCATCTAAGCTGGGATTTCTCTGAGTAAATAAATTATAAAATTACATTAAAGCATCTTTTTTTAGTTGCATATAAAAGCTAGGAAATGAATGTCTCCTCCATAATTGCTGCAAAGGGCCTAAACCAGCCATTTCTATTTGCAGTTTCATATTTCAATAAACTTTTATTTATTTCCATTTGAGTGAATGTTCCTGTTCATGAATATTTTGAGGGATTCAGAGCACTGTCCAAAACTACTGCTGATTTTCACTAGGGTAAAGCCACATTCCCCCTCGATCTATACTGATATTCCTCCCTCCATGCCCATGGGAAAGCAGCAAGATAACTATAATAAACATCTTCAGACACAATTACTTCAGCTAAAACACAAAATTAACTTTCTGATAGGTTTTAAGAAAACAAGTGAGCAAGCAAACAAAATCTCTAGCTCTCTCCTTAGGACATTATTTGAGCTGTACTTTTTACCCTCTTTTCTAGGGGAAACCATGTCATTTGTGGATGTAGCCATACGTTCTGTGTTTAAATTGAACCCAAGTTTTGCAACTTACTTAACTAAATTAGGAAATGGAGGAAATTGCTTGCACACCTTGTTCTTCAAGCTCAAAGCCAGGAAATGAGAAGGCTACACTGCTCATTTTATTTTTTTATCCAGAGCTGAAATAAGAACTTTTTCTTTCAGATTTCAGA
>NW_008823916.1:1472564-1493963 GCF_000699105.1 Pygoscelis adeliae
TGCTGTGAATCATGCAGTGGGTATTACCTAGCTTCCCTTATCCTATAAGGTTTCTGGTCCTTCTTCTGAGTTTTGAGCAGTAATTTCAGCTTGAGAACATTTACTCTTGAACCTGAAACACATCTGCAGAAAAATCTCAGTTTAATAAATTTCTCAATATATAGAAGTAATTACAGGCTGACCTATTTGATGATTCAGGCTGTGCTGCGAAATGTTGGACCCGTGAACTTAGCATTTCCCTTCAGACTTGTCATGCAAACAGCATCAAATGTGTTTCACATGCAAGAAACTCCCCCTACCCATGCCTTCAGAGACAGATCTTTTTTTCCCTTTCTTTTTAAAAATCATTACTTCTGGGGTTGGGATTTTGTCCTGAATTGGATCTACAGGAGTCTAAATGTCCCCTCAGAGCCCCAGTGCTGATACAGAATTATGAAAACTTTATTTTCTTAAACTGCCCTGTCCCATGGGAGGCACTTTAGTACCGAGCGGGATAAATACATGATTCAATTCCCATCAGTCAGCTGAGCTGCAGTAACTGACTCTCTGCCTGGTATTAGCCCGCTGCCGCTATAGAGCAGCTCTTGTTAGCTCAAACCACCTTCTCAGAGCTTTGCCCACCTTTCTTTGTCAATTAAGCTAATGCATTTCACTTTGCAAGAGAGCAAGATTACCAGCAAGTGACTATCTCACGGAGGCTCGGTAACTTGATTGCTTCAGAGAATATGCCCCGCGTTGCTGACTTTTGATGGAGGGTTGATTTTTTCTTGTGAAGTGGAGATCTTTTTGGGGGGAATCTGGAGTGCAACTGGCTCAGGAGCAATAGGATGGGAAAGTGCTGAGAGATGGGGCTCCGAGGGCAGTTATTCTGTGCACTTTTTTTTCTTTTTCTTGAGGAGACAGTGCATGACTGCCTGATGGTCGCTCCTGCTTTTGCTCCGAGCTGGCTGTGACGAGACTGAGGCTCATTGCCTCCTGCCAGGGAGCGGAGGGGTGCAGGGGGGGGCGGGGCAATATGGATCGGTTCAGTGTTTGATGAATGTTGTCATTAGTGTTCGTGGCACTTATGGGCTTCCATTTATCCTGAGCAACAGTGATTTATGTCCGGGGCATATATCCAGGTAAAAAGTATTTTAAAAACTAGGGGAGGGGCTCTTGAAGCGCTTTAGCCTCTTCCCCTCCTCTCCTTCCACATAAACTAATCACGGTTAAAAATATGCAGGGGTGACACAGTGTGAGGGAGCCTTCCCTCCTCTCCACGGCTGTACTCACCACCCCAATGCTACAACAGGCAGTTCCTTCATTTGAGAAGACCCTTTATCCCTAAAAAAATGGCTTTTAAAGGTTCCTGACATTTCTCCTTTTCCTCAGCCTGCCTCTCCACCTCTCCACCCTGCCTTGAGTGCTGCTAAGGGTGCACCTCTCAGAGCTGCCTGCTGGTGCCAGGGTGATGGTGCAGGGCTGTGCTTGCAAAGGAACGCAGCCTGGCTGGCATGGAAATGAGCTCAGAAACCTCACTGACACAGCCTGACGGTGGAAAATGCAGGAGGGAAAAAGAGGTGGGGGGCAGGTTTGATTGGTAAAAAACAGATTTCTGTCCTCCCTAGCCCCTATTAGGTTTTAGTTGGGCGAAAAGAAAACTCAAAGCCAACAGTTTCATTGTGACACTTGGAAAAGTTGGCTTACCTACTTTTATTATATATGAATAACATTTTGAAGAGTCAAACTGATAAATGCCAGGCATTCAAAACCAAAGTTTTTATTGAACCCAAGTGGCTTTTTTTTCACCCTCTTTCTGTTCCATTTTAAGAAAAATAGACCATTTTTGTCCTGATTTGGATGGGGAAGCTGATCTCAGTCTTTCACAGAATGGGAACTCGGCTTTCTGATGAGCTCTGCCTGCGTATGGACTCCCCAGTCAGCAGCTTAATGCCATTCCATTCATTTACACCAGTGTAAATCAGGAGTAATTGTCCTGAAATCAATGTCACCGTGATTGACCAGATTTTCAGAAAAGCTCAGCTCCCAGATAAACCCCTGCGATACGTGGCCAGATGTATTTATTTATTTCATTTAAAGAGCTCTGTGGATACCTATCCCCTGTGAAATTGGGCGCTGAGCGACAATATTGAATGCTGATTGCAGCTTGTCAGAAAATGAGGGAGGGGAGAAAAAGCAATATTTGCAAAAAGCTTTGAAAAAGAGGGTTGTTTTTTTTTCTTTCCAAAGAGTGTTCTGTTTTTCTCAGTTAACTTCCATCCTCCTCCCCCTTCCAAGAACGTGTGCGCACATCCTGCTTTCTATTCCTGATTCTCTCTCCCTGCCTCTGACTGTGAGATTGCATCTCAGCACAAAATGTGCATGAGAGACCCCATGGACTGAGGAGACTGCAGAAAAAGAGAACTTCCCCAAAGGAGATGTATTGCCCCATACCTCTGCTAGGGTAACAATTGACCTCTTTGGGTGCGAGCCTTTCTCCCTAGCTCAAGGTTGAAGCATGTCTTGAGACATACTGGTGTACCTTTAAGGCTTTGAGTTTGTTTTCCTCAAACCAGCCCATCCAGGGTGGCTCTGTGCCAGAGGTGAAGGTTGGGGATGGACACTGGTAATAACAGGGTCATGCGCTTTGCCCAAACGTGCCGTGGTTGGATTCCCTTTTGCAGCTCTGCCATTATCTCTAGATGTTGCCCTTGAAGCCTGTTCCATGCCACAGCAGGAAGGGGACGCAAGCAACAAGAAGATGAGCGCATTGGGGCAGCCATCAAAGGCAGGTATGTGGCACCCTGTGTGGGGCACTGAGAGGAGCCTATGGGGGCTGCCTGAAGGCAGGACCCCTCAGTTTGGCCTCCTGCACACATGGTGCTCTTTACTGCAAGGTGGCCTTGCTGCCACCTCACTTGCCCATGGTGTGGCATTCCTATGCTGGTTGCATGAATTAGCAGTTTGCTAATAGCCTTATGTGTGCAGAAGGGCTGGTTGCAGGCCTGAGGGTTCACCCTGGGTTAAGAAATGTGTTAATTGCTTCTTCAATAACCTCCTTGCTATTTTCCTCCTCTCCCTTTTGCTTTGGCTTGTGAATGAATGGTAAACACCTCTGCAATTCAGGCTTTCTGGGTGAGGACGTGGAGGGAGCGGTCAGGAGAACGGGGTGGAGGGGAGCATCCTCAGGGAAGGAGGAGGACGTGTGTGTGTTGAACCACATGTTCTCATTTTGATTCGCACTGAATATGAAAGGCAAGCAGAAACCCAATTAGTAACCTCTGAACTAGCCTTGTGTTATCTCCGGGAACACATGCCATCTGCCAGCTCCTCCGCCACCCGACGGCCCCCTCCCTCTTCCCAGCTAAACGAAACAGGTGGTGGAGCTGGTTTCTGGGCTGGAGACACCACACAGGGACCAATATTTAATAAAACAAAACATAGCCACCTCCCACACACCCCCCAAATCAGCCCCCAGCCCATGGTTCTCTGCAGCCTCATGTCTTTCCCTCCGTCTTCACGCTTCACTCACTCATCCTGCAGACCAGCTCAGCTCAGATGCTCTTTTGGCTTCGCTGCCCCTGGAAGGGATGAGAGTAACCCAGAGCACCGATGAGGAGATCTTTCAACTGCTGATGGCTGGGCTGGCAGGGCTCAGCTTGTGCAACAGGCTGCTGTCAGAGAAAGGTGCCCCCAGCCAGAAAGAGGAAGATTTCCAGGGAGAAAGCAGCAAACAAACTGGCATCTAAGCTTGAAGAATCTGGGCATTGCTGTGATGAAACCAAGAGGTGAGGGACAGACAGTTGGTCGCAAATACACTGCTGACATGAACTGGCAAGAGAAGGCTTTTTCTCTGGTGCTGACCTTGCTTTTGGGGTAGACGCTGTCACTGGGATGTTTGCACAGCTGATATTTTGTATAGCATGGATCTGGGCAGGGGATATAGGTGGCTGTGCCTGGGCTGTCCTCCCTGGTGTGACATGGCAGAAAAGGAAGAAAGTGGAAACATCATGACTTGGCTTGCAATGACCTGGGTGCTGC
This sequence comes from Pygoscelis adeliae, assembly GCF_000699105.1. Classification (NCBI taxonomy): domain Eukaryota; kingdom Metazoa; phylum Chordata; class Aves; order Sphenisciformes; family Spheniscidae; genus Pygoscelis; species Pygoscelis adeliae. The sequence continues at coordinate 1,476,585 of NW_008823916.1, forward strand.
AAATGGCTGGAGCTCCCCACCAGCCTCTGCTTGAGCCCCAGGTTTGCATCCTGTACTTGGAGACCCAGGCCACATGGATGGAGTGGTTGGTGGCATCAACAGCTCATCTCTCACTGGGAGGAGAGAGTGACCACTTGCAGATGCAGTGCTGAAAATAAAAAGGCATAGCTCCCCCCACCAGGCTGCCTGGTGGGACACTGAGAGGGCCACACATCCCAACTCGGTCCTTTCCATGAATGGCCAAGGTTTGGCTGTGCTGTTTTTCTTCCCCAGCAGCCTGGATAATTGTGTGTTTACAGTAAAATTGACAGATGGGAGTTTCAGCGTTTCACAGGGGCAGATGGTATCAGAGGAGGGTGGGAAAAGTCTGGCAAGGAAATGCCAACCGGCTCTCCTTGTGCCAAAGCTGCAACATATGCCTGCCTTATGCAAAGCAGCCCCGTTTTCCTCCAGAAAAGTTCAGGGAAGTAGAGCTGTGAATGAATAACCCGGGTCTCCTATCAAATGCTGCACGTTCCGATGGTCTCTGTCTTTCCCTGCTAGAGCGAAGCCTGTATGTGAACATGGGAAGGGGAAAGTTGTTTAAAATCTGGACTCTGGCTCCAGCTGTGCATGTGGCCCAGATGGAGTCGAAACGGTGTTGACGCCTTGGTAGATTTGGGGTGGTTAATGACAATCCTTGAAGTCTTTTTTCTCTCCTCCTCCCTTTTGATCATGACTCCAGCTATAGAGCAAGGATCCTGATTACCCTGAGGTACGGGTTTTTCCTGTGCACGACAAGTGGTGGGGAGAAAAGAGGAAATTTTGCCTCTGTACAGAGTCAGCTTCAGAGCACTAAGGTTTGATTGCTTAGAGGAGCGACAAGAGCAGGTTTGCTTTGGATGTGGTTTGGGGTCACACTTGCCTACCAATATCCTGCTCCTGTACCCTCACACTCTTGCTGCAGGGGTTGGGCTGTGTCAAGGAGTCCATGAACATGTCACATTTGTAGCTATAGCCTCTGCTCAATTTGTAGACCTATAGATTTTCTCCCTTACTCCCCCAGTGGCTACTGCCCTCCCCTCTCCTTCCTCCTCTCTTTTCTTCTGTAAAGGGAAAATCTCTAAGTTCTCTGGGACAGGTACAGGGATAGTTTTCCATTTTGTATTATGCACTAGCTCATGTGAGGGGTATCAGCTGAAGTACCAGAGTAGCCACGTCTAGGTCACGGTGGGTGCTAAGCATCAGGCAAAGGACATTTTGTGCAAAGCACCCTTCAGATTCAAATTGCTGGGCCCTTCTTGCCACCAAAAATATAGTAAAGAAAGTTAGAAACTTTACTGGGGCATGGACATCAGCATCATCTTCTTAAAAACTGCAAAGGGAGATTTATTAGCCAGGAATGACCAGGACTGGGTTTTAAACCTCCTCTGAAAGCAGTTTCCTCTACTGTGGCTGCTGGCAGAGTGTTCAGCTTGCTGCGAGACTCCAGGTTTTTAAGATCTTTTCAGTATCTTCTTCAGAGCCCCTGATATTAATTTGTCAAGAAGGAAGCTGGTAAGTGAGGAGGACTCCACATTTATGAGGAAGAATAGTAGATTTGGGAATTACCAGGCTACTCAAACAGAAGATAAATCATAGAAAGAGGCAAATATTTCTCTGTTAGGGACAGACCACACTCCCCAGCAGTCGTGGCTGCATACAGGGGGAATGACGGGCGTAATGCAGTGCCAGGGCTTACAGCCTGAACCTGCATCTTGCGGGGGGAGCAGCATGAGGTGCTGGGCTCTCTCAGCTCCCACCAAGTCCAAGGGAGAGATAGTGTCTCTGTGCATCACTCTGAAGTTTTTCAGGCCAGTCACAAATAGTTTCAGCTCACTGCTGAATCCTTCAACGTGGAGTTCAAGGGAACCTGTTGCAGAAGGAAAATTGAGGTGAATTAATTGATAGCTGCCAAGGAAGAGGAGGTGGCAGTCGGGGTAACCAAGGGGTTAAGCCCTTACCTCTCCCATGGGAACATTCCCTATAGGTGCTTTGCTGTGCCTAAAGCCTGGGGTTTATTACCCAGCTTGCAGGATGCAGCCGAGTTTCTGTATCCCATCTAGGTGGCAGGCGTTTGAAACAGAGAGAAAAATGGCCAACCTGAACATGCCCCTTTCGCTCACAAAGTATAATTAGTGGCAGTTAAATGAGCTGCCTGTGCTGATGCATCACATGCAGCGAGGAGGCTGAGAGCCCATTTGTTACAGATCTGGGCCATCTCTAACACAAGGTGTGCAGAGGTCCTGATTTGTTCCATGGCGCTGGCAGCTCAGGGAAGCTTTGGAGGTGGGAGGCGAGGATAGAGAGGTTGATGTTGCAGATTTGCTCTTCCTTTCTTTCCCGCTTGCCCATTTTTATTCGGGGGAATTCACGCAGGGGCCCTGGCCCTCGGGCAGGCGGGTGGTTGGGATGCAGCGTGCTTGGATGCTGCAAACAGTACGGTGCTCCCTGGGGACCGGCTGAGTGTCCTTGTCCTTTCTTCACATGGGAAGGCAGATCTTGCCAAGCAATGACAGGCTGACACCTCTTTTCCAAGCCTCTAGTCGTAGTTATGGGGTTTTAACAAAGTAAGAGCATCAAGATCTCCTCTGCAGAGGAAAGCAAAGTTCATCCCATTCTTGCAGAGACCACCCTGGTGTTGGACGGGGTGGAGGGGGTGATACATCACTACAGACAGCCTGGGGAACAGAGGGTGTTGTATCAAAAATGTTGTTACGGCTTTATATAGAGCATCTCAAACAAAGGGATGCAGGCCTCTCTGAGGGACAGCAATCCTGCAGCATTACCTACTGCCCGTGTTCCTACCGTACAGCAAATTCCCTCAGGCATTTCAGCTGCCTTTAGGCGCTAATCACCGCTTTGGAGACTCAAAGCTGTTTTACCGTGCGGTGCCTGGCAGTGCACACGAGCAGCGTTTATTCTGCGCAGAACGAGCTGGGGCTGTGAAGAGCAAGGGAACAGGTGGGAGCAGAAGGGGAGTTGGAGGAGAGCAGGAAACTCTTTAGGTCATGTTTGACTTATAAGGCCAGAGTCATCCTTGATGAAACTCTGCTGCTGTCAGTGCAGAATAACACCCTTGACTGATGGCTGTTTCTCAGTGGTGAGGAGATGGATATCTCCCAGCCAAACAGCTACAGCCCAGGCACTTCTGTCCCCCTGGCTGCTTTCAGCATCCATTGCTTACAGTGGTTCTAGTGTGGCCATCATGCTGGGCCATCTGGGAAGGGTGACCACCCAGAAACAGGGACGCTTGTTCATGTTACTTATAAGGACAGCAGCAATCCTGAATTTGCTGGGGATGCCATGTGCATCCCATGCTGGAGCAGCACAGGTGGGAGGCACAGAGGTCCAAGCCCCCAGTGCCAGAGGCTGTGGAGGCCAGGGCATGTCCTTGCAGGGCAGCAAGCGCCTCCACTCAGCTCCTGGCTCCAAAGCCTTGGTTCCTCACAGACCCAGTGACGAATCTGTAAGTCTGATCTGCTGCTCTCTGTTCTGTTGTCTGTCCTTTCACCTCTTTTTCACCTCTGGCTTTTTTTTCCCCCTCCCTTTATTCTCCTTTTATTGTCCTTATCTAGTAAGGCCCTATTACCTGCTTTTATCTGCAAAAGCGTCTAATCTCTGACAGCACCTGGTGTTTGGCTGGACGTGGACAGAACGCATCAGCTCTATTTTTGGTATTTTTTATTTTTTTATGTGAGATTTTAAACTGCCTTTAAGCTCTTGGGATCCCTCTTGCTCCTTTTTTAACTTTGCAGCAATGCTTTTGCAGCTCCTTTCTCGCAGGAAGAGGGCCGTGCACGGGGGACGAAGGACCAGGTTGCATACGCATTGGTCACACTCCCTGTCTGTTTGTCTGAATAAGTGTCAGCCCTATGAGTCTGGATTAGCTAACCAAGGGGCCCAGGAGGCTGGCTAAGCACATTACATCCGAAGGGAGGAGGTGGAGAGGGATAGTGGTGAATCCTTTCCCTGCACTGTCTGAAACCAGGATGATGGTCCCTGTTACTCAGTGACCTTGGAGAAGGCGCTTGCATTTCTCCTTCAGGCTGTCAGTGCTTTGGGAACAAGAACAGTCTCTCATTGCATACGTACATATAAATATATCATTTAGCACAGTGGTGGGCGTCTTTACTGCTATTATAGTAACAACCTGTCTTCCCCCTCCTATCTCCATCTGAGAAGGAAGAAGTGCTTCTCTGTCTCTGGGTTTGAATAGCAGGATGGTGTTTGCTGCTGGATTTCGATCTGAGAAAGGACTCAGCCTTTTCCTTTTTTCTTTAAAAATGAGTTTGGCACTGGTTGCTAATGGCAGGCTAAGCCCTGGTGAGGGGTGGTTGCTCTCTGTTCATATGGTAGATACCTGTCAAGCGTGAGCAGCCCAGACTATCCTCATGAACTGCCTGCTCACCGTGTCTCAGCCTCTCGCCCTTTAGCGAAGACATCTCTAATGTACGAGCCAGGAGGAAGGGACCTCCTGCTCATTTCTTGTGCCAACATATCTGGGTCCTTCCACCAAGCAGTTCCTCAATTTCCCTGTGTATAAAATTATAATATTGGTCTATTATCAGGGTTGCTTGGGAGTGAGCTTGCTGTTCTTAGATTGACCTTGGGTCTTCAGAGCTGCACTGTAGGACCTGAACAACTGTCCTCGCTATTTCTGATCCCACTGGGAAAGCAGCACAGTGGGAGCAGGACCAAAAGACATGGGAGCCCCCGTTCAGGGTTGCAGCTGCAGCAGCTGCCAGGAAGCCAGGCAGGAGTAAATCTGCCACTGGCAGAGGTGAAGGGTGCACGAGAGAAGGACACTATTGTTTCTGCCCCAGAAGGGGACAAGAAAGGGAAGAGATAGAAAATTAATTTACTGACTTCCAACAGCTGGAAGCAGGGTTCTGTATAGCGTATAACACGGGAGCGGTACAAGAGAGTGGAGCGAGGAGGAGACGAAAAGGATCTGAAATCTGTGGGATGACTGAGTCTGTGAATTGACTAACCAGGAAACCTTTCCCTGGACCGAATGGACCTGCTCCAGCAAGGCAGAAATTGTGCCCTGATGCACGCTGGACAGAGAGGTCCACGTGTAAGGAGTGTTGCAAACACCGAAATGCAGGAAGGGTAAGCAAAGAGGGAGGGAAGGAGAAATACGTGAGCTAAGGAGGTGGGCAAGCAGGCCCTGCTGTGGAGGAAGGTTAAAGTTATATTGATCTGTACAAGGAAAACATGTTCTCACCGCTTCTCATCCTCCTTTCAGATGATCCTGCATCAAATAAAAAGAAAGGCTGTTTTCCAAGCCTGGCTTTAGAGATCTTTCCAATGATATAGCAGATAAACAGCCGCTTGCTGACAGTGAAGGTGCCAAAGTGATTTTTTGATGATATAAGCTGGGCTGGGAGGGAGGAGGGAGAGGAGAGGTTGCTGAACATGATAAAATGCAGAGGAAGGTGACGGGCAGGGCTGGAGCCAAGGACACCGGGCTGATGGGAGACGTGGCAGCTCAGTGCAAGGCGAGTGCTGGGGGAGGTGTGTGGCTGGGAAGGGAATGGTCAATGCCAGAAACCGGATCTGGATAGGCAGATCCCCCACTTAAATAGGGGATAAGAATCCAGGCTGCTGTGCCTCCGAAAGGTTAGTTATTTAGTAGCTTGCTGAGTAGTCATTAGGCACCCTTAAAAATAACCAGGACCCCAGTGCATTGCTGTTGGCCTGTTTCCTATCACATATTGGAAGAAGACTGATTATTTGGCTGGAAGTTCACCCCCGAGGAGGCAAATGCTCATTGTTATTCATGGTTCTCCTGCTTTTCAGGCACTTGCCATCCAGCCAGAGGGGGAACCAAAGCACAAAGTGTGTGGGCAATTGCTCACAGCAATGGAGGAGTGTACCAGTAGTGACAATAACCCATGGGGACTGGAGTAGGTGCTCCTTTGAAGACAAGGAACAGCTCTAACATCAGTCCAACTCTGGACTTTGGGAATAGAAGATGCTTCTGATAGGGCCTGAATATGTGTGGCAGCATCTGTGTCTATGGCCATAGCAGCCTGAGTGGTGGAAGGCAGCAGCTTTAAGCATTGTGGCTCAGCACCAAATCCAGCAGTCCATCAGAAATCCAACTGCATGATGTCCCCCAGAAGATGGCTGTCTTTCATGTAGCTGTTTTCTAATTGTAGCTTAATCTCAAACAAACAAGGAAAAGCACCAGAGGAAGGAAAACCTTACAGCAGGAAGGTGGAAGGAGGAGGAATGATTCCCAAGTGAAGCGCAAAAGCTCAGGCAGGAACAAATAAAGTTTAAAGAACATTTGTGGTCCAAGATTTAGGGTTATTGCTAAAGAATTAAAAGTATTCATGAAAGTGCCTCTGAAGAGGCAAAGGGATCCCGATGCTATGCACTTCTGGCTAGTTATCCTCATAAATCCCATTCCTGTAGAGACCACAGCAGCATTCAGAGCTCTGTCCCACATAGAAAACAGGGTCTTTACTCAGCTCTGCTCCAGGCCGAGATACTCAGCTGAGCACAGACATCTTCATTTCAGGAGCAGACAGAAGGCGTGTTACAAACCTTTCACCACTTGCAGTTTTGGAGTGCTTTATTCCATGCATAATACGCATGTGTTGGGTGTAGGGTAAGTAGGATAGACACAGAACCGAGTCCCCATCCCATGACCAGAGGACAAAGCTGTATCTCTTCTCCACAGTGTGGCTGGTGCCCAGGACAGATGTGGGCAATGAACTTGTGAGAAGCACATTAGGAGCAAAGAAGGGGCTTTCTGTGGGGTCCTGGACTCCATCACAAGCCCTGCATTTTCCTAATTCATTTGGGCAAGTCTCTTCCGCATCCTGTGCCTCAGCACTCCCAGCTGTTTGATGGAGCTGAGTACTTCTCTCCATACAGCACTCTGAGATATTCCCATGAAAGGCTGTGTATAACTGTGAAGTATTATTATTGCACACCTTTTGGAAAGTGCCTTGAGACGTCTTGGAATGATAAGGTGCTATAAGGCAGAGAAGTTGTGCAGAGATAAATTCACTGTGAAATGTGTTTTGCTAGAGACATTTATGTAGCATATCATCTTATCAAGGAACTTTGCCCAAGAAACAAATTCTCATGCCTGTATAAAGAGACTATAATTGAACTGTTGACTCACAGTTTTGGGAAGAGACAGAGTGGGGGAAAATTTCCAGGGCCTCCAGGACCCCAAGGAGGAATATAATTAAGAAAGACATAATTGGAAACCTAAAGCAACCCCATCCACTCAGAGTGAGTGCTGAAACAGCAAGCCAGAATAGCTGTGCTGAGGTTGAATTGCAAAGCAGATGGCTGAGGATTTGTAGGTCAGTAGCTCTTGGATCTGCTGGGCCAAGATGGGGTCAGTGTACCATATGGATGAAGGGCAAAAAAGACAGCGTATCCGAGCAAGCCATGCACTCTGCTTGCCCAGAAAGGCTCTGATCACTCAGAAACAGGACAAACTCCACGAGTCCACGAGCAATACTTAATGGACTTTAACTCTGCCCCTGCCCCTGCTTTGGGTTAGCCCGTGCAATAGAACTAGTTTAGGAACTGATTTTCCTCCTTGATGGCATTGGGATGAACAAAACTTGAGAGAAATGATCAGGAAGCAGCGGGGAAAAAATTTTCTTTATCTCTAACCCATGATTTATGGCCCACTGGTTAGGGCATAGCCTTGGGATGGGGGAAGTGCCATGTCGAGGACCCTGTTGTGGATTGCTTAGGCTGGGTTTCTTGTTGTTGGTACCCAAGCTCACCACATTAGCCAGAGCATCAGCAAACCCTCGTGATCAGCTGTAGCTCCCTGCCCTAAGCCAGAAGAGGTGGCAGAGAAGACATAAGTCTCATGCTCAGAAGTTGAGCCCATGATCCCATGTTGTTGCAGCTGATCTCTATTTTCTTTAAACTCTACAGACAGTGTCTTCAGAACTTAATTTGATTTTGATTGATTTTTTGAAACTTGAAACACTTCTAAACTGATTTTCAGTATATTATTCCTGTCAACTCTTAAAGATTTTGTCAGTAAGAATTTGCTGAACAGACACAGTAATTTTGTTTCTCATTTTGGCAGATCACCCCTAAAGAGGAAAGTGGGGAGGAGGGGGTGTTATTATAGCTGCAGTTATTGGAATATACATTGCAATTACTCTGCTCCTATTTATGGGACATTTCAGAGCAATTTCTGAGAGCAGCCACTAGGAGCTCAAGGTGTACGTGTGTGTGTAAAGCTAACTATTATAAAGCCTCACGATTTGCTTGTAACCCCACTCTCAGAGCAATTTTTAGCTTTGAGGGGAGTCCACATCAGAGGTTGGGTTCTGAGGTTCTTCAAACCTAAGATCCACCTCTTACTGTCTGCACCACCACCCTCTAGGACTAAGCCCCACACAAGGGACAAGGAAAAAAGCTTATAACACTATCTGCAACAGCACTATCTGGGGACTCCTGCAAATGTCACTCTCACTGCTGCTAACCAATTGTGAAATGCTACCAAGTGACTGAGTTGTTTTCCCCAGCATGGATGGCAGCACGAAAAAGAAGTCAAGGTGAAATGGGACACACGGTCTATAGGGAGCAAGAGAAGTGAGGAGGAGGTTGTTATATGAGAAACCTATTTAACTATAAAAATTGTAAGTGATATATTAAATGAGGTAAATTAACACATTTTTGAGGGGCTGGATTAGTCTTCTGCTGGGATAGAGAGCTGAGCTGGCTCATTGAACAGTCTAGGGAGTTCCAGAGCTAAGCAAAGGGATGTGCACAACCAGGACAGAGGCAGGAGGTCCTGGACAGCATGAGAAGAGGTTTATAACCATCCCGTTTTGACATCAGTGAGTTGTTAGTGCAGCTCAACTTTCTCTATGAAGCCTTCCCCAAGGAGGAGAAGCAGAGACATCACCTCATTGAAAGGCAGCCACTTCTGGGGTAGAACCTGACAGCTCCCTACCCATGGACCATTTGTACAACCAGGAGATGTAAAGCATCTCACTGCTGTCCCTGACAAGATAATTAGGTTTTCTTTGATTTCTTTTTTCCCTCCTTCACCTTTTTTATATATGGATGTTCTCCCTTGTTTATGAGCTTAATTGCACAGCAGAGGCAGGCATGAGAAACCTGATACATCCAGTGACCTCCATGACGTGGGCTGCATTAGTATGCATATGTTTTGCTCTGTTGTGGTTGCTGGTAGCTCACAACTCAGTCCTGTGCCTGGTGCACCGTGGGAGTTGTATCTCTTAGGCTCTCTTAGGATGGTGATATTAAAAGTCCATCACTGAGCAGCTAGAGAGGAACAGCGTTAGGGATCTAAAACGACATGTCCATTGCCGGCTAGGGTATTAAAATTGAGTGAGGAGAGTAACTCAGTGCTGGAAGTCTGGATGGGCGCAAGCAGTGACTGTGCTGCAGCAATCCCCATTTGACACAGCACTTAATGAAGGCAGCTTTTCAGGGATGCTTATTCCTCCTGGACGTCTCAGTGCAACCTCTGCTTCCTCTAGCCTGTTGCTTTTTGAGCTGGGGAGTTTAACTCTTAACCTTTTGTCTCTTGTGCTTCCCAGATTGCCCTCACCAGTAGGATGTTTAAGGGAGAGATTTATGGACAAAATCCCTCCAAGCATTAAGATCAAGACAAAAAAATGGACAAAATCCCTCCAAGCATTAAGATCAGCTGCTCAGGTTTTTTATCTTCAATGGCATGTTCAGCCCGCCTTGTTCCCTCCTGCCCTTCATTGTTTTTCTTTCTTCTCTCTCAGGGAAAGGCTTTTTAACTCAAACACTCAAATATGCTGATTGGCTTGGACCATTCATGCAAACTGGAATCTTAAAAATTGCAATGTCCTTTTCCTAAAAAAAAAGAAAAAGAAAAAGAAAAAAGTTTTTTTCTTTTTTCCCTTTTGAAATAGCAAATGGATAGGGATGAGGCACAGCGAGGGGCTTCCTACCATCTGGGCTGGAAGATCTGCTCAGCGCTGCTCTCTTCACTCTTCCATCACTTGCATCTCTCATCAATTATCATCATGGAGCTGGTCGATATTGAAATGAAACTGCTGGGGATCGATGGCAGAATCGCTGAAGAGCATTCTGTATGAATGACATTTTTCTCATTTTGTGGGCAGGGAGGATGAGTCGAGGTGGGGGGAGGCAGGGAGGGATGGAGGCTGGGAAGAGACGCATGCTAAGACATTTGCCATTTCAGAGAACTTTACAAAACATCCAAACTTAACAAGCTACCCCATGTATCACTGATGTGCTTGCGGGGGACATTTTTTGCTCTTAATGGAGTATTTCTCTGAGCAATTTGCAAGCCCTCTAGTGGGGCTTGCTGTTTTCTTTGTTTCTTGAAAGCTGTCACAACCAGCCAGAGTCGATAAATATATGTAGATACGTTGGGCATGTTTGGGTTGAGTTAGTAAACAGGGGTATTTAAGGTGCATCTGTGCTCGTGTAGGTTCATTGTATTTTTATTGTGTAAAGGGTGAAGACACCATGCCTGTCTGCAGCAATGGTTTTCACATCTTGCAGTTTGTTGACTCCCTAAATTTTTCCCCAAGGGAGGCATAGACCCTGCGCAGCAGATGTGAGCTCTGTCACAACAGACTTGATCTCTGTAGTTACCACTCATGGATCCGCTAGCAAAAATAATGGAGGGCCTCCAAGGATTCACAAACTCCAGGCTGAAAAGCACCGGACTACAGATTTATAGGCACATCACTTTCCTGTGGCAGTCTCTTCACAGAGAGGTGAAAGGGGGGAATTTCTTGGGCTCAAGGCAGCTCCTAAGCAGCGAAGTCCTGCCTCTCCCAGGTATGTCCAGAGGGGCTTTACAGTGATGGTCCCACAGCTTGGGACCATAAAGCTGCAGAACATATAGTTGCTTCCTATGTACTGCCTCCCCCCACCAAAGGAAACTGAAATGTAAGTGGAACATTTTCAGGACAGAAGCTGCAATTTATTTTTCTCTAAAAATGTACTTATTATATTTACAGAACAAGACCAAGATGTTCCCATTAAAAAATCCCCAAACTTTTAAAATCTTTTTTTAAATTTTAAATTAAAATTTTAAATATAAAATGTATAGGATTGTCAGAAATGAAGGCACAAAAGCATTTGTCAGGCTTTTCCAAACAACAACATAAAACCGACCACAACCAGAACACTGGCCTGATTCAGCCTTGCTTTCTAAACTGAGTGCACTGCCAGCACAGCCCAAGCAGTACATCGCTTTTGATTCAACTAATCATTTTCAGCTCTCTTACGGGGCATTGGCTCCTAACTTTTCATGTATTTCATTGGGAAATTACAACTTAAATACAGTGATGTTTATCCCTAGAAACCAAGCAGCAGACCGCCCTGTGCTCAGTGCTGTATGAACTGAGACCAGACCTCTGATCTCAGAGAAACAATTAAATGCCATTTCTCAACTCCCCAAGTGTCTTTGCAGAGCTGAGCCACCTCACTGCTCTTAGCAGGGGCACTGAGTGACGTACACCTATCTCTCCCATACTAAATGACAGCCTGTGACCCAAATATCTGTTATAATATTAGTCCCTTGCCTGCTGATTATTACCAGGTGCTATTGGCAATGGAAGGAAGGGATTTTGTTTTAAGCACAAGGATATTTTCATCTCTGGCATCATTGTGCTGACCTCACCAGAGCTGGAGCTGCCCTGAACTTGGCCTGGCGTGTGCTGCTTTGAAGCTGACGGTTTGCCTGGCCTCCCTCCTGCCTGCTTATCCTGTGTCCCCAGTGAGGGCTCTTCCAGCATATGCTACTTCCCAGCGTGATGCTTGCACAGTGTAATTATTTGAAGCTGTCTCCTCCAGTGCTTAGTTTTCCATTGTTCTGTCTTTATTTTGCTTCCAAGGGCCTACTTCCTCCCTTTTTTGTTCTGTTTTGTTTTCTCTTCTCAAGAAATCGTGTGTATACAATGATTCGATCTCATCCCTAGGCTGCATTTGAAGGATATAATCTATTTTCAGAATCCTCAGCTGTGTTTATGCTCCAGGCTCCAAAATTCTCTCTCCCTTTGAAAAAAGGGTGCAAATCCTCCCCTTGCCTCCTGCCCCCCAGAGCTGCTGGCTCAGGGATGCGTTGTTCTAAATAACCATTAACCTCCCCAAAATGTGGGTCACTTTCTATTGCAATGACAGAACTTTCTCTCCATCTTTTCTGCACCCTTTTCTATGTTTGTGCTTGTTACAAACACGTCTGTACACAAGTCCTTGTTGAGTGTGCATTGCTGTTGGGCAAACAAGTTCACCATGAGAGGGGAGGTGCTTTGTTGACCACAGAAAACAAAACCAGGCTGATTATGGCCACCAGAAAATCTTGAGGTAGCTCCTAGTCAAAGTCCTTGTCAGCTGCATTGGAATGGGAGAGGATGGAAGTGTTGTGGAATGAGTGATTTAGATTGCTTAACGAATGACCATCAAAGGTATTAGCAAAAGTGGTTTTAATATGGTGTTGTAAAAGTGCGACTTAACAAAGTTCAATGGCAAGGTTCACTCCATTAATTACTGTATGCAAGAAACATACAAAGGAAAATTGAGTTACATTCAAGTTAGAATGATTCACAGAGATACTGGAGACACAAAGGGTAAGGAAGACCCTCCCACTGAGTCACAGGGTTCAAAGTGGACTCCCTGGCTTTCTGAACTCCTTCTCAGAGAGGAGTCTAGGTGCGGCTAGGTCCAAACCTAGTCTCAGACTTGGTCAACAGTTTATGTCTAAGGGATTGTATATGCGATGTTTCATTAGCACCAATTCAGCATGCAATCAAAGTTACCACGACAAAATCAAAGTTGCCACACTACAAGGTTATGCGCAATATCAGTTGCTTACCAACGATCTGCCATTGGTAAAAGGTCTCTGCTTCGAGGAGCAACCTTGAGAGGTGTTCCCGCTCAAGGGGAGATCGCCATGCAGCCACGCTGCCTAGCAGGGAGAGCTCAAAGAAGGCTCACCGAGGCTGTCATATTTATGGGATAAAGGGGTTGGCTTGTAGTCAAATTGCATGCAATGGGAAAGGTATGCATAAGACTCCTTGTACCCACAACTTTCTTTGTTCCTTGGTAAATGAGTCTTGGAAAAGCCACCCGCTATTCATGTGTCAGTCGCATGACTGGTGTTCCAAGCTCATATGCATCGATGCTCACTGTGTCACCCTGCGCCTTTGTGGGTTTTCAGAGAACAGATTGGAACTAGAGGAGCTCTTGGCCTGGCTACGCTCAGGCCTTTACCTCCTTTGGAGCCTGTACCAAACTACCGCTAGTTTGGTTAAGGGGTCGAGTGTATCCGTCCCACTCCACCCCGTGACTACAGTTAATCCACTTTATCAACTCATAGAGTGGTAGTACAGTTACTTCTTGCCTCTATGTCACAAATATGTGGCGTATTGAAGATCAGTGGTAAGAGTCCAATTAATTGATAAGTTGTTTAGTTTAAATGTCATAATTAATGTTAATTATATGCCATTTTACACACAGAATCAGCTGATTGTATATGTTTCACATGCTGGATAGATGTAATTTGTTTCATTTTTTGCCACTTTGATATATATAGAATGATTATAAGCAATGAACATAATAAGGTTAAAACTAACAGAACTATAATTGGATGTAGCATCAAACTTAAAATTCCAGTTGCTGTTGGTGACCATCCAAAAAGAGTTTCCCACCAGTGATGTTCTCCATCTTTCTTCACTCTTTCTAGGACTTGGTGTATCTCTGCGGGTACCTTGTCCCCTGGCTGCCTGGCTGATTGGAGATCTGGGGCATTGCTGTGGTTTTCCATGAGACTCCCATTTGCATCAGTCCACAGTGAAGAGTGTGAATCCCTCAGGATCACACAGGAGCAAGAAGACCCTGTGACAACTGGTTGTTTATTTCAGGTTAAACCAAGCCTCAGTCATCCGCACTGGTGGATTTTGGATCAGACAGTTAACCGATAGCCCAGGAGGTCATCAGGAGCTAAGTGACCTTCCTTTCTGCTCCCTGGGACACCTGCAGGCTCTGGAGCAAATCCGTCCCCTGTGTTCATTCGCGCCCCAGGTCCCACTGCTCCTTGAGGATGACAGACAGCCATCGCAGCACTCAGAGTGAATCCCAGCCCCTCGCATTAATTCTCTCTCACATCTTGAGAGGAGTATGACAGCAGCAAACTCTCTGAGTGAATCCTAGCCCCATATTAATTCGCTCCCAGGTCCAGCTCTCTGATCTGCTGTCATCTGAAAGTGATACTAATGCCAGGTTTCCATATCCAGCATCCCGCTGTGCCTCCCGCTGCAGTCAGAGTCATGCTGGGAGAGATCAGCTCTGCTTGAGAAGGGTAAACCAAGTGCTTGATTTCAAACAGCATCAAATAAGTCAAGAGAGAATATGTGGCGGGGGAAAAGGGAGGGAGCGAAGGAATGAGTGGTTGGGAACACATTCCCTTGAAAGACGTGAGTGGAGAAGAATGCAGACAGGATTATTTCTATCTCCGATCTCTGTCCATCTTTGCTACCCACACCCCCGGCTTTATTCCTCCGGTTGTCCCAGTTCTCTCTTGCAAGACCAATTTCCTTGCCCCACTTGAACCTAGCTAGGCTCTTTGCACTGCAAAAACAGTCTAATAACCCCAATGTATATGACCACCCCAGTTCTGAGGAATAAGGATGAGGCTGCTTGCTGTAAAGCTTAGTGTGCTATCAGCTGCCGAGCCAGTTTCATGCTCAACTGCCCATAACGCTGCAAGGCACAGGACTTGCCAGGGAGATGTAAGGTCCAGTTGACCATCAAAGTAATGGGCAGCGGACAGGTTGGGGTGGGCTGTCCAGCTCTTTCACCAGTTGACAGCTTCTGACAGCCAAACCCTCTTCCTCTTCATCATGTACTTCCCATCCAGGCAAGGGGGAGGAAGGTGAATACTGATTTAATTTGGCACTCCAAGAAAAGAATAAAGACACCTTTATTCTAATACAGACATCATCTTTCCTTCAGAAAGTTCCCTGAATATTTTACTGGCCAGCAATGCTGCAATATTTTTGTGAAGGTCAGTAAAAATTACTTAAGAAAGCCAAGGGAAAACATTCATAACAAGCAACAGTCACTTCTAAAAAGAGCAGGAAGGAGCTTTCAACAAATCCAAAGTGATTTGTAGTAATGCCTGCTTTGGGCTGTTTTTTTTTCCCATGTCTTTTATTTATTCTGTATCTGAGACACCTTCAGGAACGTAATTTCCAGATATTTTTTTCCAGCACTTTTGCAGAATCAAGCTCTTGAAGGGGTCTCAGATTGGGAAATCTTACAACAATAGCCTCCAAACCCTCTTGTCATTTCTGACGGTGCTGGCTGCAGACATCCAACACACCCCATCGCAAAGGTGAAACACTAGGTCAGGAGTAGGACTTGAAGTCCCAAAGGGTCTGCCAAACAAAGACTGGAGATCTCTGCCGGGTGGACGTGGAGTGCCTCCTTCCCCTTGGGTCCACCACCATGACCGAGTGGGAAATGCAGTTGTGTGTGAGCACTCCTCGTCTGCTTCAGTGCGAGGTCCGAGGGCTCAGTGTAAGCTGTTGGAGGAAGGAGAGGTGCGTGGGGTCTGGGCAGAGAGAGAGACTGAGGTTGTCTCCAGTTCCTCATGGAAGTGGTCACGGCATGAACATGCTTTTCATTCATCCATCTTTCTGGGGAAAATGGGAACCTGCAGGACAGGGGCAATAAGAAAACAGTGGGGAGATAATATCTTACATCTCCAGAGCTGCTTCTGATGTCTACCTTGCCTGAGACCTCAATTTCTGAAGTGCTCGGAGCTTGAGTCTGCCAGTATCCACACTAAACAGTCCCTCACTCCTGGAGGAAACCTCCTGCAATCCTCCACAAAGGCAGTCTGCGGCAAGGGAGCGGTCTGTCCCCACTCTGTTTGACGTTTATGGCAGTGTGGTTCTCTCCGCTGGCTGCTACCTTATGCTGTGCCACTTCATTTGCCCTGATGTTCCTTTTTCTAAATGGTAGGAAATCAGTACTTACCAAGTGCTGGCCCAGAATTTATTTGACTTTAATTTCCCTTTATGACCCCGTTTGCTAATCTCTATTGCACAGATAAAGAGAGGTAACCCAGGCACCATTACCCGTGATGTGGAGAATTTTCTGCAGTTCAATTATAATCTCTTTTTTTCCCCTTGAGCAATAAAATCTCTCTGCCTCTCTCTCTTTCTCTTCCTTTAAACTTGTTCTCATAATTCTCCCTCTCCCTTTCTCAAGATGAGATTAGGTACTTTTGTGATGTCTTCTTGGCCAGCGTGTTTGTGGAAGTCAAAGCAGTTAGCACCGGAGCAGAAGGTTCAGCAACATGCAGGCGTTGTTTAATGCATTGCTGGGAAATGTGCAGAGGCGTGGTGCAGGTGAGACACAGGAAGTGAATGGGATAGATTAGCACATGGAAAGGACTATGAGTTCTGCACAGACATCTCTTTCTGCATTGTTTTCAACCTTTCTTCCTCTGGAAATGCCAGCCTGATGAGTAGCAACGATGCTGCTGAACTGATGGTTTAACTTGACTCCTTTTTCCTGTTGCCTTTAGAGGCATTTTAAGGAAGGCATCTGGTTATAATCATGCCACCCCCTCAAAAGGCCGTACTCATTTGTCTGCAACTTCTGTGAAAGGTGAGTAATTCTCAATGCATTTTTCTTGGCTACCACTTACCCTGGCAAGGAGATCTTTCATGTATGCTTGCGACCTTTAGGACAGCAGGGTCCTCAATATATCTTCAGTGCATGTGTTGTGTTTGTCATGTGGTGATTATTTGCAAGGGTGAAACAGCTTTGATTTCAAAGTTTGGGCCCCAAAAAAAGAATTTCTCTATTTCTTCTCTGATTTTTTTTTTTTTTTTTAATATTTTTATTAGGAAGTTTATCATCTTTTTCATTTTGTAGTTTAATTTGACTGAAACTTAAACCAAAAAGCATAGAAGATGGAAAAAAAAAAAGGTAGATCTCTGGGTAATGGTGAAGCTGGCCTTAAAAAGGACATCAAAATGACATAGCCCTGACTTGTGGATTTAATTAATAATAATCACTGTTAAAATAGATCAGCATTACTTGGAGATGCCAACTAGGCCCCCTTAGAGCACAACCTCCCCAGGTCTGTATTTATAATGAAAAGATGCCTGGCCCATTAGTAACGATTGGTTGCACCTGAACTCAATTAGGCAATTACTAGCTGACTGGAGGTGGGATCGAGTGCACTCTTAGCAAGTTTGCAGATGACACCAAGCTGAGTGGTGCGGTCGACACGCCAGAGGGATGGGATGCCATCCAGAGGGACCTGGACAAGCTCAAGAAGTGGGCCTGTGTGAACCTCATGAGGTT
>NW_008823916.1:1494567-1496648 GCF_000699105.1 Pygoscelis adeliae
GAGAGGTGGTGGATGCCCCATCCCTGGAAACATTGAAGGTCAGGCTGGATGGGGCTCTGAGCAACCTGATCTAGTTGAAGATGTCCCTGTTCCTTCCAGGGGGGTTGGACTAGGTGATCCTTAGAGGTCCCTTCCAACCCAAACTATTCTATGATTCTATGATTCTGTGAAGTTGATGTGAATGGCTGCTGCATGTCTCAGTTGCATGTTACAGGTCTGAATCAAAGGCCAGTATTTACATGACTCCAGACTCATGGAAATACAGTCTGAATCCAAAAGGTCCTGTTGCATATGTAGGAAGACAGATGGTGATTGAGCTTGCCTTCTTCTGGTAAGATGAAATGGTTTATCCCTAAGCTATTTCTAACGAAAAACCACCCAAGGGCAGTCTGAAATTCAGGCACTCTGTGAGTGTCACTTATAGAGACTAGGCTGTTTTTATTTTCCTACAGGTATGGCTAGAAATAAAATGCATGTGTATTTCTGCAATTGTCCTACAAGCCTGCTTTATAAAGCAGCAACTTTTTAGCATGGACAGCACAAGACACCCACATACTGATCCCTATCCTCAGGCATTTCATCCAATTTCATTGTAGGATTAACTTCTTTGCCATAGGATTGGCCTATGGTATTTATTTCTTCAGTGCTACTGTGAGATTTTTCTCAGCAAAAGCAGCAAAACAATGACTTGCTGTGTGTTCTCAGGGTGTTTTAATGATCCCATCTCCATATCTGTTAGAATTTACAATACAGCAGAACTCTGACTGGCATATGGTTGTCAGCGGAGAGAAAACTGTGCGACTAGGAAGCAGATCAATGTTGACATTTTGGAGGCACCTCTGGAAAGAATTAATCGAGCCTGATCTTTGCATACCCTCTCACTATGGATTTTCATTAGACATGGTGCTGTTTCCACAGAGAGAGTCCAAGGTGCTCTGCTCAAGGTCAGCCCGTTGAAGTTGATGAACGCTGTATAGACTGCAGGCTTCTTTGGGCAGAGACCTTGGTTGTCTCAGAGCTGCAGTAGCATGCTCTAGCAGGGCTATGGCATCTGGACAGGGTACTGTAGTACCTAGCCTAGGTGTGAAAGTTTAAAAGAGCTTTTGAATGCATGTGAAATGGTTGTGTGGAAGGAGAAGGATTTGAATTTGAACTTGTGAATAAATTCCTAGGAAAAATAAATTCCTCTTTTAATCAGGGGGTAAAAGGAGCCATCAGGCCCCTGGTTCAGCCTTAATTCAGGTCCATTAGGTGGACTTGACCTGCAGTAGATCACCTGAGCTAAGATCTAGGTTGCCTTCATCTCATCAGTTGGCTAACTCAGGGTAACCGCACTGTACCATGATTTGTCACCATTTATTTGGGCTGGTAGCACAGATACATGTAAAAGCACAGTGCTTCTACAGCTCCACTGCTCTTGAAGGTAAAATCAAGACCTTCATTAGTGTTTGTTATTAGTAGCTGTTAGTTGTAATTGGGTTTAATGATATGTCCACAGTGAAGCACAGAACAGTCATATTCCTTAGACAGAACTTAAACTTCTCCTAATAGGAGAAGGCACAATGTATCATATTTTGCATATGTTGTATTTCAAGACAATGCCAGAATAGGCATCACAAGTTTGGGATCTAAGAGGTAATCTTATTAATTAACAAAACTAATGCTATCTAGTAAACAGATTCTGAATTTGTAATAAATAATTAGTCATCACAACAATTTCTTAATGGGCTATTAAGTGACTTAGGATGGGATTCTCAGCAGCTGACATGTAAGTATCTAAAACAGAAAACTCTCTTTTCCAAATAAATAATGGTCTAATTAATATTGAAAAGACCAGCCTGCTTTCACTATTTGTTGTGTCTTTAAGAGCAGAACAGGCTTATAAAATAGAAACCTATCCAGCATATGCTGATTGCTGACAGAAACCAATTTTTCAAGAACTGTCATAGAGAGTCATTAATTATCTGCAGGTCCCATTCACTCTGAATCAGTGACAAACTTTGTGAGATTTGGATGATTTTAATTAATGCATGAATATGAGATGTAAAATGCTTCTTGTTTGAACAGTTATTTTCCTTGCA
>NW_008823916.1:1496696-1547114 GCF_000699105.1 Pygoscelis adeliae
ACGGACCTCTGAGCAGAACCCACCTGGGGAGGAACATGTGAGTCGGTGCAGGCTCGCACGATTCTGCCCTGATCCTACAGTCTGAATCACACGCCTGGGAAAGCTCTTGTGACTGCATACACCTCTTCGCAACTCAAAGGCCTACTGAGGAAACGTTGCAGTTGTACAAGGACAACAGATCATTTCTCTGTTAGACAAGTTGATACCAAGATGCAATGCACATTTTTTTAAACTAATGAGACAAGTAGCTTACACTTCCATTTCAAATCTAATCAAGATGCTTGGAGGATTTTTTTTCCCCTTTTTAATTCAACACAAGCTGCTTCTTTTCTTTTTTCTTTTTTTTTTTTTTTATTTAATGCTTCACTGACATAACTAAAAACCAAATGCATTGGACTAGTGAGCAGGACAACAAGAAAATCTAAGTATCATTGACCAGGCTAGTTTCACCGTACAGGCTGAATAAACTGTCCAAGGCCATGTGCCTATGCCACCATCTCAGTGGCAATTTTAAGTTTACAGCTCTGTCCTAATACGGCTACCTGGCCATCAGATGGGAGAAATCTTATTTCTGGCCAGCTCAAGCAGACATAAAGGAATTTGGGTCTTCCATGTCACTGGTTTTAACGGGTGGTTTTTTTTATCGCTCTCAAACAAGACATACACTCCTGTTTGAAGCAGAATTTGTTCCGTATTTAATAGGCACAAGCTGCACAGTGGAACAGACAACAAACACTGAGCAGTGCTTAGCATTTAGAGAGACAGGTCAGGAGGGTGTTGAGTCCATCAGAGTTGTGCTTTTATACTGGCACAGCTATGTTGGTCAGGGAAGCAGTTGTTTTTTAATCCACATAGTTCCTTTGCCTTCACAGTGATGTAAAAAAATGTGTTTGGGTATTTGCCTTTGATTTCACAAGGACCACACTTTCACTCATAATTTCACTTAAAAGAGTAATATTATTCTGCTCCAGTAGGATGCTGGATCCTATTTAACTTTCAGAACTTGTCTTAAGCTGCCACATTTTCATGAATATACTGGCACCATCTGAATGCTCACAAATAAGGGATAACATGACTATGCATAGCAGACGAGTCAAAAATCCGGAGCTTTTGAGTATGATAATTTTTTTTGGTTATTATTTTTGTACCCTGCCAGCTGTTGATCTTGCTAATGTGTCGCTTAGCAGCCAAGCTTTGTTCCCTCTTGGTTAATGAACTATGCAAGAAATCACAGGCCGGTGGCTGGTTTTAAAGCTAATGTTGATGGTCCATAAAGAAGAAATGCCCTAGACCACTAAATCTGGAGACCTAGCGGTGCTGTTTTCCAAGATGATGGAGAGAAAAAGGTGATAGAACAGTCTTGTTTCACCCTTGATGTACTTACACCTCTTGGACACGTGCTGAAGTTAAATCTTAAGAGTTACTGCACATGCTGTGGGACTGACAAGGATTTGTGGCCTGGTAACATATACCACTCTTCACCCAGAAAACCTTGTATCCCATTAGAGGTCATCCACTTCACGTGACAGAGTATAGCCATAGGCACATGGAGACACTCTGCACACCCTCTTGTAGATGATCCTCAGCCACAGAGTTTGGTTAACACGGCTTCAAGTCCAGAAAAGGTGTGTTAGGTTTGGGAACCACTTTACTTACTAATATCCTGGAGAACAGGCAGTGTGAGCTGCCCTCGGTCCTGCATGCAGACGTGCCCATGAAGGGGTTTGTGGATAGTCAACATGAGTCCGTACTGTCTGCTGCAGGGAGTGCTCGCTGCGACGGGATGGCTGGGTATGCGCTGGATGGTGTCTTTTCCTCTGGTAGGGAGCTACAGTTTTGCAGCAGCCGGCAGTTTGCTGCCAGCAGACTGCCTCATTCTCATTCAAGAGCTGAAACGGAGGTTGCTGCCAACTCACTCCTATTGCAGGGGCTTCAGGAAGAGATGCCGTTTCCCCTGAAGCCCCTTCTCAAACATGTTAGCCCTCTGCTTTGTGGAGCCAGCTCTCTCTATCCTCTGTCTCTTGCTTCTTCTTCTGTTGGCTTTGGGATTTCTAGCAGACCCTCCGCTCCCCCCTCCAAGCACCTCTTGGTTATTAAAATGCAGCTCAGGATAGTTCACTTTGCCTGGTACATTATCATTCCTCGTTAGAGACCCCTCCAGGGCCTGTGATATGCCTGCACCGACTTTATAATTACAAAGTCAATTTCTAAACAGGCATTTGCAAATAAGTCAATTTAAATACCGAGATTTGCAAACAATAATTAAGCAGTAGCTTCTTTTTTAATATCTATATATATAATTAATGCCCATGGGCTTTTCATTTTACCTTGCGACTGTGTAGCTTGCAATTGTTTGTTGAGCTAAACCATTCTCAGAAAGCAAATCAAATCACTGATGGGTTTTAAAGCTGTTTAAGAAAATGCCTCACCTCCCCCTACCTCAGTCCACCCCAGCTCCATGAGCCATTCCTTATGCAGTCCCCAGTCCACCTAGCAGCTATAGGGAAGTAGTGTCAGGTGCCTCACGCGAGAGCAGCTGAGCTGGAGAACTTTCCCCTTCAGTATAAAGATAGTGACCTGATCTGCCAAAAACTATCCAAAACCACAACAGGCTGGGGAAGACTGCATTAAAGAAACTGAGCAATAAAAGTAGTCTGTAAGCACAAAGGAAAATGCACTCTGGAGGAGGAGATGAACGTAGTCTACCTGAGGTTTCCTCCAAGGATGTGTAGTGAGAGGGCTCATGCTGCGAGCAGAGTGGTAAAAGAGGAACAAGTGGGCCTCATCCCAGAATGGGTCCAGGAGAAGGAGGGACGTCTCTCCTTTGCTTTGAGACAGGACCTCACGTTATCCCATGTCATCGCACTATGTTCCCTGTCCATGGCCCTGTCACAGTGCTCCTTCCCTCCCCCTGCCCCGCCTTGTCTCCCGAGAGAGAGAAGAGGGTATGGCAGGACTCCCACACCCCACCAGCCTGGGATCACCAAAGCACTAACAGCATCATGGAAGCCAGGCATTGAGACCATGGGAAGATGAGGCATGAATAACTGAAACTGGACATAGAGGGGTAAAACAGAGGGTTGCATTTCTTGTTAGGAGGCTCCTTGATTTCCACGCTGATGGCTCTGCCTCTTTCAGATGCTCTCTATAGTGGCTGCAGCACTGTCCGTCGTGTAAGCCTTGTTATCCCCAAGGCTATTCCCAGCTCTCTAGAGAAAGCTTACCCATTCTTCTGACTCCCTCTTTCCTCCAGATCTCCTCTGTGCCTCTACATGTTTTTTAATCTATCTAATGACCTCGATAAGATCTTAACTCCTATCTGGCCCTCACTGATTTCTAGTTTTCCTTTTAGCGTGCTGCTGTTGCATCTGTGGACAGAGCCTCCCTTGGCATGCAAAGGCCGTTGACTAAAGGCCCTATTGCAGTCACAAGCAACCTGGATTTTTCACAACACAGCCCATGCAGGCCCCTCTTCTAAGCCTCTATCCTCTCATACCACCTGATCCATGTTGCTTTCAGCTTTGTTTTGCCACAGATTGTTTTTCATGCCCTGGCTTTCCTGCCTTTCTTCCAGTCCTCACAACAGGAGGTTGTTTTTTGCTTGGTCTTTTCTCCAGCCCACTTGATCCTGTGCTGTAGCTTCCTTTTTGGCTCAGGGGTCACTTGCACCCCTGTGCCCCTTCACAGTAGGTGGACCCTACTGTTGGTCGACAGCCGGCTGAACATGAGCCGGCAGTGTGCCCAGGCGGCTAAGAAGGCCAACGGCATCCTGGCCTGTATCAGAAATAGTGTGGCCAGCAGGAGCAGGGAAGTGATAGTGCCCCTGTACTCAGCACTGGTGCGGCCGCACCTCGAATACTGTGTTCAGTTTTGGGCCCCTCACTACAAGAAGGATGTTGAGATGTTGGAACGTGTCCAGAGAAGGGCAACGAGGCTGGTGAGGGGTCTGGAGAACAAGCCTTATGAGGAGCGGCTGAGGGAGCTGGGGTTGTTTAGCCTGGAGAAAAGGAGGCTGAGGGGAGACCTCATTGCTCTCTACAACTACCTAAAAGGAGGTTGTAGCGAGGTGGGGGTCGGTCTCTTCTCCCAAGTAACTGGCGAAAGGACGAGAGGAAATGGCCTCAAGTGGTGCCAGGGGAGGTTTAGATTGGACGTGAGGAAAAATTTCTTTACTGAAAGAGTAGTTAAACGTTGGAACAGGCTGCCCAGGGAAGTGGTTGAGTCACCATCCCTGGAAGTATTTAAAAGACGGGTAGATGAGGCGCTTAGGGACATGGTTTAGTGGGCATGGTGTTGTTGGGTTGATGGTTGGACTCGATGATCTTGGAGGTCTCTTCCAACCTTTAATGATTCTATGATTCTATGATTCTATGACCCCTGACTCGGTGGTATGTGCTGTGTTCAGGTTTGCTTCCCTTACAAAATCTCCTGCTTAGCAAGAGCAGCTGTCTGTGGAGCAAGACTCAACATGGCGCTTGACAAATATGCCTGACCTGCTTCAGCCTTGACATTGCACATGACTGTGTTGTATCAAATTCAAAAATTTCTGGGTAATAAACAGTGTTTCAACTTCTAGTCTTTTCCTTAGCAGAGACATCTGATAGTCATGTTACATGTGCACGTGTATGTATTTGGTGTAAACTTATATCAGCTGCAGAGTCTGTGAGAAGAGACCATAGCTTGGTGATTTCCTGCCCTGTCCTCTCTGAGTTGTCTCGACAGGTAACAGGTGTGTGGTCAGAGCACCATGCCTCCCTGAGGGGTTTTTGGAGAAGAATAAATCTCTGCAGGGCCTTGCCTAGAAAACAGTAAGAAAAGGCTGAGTACAAACTCTTTGCATGTGTGTCATGGTACATTAAAGATGGATTGTTTCCTGGTTTGCACTTGTGCTCGGTAATTTCAAAGGGCTTACTCATTATTTTTGTGTTGGTTCCACATTTTTGA
This sequence comes from Pygoscelis adeliae, assembly GCF_000699105.1. Lineage (NCBI taxonomy): Eukaryota > Metazoa > Chordata > Aves > Sphenisciformes > Spheniscidae > Pygoscelis > Pygoscelis adeliae. Next base: position 1,501,641 of record NW_008823916.1, read on the forward strand.
GCATGCTCGTATCTTAGCTCATCAAACTTTAGCCAGCTGGGGCCAAAAATATCCCTGGCATAATCAGTTCGTTCATCCAAGCCCAAAACCTTCATTTCCTAATTCAAATAGACATTCATGATCAGCGTATTTGAAGGGAACATGGTCCTCAGTATCATCTTGGGTGACATTGCTGAAAGCAGACTTCCTTGCACCCTGGCACTCTGCATCCAATTGCTATAAATATGAGCAACAATTATACATCCCTTCTTTTCCCTTTTTATGTGTGTGCGAGGACAATAAATTAAAGCGCTTGCTGCTATTCAGCACAAAAACAAATAACAGAACAACTCCGGCTGTGATGCATTTCAACAGCATAACTTAGACATGCCACTGTTATATTAAGTTATAAATATCTATCACTTGACAATGCCAGTGCTTTTCGGCAGGGAAAGGAGTATTAAAAAAAAAAAGAAAAAAAAGCCCAAACCCTGAATCGTTGTTGCTATAGCAATTAACAATGGGCGTCCTTCTTCAGGAGCCAGAGATGCTGACGCAGCTAAAACAAATGTTTGTGTATGGCCGTGGTGGGGACGGTGACGGATTAGGGAGTGCTGGCCTTGAGCCTTGGTGTAATCCAATTCTAAATAAATCATAAATCTAAGTGCAGACTGGGAAGCTGGAGGGAATACCAATGCGAGGAGGGTGACAGCAGGGTAGTTTCAGTTTCTGTTAGTGGCAGAGGTGAGGAGGCAGTGATAGTGGGATGGGTGTAAAAATCCAAATGGAGAGGTTTGTGATTTGGATTTTTTTGGTAAAGGACACAGATAGCCTGCAGCCACAACCTCTCACTGGTCCCCTATGGGATTCCCTCCTGTAGGAGCTCTTGTATCCTCTAAGCACCATGGTCCTTTTCATTTCAGGGATGAATATAAGCCTTAAAGCTAAAGGAAGGAGAAGAGTTCATAGCTTCCTTTCCATCACTGGATGTGGCCTGTGTAATCCATCACCTTCCACCTTAGCCCAGTCTACGCTGTTACCAAAGGTTTGTGAGTCCTCTGGGTCCAGGCCCTAATGAAATCATGCCAAGATCCCCACAGGAGCTCTTGTTGTCATACAATGTAGGGCAGGGCCGCACACTCTGTGGTTACCATTGGGCTAAAGAAAAACCTCTGCCCTGTGGAAAATAAAACAAACAGAAGACTAACAGTGATCTGGTGTCTTCTAGCCTCCCTGACACATGGATTGAGCCTTGATATGGAGTGAAAAATGAAAATGAGGACAGCTCAGTCAACAGCATGTCTCAGAAATTAATGAGCCCCTTTGCCTCCAACACCTGATAATTACATCTTTCAATTAAATGAACTCTCTCTCTGTCCAAGTTCTTATAAATTAACTCAAAGTGATGCATCTTCATGGGCTGCCAAAGCTTCCTTATGCCAAAATCTGTGCAAGCTTCCAGGCCCTTGCAATGATGGAGAGTCTTAGGCCCAGATATAACTAAAGGATTTAGTCCTGGTGTCACAGCAGCCCAACTCCTAGGTTACTGGCACAAGCAGAGTCCATGGCCCTAAGTTCAGCACCTCGTCTCCCTGTGAAATGAGGGAGAACAAAAGACCTTAGAAGATCCCAGGCAGTCAGCTGCCAGTATGGGAACTCCATGTACAGAGATGTTTCTTAAGTCCTGCCCTTCGCTTGGGTTTCTCACTGCAAAGTATAGGACTCCTTTAAGTCAAGTCACAGCTTTCATGTGACTGCTTAGAGATGAGTGCCTTCAGCAAGGTGGTGGAGTGATGGACTCTGCTTTCTGGGGGGATTCACACCATTATAGAAAATTTGTTATAGTAAAAGGCGCTTGCTAGGGAGAAGAGACAACTGTCAGTATGCTAAGGCCTATTACCATATTTTGCAATTACAGTTTGGGTACAGAGGTGCACTGAGTTATGCGTTCAATCTTTTGATGAGATCACATGTGCTCAGAGGTAGGGAAGACAGATGAGTTTCCACCTCCTCCTCCACTCAAATGTGTCTGATGATATTTCTAAGGCTCCCAGTACTGCCTTGTTTCATTGCTTTCAGCCTGGAGAAAATCCATGCATCAAATGGGGGCTCCTGGTCTAATTCAGTTTGCTGCGCATACAAACCTTAGCTAGAGAAGACATGCTGAGTGTAGGGAGAGGGGGTGGGGTAGAGATCCCACCCCAGCAGGGTGAACGTTACAAAACCAGACAACTGCTCCATTCCCTTTCTATTCTCCCCTTCCCTTAAGTAACCAAGTACAACCAATGCAGCCTAAAGCTGGGTTTTTATAAGCTTGCAATAAATCCAACCAGCTTTTCTAAAGCACAGCAGGCAGCTGATGCAATCACATAATTCAGCCCAAACTCATCGGACAATGGCTAGGAATGCTGAGGATGTATTTTCCTCTTAAACCCACAGTCATGTATTCCCACTTGCGCAGATGCGCACCATTTCAATTAAGGCAATTAGCAGTGACCAAGGGCAACTGCAAAGCTCCAATTAAACCAGCACAAAGGCTAACATGATCTACAGTGTCATGGAGCAGGTTGGAACATGTATCCCCTACAGCTGCTATCTGCCAGATTAAAGGGTTTATACACTCTCTGTTGTCCCCTTCCAGACCTCCTACAATCTCTTCTCCTTCTATAAGCCCAAATGCTAATCTTCAGTCTTTGTATCTCCTCATTAATTTACCCCTTGTCTGGGGCCTCAGAGGAAGATGCTAGCTTTTCTCCTGTCTTTCTGTCCCATTTAAACTGTAGCCTGCAGCCACAGTGCCCTATTCCCCTTCATCTCTTTAGGGATAGCCTGAGAGTGTGATTTAGGCTTCAGTGACCTTTTCTTAGCTGTGACTGGTGCTAGACTGTGCATTTGCTGTTTGCACTGGCAGGCTGTGATAGAAAGGAATGGAAACAGACTGCAGAAGAGCAGCAAGGGAGGAAGCTGGTTCTGTGCTCAGGCACAGTGATTTCCTGCTGGAGTGATTTGGGATGGTCCCTACTTTGGGGGAAGTGTGTGGGGAAGGGGCTGCCTCAAGCCCTCCAGCAGAGATCCACGGCTATTTGGGGGAGAAGGGATTGCTCTTTGTGAAATCTGCTCTGGACTTCTACACCTGTGAAGAGTGGGAAAGTCCTTTGCCTGGAGACAGACCTGAGCTTGGGGTTGCTTTCAGATGGTGATTTAGACTCTGCTAGAACATACCCAGCAGAATGGTGTGTATGTTGAGCTAGACCATTTGGTGTTGAGAGACAGACTGGAGGTAGGTTTCTAGCAATGGTGTCTGAGCTCTGACTTTAACTAATATCCTATTCTATTGTCTCAGACCACCTAGATATAGGCAACGCTCTCCCAGCCCCTTCTCAGTGGCTTGACCCATATGTTTGGACTCCATTCCATCCATACTTAGTATCTGGCAGCTCTGAAGCACTACAGACAAGCTGTTGCTTGCAGTCTACAAACCACTTTTATTGGGATTTGTCATTAACAGGACATTGCATCAAAGCAAGGGCAGAGACTGGCACAGATTGCCTCTTTCAGACAGAGATTGGAGTGAGACTGTGGAAGGAGGGACCGCTAATGACAGTAAACCTTTCTGAGGATGAGGGAAGACTGTCATGAGGACATGACTGCACCTGGATGTTGCAGCCAGTGGTTCAGGTCTATCAGAGACTGGTAACAGGTTGCAGTGATTAGCCTCTGGCAGCTGTTCAGTGGCTTGAGCTAAATGGTCAGGTCAGATCCTGAGGCAGTCTCACTTTGGTTCCTAGTGGACCCCTACTTCTATAGCAAAAGCCACTAGTGCATTTAGTGCTAATTGGTGTCATCATTAGCAGTTACTGTTGAAAAGTCACTTGTTGAATAGGCCCAAACAGTGAACTCTTCTCCTTAAAGGTGAGTGCTCCAATTAAGGGTTGACAGGCAGTTGAGGTAAGATGTTTGCTACCTGGTTGGAAGATACGTAGGAATTTCAAGGTTAGAGCCCAGAAACCTTCCACATATTCTGTTAAAAAGAACATCCTTCAGTTTGGGTATGGTTGTGAAGGGAGAAATTGATACAGAAAAATGTCTTTAATTTGTCTTTCTGTGGCTCTTGCACCTTTTGGCTGAGCTTAGTTTCTCCTTAGTCTTTTAGGTTTTCTTGTGTGTTAGCACTGAAGATAAAACCCATGAAATCCCTTTCTTAATTTTTTTACTTTGTCCCAAGTAACACAGACAAAGGGGCTGTCATGAGCTGCTAGAATGGAAATTAATTTTAAAAGCATCATCATTTATCACTTTTGTAGTAAAAAAATGAGAAGCTACTGAGATTAGAGCAATTGTGGCAGAAACTTCCTGCACAAGAATTGTCAGAATGTACTTGCAAAAGGGTAATGACATCAAAGTGCTCAAAGAAAATCCAGGCAAAAACCCCAAGGCCCTATTGCAAGTACACCGGACTGGAGTTTCTGCTTGTGGTGTGGGATTTGCCTCTCATGGTTTGAACCACCCAAAAGTCAGGCATTGACAGTATGGTGCTTACCTGACCTCCATTTGTAGTCAACTGAGAGAGACAGGTATGTTTAGAGGGCAACTCTCCGTATCAACGTGTGGTGTCTGAGATAGGTGGAATGGGTAGTTCCTCCCATGAGAGCTGGAAGGATTGTTCCTACAGAAATGCTTTGACTCACAACAGCATCAATAATAGTAGTAATAATATCGTTGACAAATGCAGCTGTCGCTGATTGAAATGGGGATCAATGCAAGAGCAATGTGGGTCCAACCTACAAAGTGTTGCAAAGCCATACCAGGGAACGTAACCATGAACTGGGAAGAGCAAACACCTGCCAACATATGTGCACCGGCTGCAGGGATCAGGAGCAGCTCATGGGTCACTTTGTTCTGCAACAAGTGGCCACTCGCAGAGATGATGCTGCGAGTGGGGGACAGTTTATCTCCAACTGAGCCAGGAGCCTCATTTCACACGTCTGATCTAGACTGCCACTCCAGAGGAGCTCATTAAATTGAGCATAACAGATCTTCTTCTTCCTTTACTTACTTGCTTACTTTTTTCCCCCTGCGTGGAATGAGTTAAAGGCCCCTCATTCCTCATCCATTCTTTCTATTAGAATCTTATCTCATTCCAGTCCTCCCCCTCCTCTCACACACTCCTCCTTTCCTCACACACATCTACTTGCTCCCTCCAGGAAGCCAGCTAATTATTTCCTGAATGCCCCCAGTGTTATTTTGCCTTGAGAACCTCTCCTGCTGGGACTTCTCACACGCATATGATTCTCTGTGTGACAAAAGGTTTCTCAGTTTAGCTTTGAATGGGTATTTCTTTAATTTCTACATTTAGTCCTTTTGCCTCATCATCTGCACTTGGGCTGAGAATAGAAACTTCACTTGACATTATCTAAACCATTATCAATTAAATCCGTTCTTAACTGCCCTTTTTTCCCTAAGCTGTGTAAGTTTTCGGGGTTTTCCTCTCCTTCTTCATTCCCGTGTACCTTTCATTTGTAGATAAAGTCCTTTGCCCTTCTGCATTAACTTTCCAAACGCATCACTTTTTTGCTGTTGGTGTTTTTGTTTAATACCACTGCAGCAATAAGACAGGAACACAGGATTCTAGTTTATTTCACACCTGAAAGTCAGCGCACCCTCTTTGAACTTGTGCAGACATCGGTATTTGCTGTGTGTAATAGAGGTTCTCCAGCTGGGTGTGGGGATTGTACTGTTGCTGAGTCAGCAGCAGAGTAGCATTGGTCAACAGATGAGTCTGGGTCCCATGGCTTTAAGTGACCTACAGGCACACATAGAGTGTACAGTCTGCAAAGAGGCAAACAAAACCAGCGTAGCTGTGCTCCTTTGTACAGAGAAATCAAAGCAGGCACTTGTCCATGGCCACTGTGCTGGAGCAGTTTTGAACACAGAGCGATGGATCATGACTCATGAGTTTACCCAAATATTTTCAGACAGTGTTTCACATATTCCCTGGGATGCAGTGGCTGCATCTAGAGGGTATGTGAAGATGACAAAGAAAAGCAAAGGTATCTCCAGTGTGCTTTAATTCGCTACCCAATAGCCTGCACCTCCACTGCACTAACATCAAGATTACTCCTTTCTACACATAGCACAGAATATGAGGGATGTAATCCTCTGAGCAAGAACGAATATGATCCACTGCAGTGGACTTTAGTGGGGAACCCTTTGACTGGTCATCATGCATGCATGCATGGGCCAGCCAGTCATGGCAGCTGTAGCTCCAACATAACACATCCCAGCTTACAGTGAAAGCATCCAGCTCATAGTAAAGAGCTGGTGTGGGTGGAGGAACGTCAGAGGTAATGCAGAGTGGGTGATTAAGATTGTAAATGCCTCTAGCAAGGTGTCTCTAAGGGGAAAATGTTGGGGGTGAAACAGTGACACAAATACGTGGAAACTGGGATTTATTAATTCTTATGGAACAATTTGTCTCTTCTTTTGACTGTCTTAGGATTTTTTTTCCCCCACTGGAATAGAACCCATGCAGAATTATAGTTCTATGAGTAAAAGACATACAGGTCACATCCTTTTGACCCACACATACTTGTCACAACTGGAGGCATGCCAAGTTAAAAGCATAAGCTGCTGAGACTTAACCTAATCATCATAATTCTGCAACAGTTCATACACTCAAACAAACACAGAGGGGTTTAAAAGTACCAGGAATTTATGACTTGGCACATTTTTTAGTATGAACCACCCTAACTTTGCAGATCCAAAGGACTGGAGAAAAATGCATGTAAGCAACTGAAATCCAAACCTGCAGCAGCCCTCTGGAAGTTCATCTTTTGGAGATGGCACAAGAAGAAACATTAATTGGTTGCTGTTTCACCTCTTTTCTTTGTTGGATCAGCTGTTAATTCAAGGCCTGTGGCCATGTCATAACCACTTTTATTGAGCTGTTTCAAAACCAAGTCCCAATGAACATTTTTGTCTTTCAAGCAGTGAAAGAGACTGCCTCCCAGCTCTGCAAAGGCTGCCCAACCTAGCCTCAGAGCACCCTGAAATCTATCAGCGTTAATTAGGGCCTACTTAAAGGCTCCCAGGCTGCTGTTACTGGTTTGAAATGCAGAGTGGCATGTGAAAGCCCTTATGCTTGGCTCCTGACAGGAGCAAAATCAAACAACAGGCCCTGCTGTGACCTCCATTTACAAGACTCATTTACTGCACTGAAGGCATCAACTTCTTGGAAATCAAATGGACAAATTAGTTTTGAACCCCTACTGGTTAAGATGGACTTCTCACTGGGACCGTACTCCTCCCTGGCTGGCTAAATGTTTCCTTAATCTTTGTATCTGTGGAGTTTCTTCGGGGAGGTTGGGTAGATGAGTTCGCTGAGAGGAAGAGACCTGGGAGTAGGGAGGTAGCACACTGCAGGCTCTCTGATGCCAGGTGGGTACCAGCTGTCATGTAACTAAAAACCACATCCTATTTTTAACTAGTATTAACTGTTTCCTTTAAGTAAAGGAAGAATCATGTGCCCTGCCCTGTTATTGCACTGCCTTTTTCACCAAGATATGAAAGCTCCGTCCAGTGATGCTTCAAGTGATGTGCCCCACATCTCTTCCCATGATTCATGCTCATCTCCATAAAGCCAGCTTTGTCGCTGTCTTTGGGGGAAGAAGGGGTCTCTAACTCATCCCTGTTCTTGGCTCCATAGGACTCCAAGACTGTCTGTCTATTTTCAGTCAAATCTACCCAAATTCCCTGCCCAGTGGGCAAGGAGCCACCCAAGGATCCTTTCTTCCCAAAGTTCAGCCCAGCCATAATTGCTCCCCATGTAGGCCAGCTATTGGAAAATGCGGGCAAAGAATCGGGAGCCTTAGCAAACAAAAATGACAGCATCTTGCGCAGGAATAATAACATATTTAATTTGTCACCTGTGGGATCTTTTAGTCCTTATGGCAGAAATATCAGAGAAATACTTCCTCTTCCCCATCTGCCCCACTGCCATCCATTCTTTTCTCTGCGTTTCTCTCTTAATCTTCCTGAGACTCAAGTGCCTATCTCATTATGAAATATTTATATTTTCCATTCCGCTGGCATATGGTTCTGTGAGCCTTCTCAAGTCTTTCAAGGGGAATCTGAATTTATTGAATGCTTCTGTCCCCTTGCCAGTCTGTGTCTGAGTTCCTGCATTAGAAGCTAGGAGGTACTGCCTGTCCTCTGGGACCTCTCTCCTGCCTCTTGGGAACCCACAATTCACTCAGGGCAGTGCAAATGGGGAGAAGCAGTGAATAAGTGAGCACTTACCATTAGTAAAGGTAGCCAAATATAGCCATACCTGACCTGGAAGGGAATATAGGAAGGAGGTGTGTCAAGAGGAGCCAAAAGCTGAAAGATAAGCAGAGAGAAAAGGTTTTCCTCATTGATACCTCAGTGCGAATGTTTGAGATATTACTTGTCTTTAATACCCACAACCTTCATAAAACAACATAGCACTGCTACGTCCAGGAGGTGCTCTGAGGCTGTGCAGTGATGTCACTCTCAGTTTGTGGCTGAGAGGTGAGGGAACCTCACTCAGACCGTGGCATAAATGCATATAACACACCAAATCTGTTAGAAAAACAGACTTCTCCATTGCTTTTTGGTGAGCTCCACAAAGCTGGGAGCAGACCTGTGAACTAGCAGAGCTGGAGGGTGGCTGTTCAGATCATGACCTTCTGGCTCACTCCAGGATGGACAAGCAGCCGTTGTATTGCCTGGCTGAAAGAACTGCAAGCTGTGAGACCCCTGAACTCTCTGTCCTCCCAGGATTTGACACAGATGGTGGCAGTGACGTCATGTGGTCATGGTCACAACTAGGACTCCCTGTATCAGATCAGGATCCTGCTGTGTAACTTATTATACAAAGAATGAAAAAAACCCTCCTCAAATATGATGAAGGTTTACTAAAAAATAGCTCTTTATTATGTTCATTGTTTCTTCTAACTCCTTTGTTTTGGAGGGAACTCAAATCCTCATGTGTTGGTATGGATAAGGAAGGGTTAGTTGAATACCGCTTCATATTGTTCATTATTTGTGTTAATATTTATTTAGTGAGTGAAAAAGTAGACTTACTAATTTTCTTTTATATTTAAAAACATCTGCTTCTCGGATGGTAGTGGGTCACATAATAACAGGGAGAGCCCAGACCCTGGACGTATTACTAAGTAGACAAGACAAATTCACAATGGCATCTTGCAGGCAAGGAACAGAGGGGCTGAGGAATGAAACCCACATCCTCATATGCACTTGGACTCCTCTATAGGTCCCTGTGATGTTCTGTAGGACCTACGTACCTAAATAAAAAACAGACCCTTTGTGGATCTGGGTGAAAACAAGAAGGGGAGGGATATGGCAGAGATAGGAAATCAAGGCAGATGGTGACCACGATGAACAGCTGCCACAACTACCAAATGGTTCTTCCTCTGGTTCACACTGTGGGAAATGGACGTCACCTGGCTATCAGAGTGGCACGAAACAGGCAGCATTACTGCAAGCTGCTTTGAAGCAACTCTTCTGGTGAATCCCCACCCTCGGGGGTAGGGACATTTTTCTGGTGCATGAGAAAGAATTGTTCTTCACAGACTGCACAGTCCACAGCCAGTGGTGTAGCTAATACATTTAGGGAATATTCTCAAACCTTACTAACCTTTAACTTCAGATCTCTAAGTCAGAGGGACCTTCTCCTCTGTGTAGCACAGTACTCTCCTGCTGAGTACGTGGCCAGATGAGCAAGAAACCCATGATAGACCTTTCTTTCTCAACTTGCTGGCTGGGGATGCTGAGAAAGAGCAGGGTTTGCACTAATAGGAGGCCTTATAGCCAGACCACAGTTAGGTCCTATCAGGCTGGGCACAGAGGTCTGGATGGGTGATGTGAAGAAGACAAGGTCACTAGCAGACTGAGTGTAGACCCCTCTCAGGAGCACTCTGAAGTCCTGTTTTTCAGCTGTTGGCAGAAATGACCTAGAAGGTGAGAATGTTGTTTCTAAGGCTGTATACAGGACAGAAAGAGCTCAGGTTTTGGAGAAGACTGTTGCCACTGAGAATCACAGCAAGAAAGCTGATGAGATGAATTGATTTCATATCTGTGAATAACATCTCTGTAAATATTGCCAGATGCTTTCCGTAAGCCCTGCTGACATGGCAGTGAGGTTAGGGGATCCAGCTCCCTCTATCACTTCTGTTCCCAGCCTAGGCCCAGAGACCAAACCAAACCTTGGGACCCCCCCCCATGCTCTTTCCAGCCCTGCTCTCAGTGCACATGCAGGATCGTCATGGTTGCATGCATGTGGTAGGATTCATACCACCAAACAGTGAGCTCTGTTGTGCGCACATGATGAATTATGACACAGACCCCAAAGTGCCTCTCACAAGCTGTCCCCCTACATCAAGACCTGGCCTAAGCCAGGAGGGAGCATGAGGGAAGCAGATGGCAGCCTGGCAGAATGATTAAAGCCCTAGATATTTGTTTTAATGAATTGCCCACCCAGCAGATTAAATATTGCAATAGTCAGTCCTATTCTACGCTGCCAGTAATCTCAGCCTTATTTACGACACTGGGGAAATGCTGTGCTCTTCCCTCTGTCGCACATTGTCAGTGCAGGCAGAATTACAAGTTGGGATGGAAAAGAGACCTGTGGATTTTGTCTGTTGCCCAAAATAGGAGTCAATTGGTATCACAGCTTAGGTAAACCACCTTGCAGGAGGATTCAGTGAAGAAAATGGGCAACGGCTGAGCTTCTGACTCATGGAGACTTCTAGATGTATGTGTCCTGTGCAGATTTAGACCTGAAGACAAGTGCCATCTTCATTCACTTTTCTCTGTTTTTTCATCTCTCCTGTTCCCCTCTTCCCTTTCACCCCGTTTCAATATCTCCAGCTAGGCCTTTCTGTGTGAGAGCTGATTTGGAAGTGCAAAATCAAAACTTTTCTGTGGTGTCCTGCTTCTCTCTCACTCCTTTGCTCTTTACTGGGATATTGGCAGAGGACCTGATTTGGATTTGCTCTGTTAACAGGACTCCTGTCAGTATATTTTATATAGTTAGCAGGCTTAACAAGCACAAGAGGAGCTGTGTGAGTGCTGGTGCCAAACCCTACTACGTTCATCACCCATATGGTGGAGGCTATGCCAGTGTTGCGGTGCCTTCTCTGACTCACTTTTACTTCTCTCAAGACTCCCCAGCTGTGGGGCTGGCAACCATCTTTTCCCAATCCCTTGCAGGATGCCAGAGAGGAGATAAATGTGTTGCTGTCATCAGGAGGTGAGCAAGTCCTCCTGCTTCCCTCATCCCTGCAGAGGTACTACTTGGACAGGTGCTGGTAGAGCAGGACATACTCCCATGCAGATCTCTTGCAGAGGAGGGGTACATTTTCCTGAACAGGGCCCTGGTGTTTGTGGGATAAGGAGACCTGAAGATAGAAGAACCACTGAGTTCTGGTTTCTTGGAGACTGTCTGGCTTTGGCATCTAATAAGGCATAAGCTCCAGCTGAAGCTTTCGGGACTTTTAACAGAGTGCTGCTGATGAGGAATCTCTGAGCAACGTTTGACATAGGTGCAATGGACTTTGAAGGTATCACTGAGCCTGAAATCTGGGGAGAAACCTTACCTTAGGACATCTTGCTGGCAGAAATCAGGGTCTAAAAGCAGAAGTCTCTGTGACTGGAGTGAAAAATAGAGCCAGGAATTTCATCCAGGATTTCGTAGCGAGAAATATGTGCTGTGCTCTGTGAGGTTCATAGAGAGGGAGTGCAGCCTGTCCAGAGTGCCTCGGATTTACTGCACATGCAGAGGGACAAGCACATCAGTCCAGGTCTCGTTCACCTGTACTGCCCAGGAGGGTCCAGTGAGCACATCGGGGTTTCTGGCTGACCCCCCAGACCCATCAGGGCTACAGCATCTCTTCCACTGAGCAAAAAATTAGATAACAGGCCACGCAGCCACATCCTTCCCTGGGGATTATTTTTAGAATGGGCCAACCTTCCCAACTGTTTGTCAAATCTGATGCCTTTCCTCAAAAACTCCAGGTGCCAACAAAAGCATTGGGAGTTTTTTTGGCTGGGAGCAAGCACAGAAAGCTTAGATGGTTGTTTTGGGGCCAGCTGTGCTGTTTTTCCATTCATTCATAACTGCTGCGAACAGTGAGACCAGTTGGAGGATACAGGAGGAACCAGTGCCTGGGTCTGTTCCCTGCACCTCAGCTGCATGTCTAGGGACAGCTTGGGAAAGTTTCCATGCCATGGCTATTTATATTTGCCACCCCTGGGTTCTGAACTTTTGTATGTGTTGGTAATAATATCCCATTACTAAACTGTAATTTATGTGTGCATCATTTGCATTATTGAACAGCTGTTAGCCTCTCTAAACTGCTTGCCTGCCATATTGCATAGATAATAATATCTAATCCATATTAATTATAAATACACAAATCGTCTCCTACGTAAGGCAAAGTTTTGTGAGCAATACAAACCAATCGGTGCCAAGAAACGTTAGTGTTATGCCTGACACCTCATCCTCTGGCTGTCATGTCATGAATCAAGAAGGGCCCACAGCACAAGTTAAGAATGGCATCTGAGCTTTAATAGCCTGCAGCCACTGCCATAAACCCTCTGGCTATGATTTCATCACATCTCACAAGCTAAACTGCACTGGGTCAATAAGAAACCTCTATGGAGAAATTGCTGCAGGAAGTGGGACTGCAATTATTATTCACTACCTGGTGTTTGCCGGCAGCGGATCTACGCTGGACTAACCCCACCTTGTGGTGTTGATGGGGTCTGGCTGACCTGTTTTGGAAGAAAACACTGATTTCCACCCTGTTTTGATTTGAAGCCCCCTAAAGCTTTGCCTGCTGGATGTGGAAGTCTAAAATAAGCCCTTGCAGTTGGCTCGCTTTCCTCTGTTGGCTTTCTCAGACCTCTCAGAAAAAGCCTATGGATGCCCCAGCTTCTGTGATCCAGGCTGAAAATTTCTGGTGTACAACGTAACATCCACTGTCTATCCACATGTGGTCATTCATTCTCTTCCACCTCCTTATTGAGGAATTAAGTGTTGCTCCTATTATTTTCCATTCTGACTACTTACTGTCTTCTCCCAAGTCTCCCCTTCACAATTTCAGATGGGCACTGTTTTTTCTTTCCTCTGCTCTGTGCTATCGTGCCGTATAATAGAGCTGTCAAAAAGGTCCCATGTTTCTTTCCAGAGGTGGCTGCATTTCCATATAATGGCTGAAAACTTTGTAGGGCAGTTTCTGCATATGGATAGAGTGTGAATGGGACAATATCTGAAAAGCAAGAGCGACATACATGGCGAATTTCTCAAGTTTTTTTCTGCAGAGCTATAGAGATAATATAAGGACTCTATACTGCTTCCCCTCCAGGCATATTAGTATAAATGCCAATGAGATCTTACCTGCAGGTAAACCAGTATACTTGTAAACTATCCAGCACAAATGTGTCTCTGATTGGAAAAACAACTTCATCACAATAATGCTTAAGCTGGGGATAGCAATTTTTGTTTTCATGATGGCTAAAAATGACCATGTTTGCCCTTCCTCTGCAAATTATGATGTCTTTTTCTTAACAGCATTGATTTCCTTTAACATTTCAACCAAAAAAAAGAAGAGTAATTTCTAGAGAGCCAAGCCACTGAAGGACCCTAATTGTTTGCAATACAGATTATAACAGGAGTCAGGGAACATTCTTACAGATTTAATTTCATTATAGATGCCCATTCTTGCAGATTTCAAGAGGCAGATTATCAAGCAGAAAGAAACCATCATGGATACTTAGAGAATGTTTAAGATGTAGACAGTTCAGCCAAGATTCGTACCATAGAACTCCAAACCCATGGTTGCTCTGTAGATATAAATATTAGCAGTATAATGCAACCTCAGATTCTCAAAAAATCATGAGGACAGGGATAATAATTGCAGATTGCCTCAGACCCTGATGCAGACTGTGGTAAGTGTAGAGTTTTAAACCACTCTCATGAAAATTTTTAGTTAATAAATCCTGACTCTTCCCTCACCCCACGCACACATGTTCAAGGTACAAGGCGTAGAATTCATTTGGGAATGAGATATTACAGAAAGAGGTGGTGTCTATGCCTCTAAGGCTCCATCCTGAAATCAGATCCATGTGTGTGACTGCTCTTTGCCTCTCCTTTCCTCCTCCTCCTCATTCCAAAAACACCTACATGAAAACCCAGCAGAGCCTTCCCTGCTGTTCCTCGTCAGCCGAAATGCCTCTCCCGATGAGCCTGAAGCCTGGGTTAGGGCTTTGGAGGGGAACACAGCAGCGATGCTGCAGGCTGAATTGAAGTAGGTCTGCAGGAAAGCTATGGGTCAAGTCACAGATTAATTAGCTTAGAGGGAAATCTGTAGCTGGGACTTTGAAAATTAGATCAGGAGGGTCACTAAGAAATATGCAGTAGTGAACAATCTTACCTTGGAAAAAAGAGAAGGTAAAAAGATCTAGGTATATTCCGGTGCTGGTTCTTATGTTGCGTGTGCAATAATCAATCCGTTGTGAACAGGAGACACTTTCTGTAAAAAACCCTTCAGATTTCCCTGCTTCTCTCAGAGGTGTGTGCATGACTAGAGAGAAAGTGCAAAAAAAAGGCAGGAGGGCGGCTGTGTTTAGTGCTGTATTTTTCTCCTTAGAAAGGAGTTTGACTCCTGTCTGCCTTGTCTGGGGGCCAGTAGAGGGAGACAAGCCTCTGAGCTTAATTCATGCGTGTTTTCTCCTCTCCAACAAGTTCTCAGGTTCTTTTTTCTTTTTCTCTTCTGCATTATTATTATTTGGGTTGAAATATTGTTTTTATGAAAAATAGCTAAAAATGACCTTCACCTTGCAGTTGCAGAGAAGATTAGATTAAAAATGCTGCAGGGAGATTTGGGTGAGTGAACACAAGGCAACAATCCTCCTGTGGCAATAATACAAGGAGCAAACTGGCCCGGGTAGGGGCTCTGAATGCTGCGGAGTACGTGTTTTTCTGTGTGAGAAAGCCCCTTCATCACTGCTTGCATCTGTGCACGTATATAGGCTTCCCAGAAGTCTGGGTTTGATGGTGGATGTGCAGGCATCAAGTTTCTCAGGATATGGTACAAAACTGCAAATCTGATCTGTAAAACATCAATTTTTCCTGGATCACAGCAGCTATAGCATAGTTGGAGCAAGAATGGGGTGCTGTGAAGGGGCACATTCCTGCAATAAAATTTCCAGGAGCTGAGCAATAACTACAAGGCTGGGGATAGCCCTGGAGAGGGATGGGATGTCCTGTCCCAGTCTCAATCCAAACAAAGCTATGTGGGTTTTTTTATCTTTCTCTTTTTTTTCCATTTTCTGTGCTCATAAAGAAGTGGAGGGGGGGTTGTGTGGGAGAGAAATGCACAGTGTTGTGTGCATGGGCATTGTAAGGCTTTTGCAGCGTGCCGTGTGGGAGTGAGTGACTCGTCTGCAAGGACAGGCAGTGCTAAAAGCAGCGAGGCCCATGCATGCAAGCTGAAACTGGGACTTGCAGAGAGAAGGTGCTTTGCAACGTGTCCAAGAGCTCTCTGCTTGTGCAGGGGGTGCAGAGATGCTCGCTAGTGCTCTATGTGCCCAAAAGGGCCTTCTCTGAGTGTTGGTGATTGTGGACACAAGCAGCTGGAAGCTCCTGAGCGCACGCGTGTGGGACGTGCATCCTCTGCATGTCCATGCACACATCATCCTCCTGCACCTTCAGATTAAACTCTTTCAGAGCATGTGACGGTGGCATCCACAGGCAGCTGCACGCGTGTGCGCGTGCGTGTGCGTGCATGTGAAGTCCCTTTGAACTTCTGTTCATTTGTGTGAGCTGGGGAGTAGCAGCTTTCAGATTGGGTATCACATGTGGATTTTGACTGTGCTGCCTCCAAGTCCTCAGCAGAAATTTGAGCAGGTAAGGCTGGGTAGCAGTTGGAAGTCCAACACAACCAGGGACAACAAAGGATGAAAGGAACCAAGCAAATGAAACAAGCTTTTTGAAGTCCTTGCAGAAACAGCCCTTCACTATATTTAGTGAACCTCACGACTCCATCAGAACAAAACTGTCGTCACTGGAGGGAAAAGAGAAGTTGCCCTGAATGAAAATAATTCAGAGAATAGCGCAGAGGAAGAGCGAGTGGGAATGCAGGTTGGAGAGGACAACATTTTAAAGCAGCTCTGTGCCTGTCACCGACTAAAATCACCCCAAGTTTTCTCACCTCCTTTGAGGGGCATTAGATCTGGCCCAGTGCCCTGCACGGGCCACTGGCTGTGTGCCCCTAGGAGCTTTGGGGGGCATGGATGCATGCTGGGCTGGCTGTGCACAGAGCAGCTGGGTAGCGGGGCCATGCCTTAACCGTACTGTATGCCTCTATAGGTGACACGTTACAGGGCCAGACTTCCCTGCAGCTCAGCGAGGTTTTACATTTGTGTAGCTTTGGTCTCCGAGGATGCTGCCCTTACCCTGCCATTTCTGGAAGGGGAGTGAGAGGAGAAGGGGGTGCTTGGGAGATCCTGTCAGGAATATACTTCAGCTATAGGCAGGAGGATAAAATCCAGCATTGGTTTGGCTGCTTTTAAGGGTGTAAATTTGATGAGATAAACCTAGGCAAATGCCTACTTCATCTTTACCTCCTCTTCAGGGGTGTTTGCAAGACAGCCTGAGGGCTTCTGCTACCTGTGAACATTGTATTATCAATTACCCTAATTAGAGGTTGGCACCTGCCTGACACCAAATATTTTTCATTCATTTTTAACCTTTTTCTTGCCAGGCCCTACAGCCAATGGTCACAGAACCTTTCCTCTAAAACACAGCAAAACAGAAAAAAAAAAAAAAAAGGAAAAAGCAAGCAAGGTTAATGCCAGTTTGATTGGTGGCTGGCTGCAGAGTCTGAAGGTTGTTCTCCATCAGTGCATACACAGTGAGGACCTGTGTTTGCGTGGACGGTATTAAGTACAAAGGACGTGGTCAGGCCCTCACCTTGTGGATTTAATCACTTCTGTGCCTGAATGCCACGCAGGGCCTTGGCAGCCAGATTTCTCTCCTTCCAGCATGCAGCATCTCACCCGCTTAATATCACTTTCAGTGTGATACACTGAATGAGCTAGAAGTAACACAGATAAACAGGTAAGCATAAGCTTCAATCATGCCCATGTTTGCCGAGAGTTAAAACAAAAGGGGCAGCAACACTGTCAAAGGAAGCTCATTTCAAAATGGCTAACAATTACAATAAGGCTTTCAATTTATCTATAATCTTTTCGGTAGCAGTTATCATTGTACTGTCTTGCCACCTCCCACACATTAATGGGTTTATCCGTACAAGCCCACCATGAATGGGAAGGATTATCACCCCTCCTGACAGATGGGGAGGGAAGGCTCTGGAAAGGTAAGATCACACATTGCAACAGCATCCCGGCAGGAAGGGAAGACCCGGGAGTCCTGACTCAACAGCATGGCTTAGAGTTTCTCAATGCTTTCCAGGTCAAAGACTGCTTATTCAAAGCACAACAGTTTTGCTGCCTCTCCTCAGCTGCAAACAGGAGTAAAAAATTTACCCGTGATAAGCTTATATACATGCACAGCGAGTATGTGTTTGTGTTTAGGCGGATGTGTTTGTGAGCGTGTTTGCTTGTGTGTGTATGCATTTGGAGAGGCTGATGAAGATTACTCTGGAGCATTAGGTTGTTTTCTCTGCTCTAGATTGTAATCATATTTTCTGCACTTTCGGAGGCCCCCGACTGTTTATCGTGACACTCCTGGGGGTTATGGTGTACCGACTGAGAAAACCGATCCGATCTGTGCATCACACGGGGAAGCTATGTGTAGCTGTTCCTAAAGACCATGGCTGAATGGGCTGCTTTAGAGTAGAAATCAGGAGGCATTTTTTAGCACTTTCTTGAGATATTTGAGGCCTCTGATATGCTGGCCACATATGTTGCAGAACAAAGTCTAAACTTAAGCCCTAGCATCTTAGGAAGCTGTTTGTATTTGCCATGCTGCTGTTGTCTTGGGTACGTATGATGCAGCCCTGGAAAGACATATAGACCTCTGAAAATATCTGTTCAGGAAGAGGTTTTCCACAGAAGCTATAAAACATTCATAACACCTCCATTGTGCTGTAAATCCTTAGCAGGAGTTGATAACAGTGTATGAATTTTTAATGTAACATTTATAAATGGTTATTAAAACTATCCTTAAAGTAAAGTGTCAGTTTATTTTTAATTAACTGTTGGCTATTTAAGCTCCCGATGGCCCCAGGGCAGATCAACAGTCTAACAAGTTAATATTCCAGATTAACCCTTCAGTTGCTGCCTCTTTGCATGAGGAGGATGAAGATGCATACACAGGTTATTTCTCTCACTGAAGAGAAATGTCATAATTTCATGGAATGGGCTTTCTTAGTGCTTGGTTTAAGAAGTTTTAGAAGCTGTGGAGGGATTTATTTCCTGAATATTGAACAGATACAGATAGATAGCAGATCTGGGTGATTCTTCTTGGAAAAAAAAAGAAAAATATTTGCATGGCACTGGTGAGAAGAGATTTCCATTGAAGTCAATGAGCTTGGATCAAACATTTCAAATTACACCAATTGCAATTTCAGGCAACCCACGTACAAAGAGCAGCAACACTGTGTGATTTGTGAATACAGGTTCAGTTGCAAACGTTGCAATTGATTGTGCAATTTAAAATTTGGCATTGCGAAACCTGTAACTGTTTATTTAGCAAAGTATGCTATTTGGTAGGTTTCATCCTCAGTGACCAGTGTGGAAAGTAGGAGGAAACTGATGTCAATATTTAATTAATCCATATTATATATTTTTTTAACAAACCATTTTTTAAGGTTTCAAATTAAATTATTCTTCAGCATGAGACATACATTTTGCATTTGTTGTTATCATTGAAATTAGTCACGGGGTGACATATTTTACAGATATTATCTTTTCTGTAATTGATATTGTCCGTGAGAAGGCTCCTGTGGTTATTCTTTGAAAATGAAGGTCAAGCCAATGCATCCCCACAAGGCAGTTTGGTTTCAGTGTTATTAACATCCAAAAAAGGTTCAGTTCGTAGCATTTTTGTCACTTAAATGACAATTTTTAGCCCAAGTGTGCCACACAGAGACATTTGTGGTGGCAACAAGAGCTGGCACCAGAGGAGGTTAGTGTAGGGCTGGTGGAGTTTGGGTTATTGCGCTCCAGAATAGCGAAGTCCCGGTGCATTTCTTTGCTTCCTTTTTCTGCCCGGTTTGGTTATAGCCAGGGCTCTTTGGGGCAAAGAGCCAAAGTCTTTCTCTAGATGGGAATTCATGAAGCTGAACTTTGCATTGCTAGTGTCCCTAGAGTTGACAACAAAAGGTCGGTGCTTCCAGACAGCGCTTCAGAGCTTGTTTCTCTTGGATTTATCAAGAACTGCACCTGGGTGACACCAGGGTTAGGTCCCAGAAGCTGGAGAGCGTGGATATCCCGTGCTTTGGCTCGGCTTCCAGCGCAGTGAAGCTGGGCTCTCCCTTCACTCTCCGGTTTCATTGTAAAGCTCATTCTCCTGATCATTATTGCTGTCTCTGCCATCTATCACCACCAACTAATCCCTGCATGTACGCTATCATGCCTGTTGATTGAAGGCTAAGTCTCCTTGGGCAAATAATTGTTATTTAAAGTTATATTTTATTTTCCTTTCCAGATGATTTTTTTCCTCTTTACACAAATGATCAGCCTGTGCATTGGGAAAGCATGAACTTCAGATCTCTGGAGCATGCAAAGCAACAAGGCGTCAAGGCAGCAGAGTGACACAAGCAGCGATATCCTTTGGTAAATGCCGTTCAATGCAGCAGAGCTTCCTAGCGATTAAAGGAGTCTTGGAAATGTCATTGCCCTGACCAAATGAGATAATTTGTATCTTCTGTCACTGGAATCAAATCCTCTTTTTTTTTTTTTAATTAACTTGCGACTGCGGGAAGGTGGGAGCAAGGATGGGGGTTGGGAAGGGAATTTCATGGGTAATCCAGCTGTAGTATGGAAATGATGGTTGGGTAATTGTGCTCTCTAAATGAACTTGACTAGATGGTTGGTGTCAGGTTTTGTTAAGTGCCCTGGGCCAATGGAGACTAATTAGGAATGCATTAAATATTAAAGCTCTCTGACACTGGGGCATTGACGGTGACAGAAGAAAAGAAATCCCGTAACCTAATCTGCACCCAACAGGAGTAATTTATGTTCCCTTCTTTTAACAAAGAAAAATCCAATTATTTGGCCTGCCGGAAAAATGTATTTAAAGGAAAAGTTAATTTAGAGGGGGAAAAAGTATATATGAAAACATAAGACAGATGCTGTCAACATAGCCTGTGGGTGTCAGTTCCCTTACAGTTCTGGTTTTGTTAATCGCTTCCATTTATGAACAGGGAGAGTATTTCCTTGTTATGAGGCTGTTGGCTGGATTCGCCATCCCAGCAGCGGAGGGCAGGAGTGGAAGACTGTGCTTTCCTTCCTCCACGGCTCAGGTCAGCTGGATACATTGAGGGATGGTCAGCAGGGGGTGCTTGTGGCCATGCGGTGAGGGTTTGGGGTGTTTGTGGCTGTGCATTGAGGATTTGGGGTGCTGGCACAGTATGCCTGCACTGTAAAGTGAGCACTGCGGTGTGCATGCTGCAGTATGGGTGTGCTTATGTGGGCACTTTTGGGGTGAGGCATGTACAAAGCTTTCAGAAATTCTAGCAATTAAACTCTCTTCCTGTCTCTCTACCAGAAACCAGCCCTAACAGCTCCACCTCCACCTCCACACTTTGCTGTACCTTCCAGTTTCCAGGGCAATTTTGTCTGACCTTTAGTTAAATGTCCTGCTCTACCAGGCAGCTCATTTCTGCTGGTCTGTCTACTTATGCAATCTAATCAAATCCAGAATGAAATATAATCGGCCTCATCTTGTAACAGCAACTTGCACAAATATCCGTCTCACTGTCTGCCGTCCTGTCTATAGATCTATCTAATCTCATCTGCTGGCCTGATCCTGTAAGTGGGTTTTTTAGCAGTTGCCTGCCATTGCCATGGTGAGATTTGGAAGAAATTGCTGGTTGGATATCCAAACCCCTAGACCCTGGGTGGAGTGATGGGGTGGAAAGAGAAAGGCAGCCACAGATGTGCAAGCCCATGTTGTCTGACCTGTGGATGCAGCCAAGCATCCCTCTCTGCAGCATGCTGAGGTGCCTCTGGCACCTGTCCACACTCGCACAGACACTTGTGTACACAAACACACCCAGTGCCTTTCTCTATTCTCTTGTCCTCTTTTTTCCCACTTCCAACAACAACAACAACAAAAAGCCCGTTCATTTATGAAATTACCAGAAGACCATTTTCTAAAGGAACTTGGTTGCCATGGGTTACCAGATGCTTATCTGCCACCGTGTTATTTTGCTAACTGCAGCCATTACAGGGAGAGGCTAAAGTAGGAAAGCTGGGATAGCTGTGAACATCAAAGCACTGCCTGCCTGGGTAACCCTTGCTGCCATCCACGGAATAGCAGGGAGTGTGTTCCCCAGGGGGAGCTGGAAACCAACTTTTCCAGGGCCTGGAGTTTCTTGTGCCATTGGGCTTCAGAGTCTACCAGCAGCACGTCTCTGCAGCAGCTGGGGCTTGCAGCAGGCTGGCACTGAATGTAAAGTTGGTTTGAAACTTCCTTTGCACTGGGAGGAATGGGGGGACTGGCTGGGGATGAGAAGGCAGGTGGAGTATCTGAGGCGTCCAGAGAAAGAATTTGGGGATTTCTGTTCAGATAGTAGGATTACTCTGAAATGGTCAGGGCACATGGGAAGAAAAAACAGCTGTACAGAGCAATGCTGTTTTGTGACTGTGCTGCACTTTGCATTCATATGATGCTTCCAAGCAATGCTGGTGAAGAGAGGGGAAACTTCACTGAGGAGTTTTCTGGGAAGAGGAACAGCAGGAAGAGCACTAAAGAAACCCAGCCTTGGAGGCCTGGAGGAGGAGACAGAGAAGTCTCAGACAAAAGGGAAGCATCTGGGGCCTTGTGATAGGCAAATAGTCAATGTACGGATACCCTTCATTTGAGCATCTTCTGATGGTTCCTTATCTGTGCAGCTCCCATGTCCTTAGGGGATTCCCTGATGCTGAGCTGTGTCCCTTACCTCCGTGCTGCTCTATATGCCCGCAGTACTTCCTGAGTTGCTCAGCATTACAGAACTATTGATTATTCCTGTTTCCCCTCATTCCTGTTACAAACCTACTCTTTTGCCCCATGTCTTCAATACTGTGGGTCCCCAAATTCCTTTTTTGTCCATGGTCCATCCCAGCCCTGGGAATTTTTGAGCCCCCTTGGTCCTGCAGCCCTCCTTACCTGCTGCAATTTCAGCCTCTCCATCAGCACAGAAAGAGTACTTTGCTACTACAATAATGAGAGAAAAAGAAGCTAAAAACAATACTTTACATTTCAAATAACTCCTGACACATCCCTTGTCTTTTTCTAACAGAATGACAAGTGACTTTATCTTGAAAGAGAAGGCAGCCTCCTAGAGCTGTCTACATTGTCAGAAAAAATAATTTGTAAATTCTCTGATTACCTCTGTCACTGCTTGACTTTTCCATCCTTTTTCATTTCTCCCTCCTGCTAAAGTCCCTTTATGTGCTATTTCCCAAAGTGCTGCACTTACTTTGAATGTTTTCAGCCAAAAGAAAACTCCCTCTCATCTAAAGGTAGGAAGAAAAAAATCCCTGCCCAGAATGAATTAACATGCTGCTATTTCTCTCTCTCTGGTCTCTGCATCTGGATCTTGTATAGGATGTGAATTGTAAAAATAACTAGGTCTTTATCGCTTGTTAAAATAATAAAAAAAAAGAATGTTAATGAGAGAGAAAGACACACAGAGGCCCTGAAAGGAGGATTTGTTCAATGCAAGAGTAACTAAAAGATTTACTAATGAGAGGGAGAAGAGAAAGTAATTTAAAAGATTTAAAATAGTTGTGTGGTTTTCTCTTTTATTCATGCCTCCTTTCGTTTTCATTACATATTTCAATATTTGCCTACGTTTCCAGCAAAAGATTTACCTCAAGTGTGTACAAATTATCTGGCATTTGGTTAAGGACAGTGTGTCTAATTATGGCTCTAAAGACCTGAAATATTTTTGACTTAAGCTAAAAGTCAAACTAAAAAAAAAAAAAAAAGAGTAAAATTAATAATCCTTTTAAAATTCATTCCCATGATCATTGTTGTACAGAACACCTCGATGCGAAAGACTGAAACAAGGGAAATGTGAGAATGGGGAAGAAAAAGAGAGAGAAAAATAGAATTTCCCACATTACACCCTGATTTTACCCCCACTGAAGACATGGCAAAACTCTTGTTTAGTTGTCTGGATTTGGGTTACATCCATCCCACACCCTTCCGATGTGAGATGAGAAACCCTTGTGGGGAGGAGCGCTGCGGGAAGGCTGCAGCAGCACGGGACCTGTGGGACCAGCCTGGGGCAGAGGGGGTCAATATCGGGGTAACCTCCTGCCACCACGCTTCCCCCCCTTGGGCTCCCCATCACACAGCCTGCTGCTTGCTGCATGTATGTCCCCCGGCTCGTGCAAACACCCCATGAGGCTCCTGCTCCACCAGTGAGGATGCAGCCTGGCTGTCGGAGCGCTGGAGCCAAACCCTCCACCCTGTGCACCGATAATGAGGTTCAAACCATGGTGATAAATAACTATTTACTACTGTACCTCCTAGTCGCTGCTTTTCCTCAACCTGAATAACTAATGAAACTCAATTGAGCATATTAATTATTTTCCCCTGGGGGTGAGGAGAAGGAGGATAAGCAACAACATCTCCAGAGGGCTGCCTGCGCTCCAGCAATTCATCTGCAGTTTAGAGGGCAGAGTGACCCATCCTCAGGAAGATGCATAGGTTGCAGGTGTGCTAATTTCATGAAGAAGAAATGCATTGCCAAATAAAGAACAGATGGCTCCAGTCACCAGTTATTTATTTCTATAATTAGTCGCAAGCTGTGATCTCAAACCTTAAAGAAATTGTCGATTTCTATGAAATTCCTTCTCTCATCAGGCAGGGTGGAAGCATGCACCACACGGGCTGGGCTACGGCAATGGAAACTTGCTGGCTAGGACGTACCCAGCTGGGGCGCACACTGCTTTTGGCTCCTTAAAGAACTGCAGCGTGTTAAAAAATGTTTCAGGCACTTCTCTCTAGCTGGTGGAGCCCATATGAACATCAAGGACAGTTTCGTCTTGTTATGTAGGAAAGTCTGAGTTAAATTCAGCTCTATTATCACCTTGTGTTGCTTTTTCCCCGTCACCTTATTTCCTCTGGTTATTTCCCCAGCTTGTCCTCTTCTGATCTCACTGTTTCTTCTTCTTTTTTCTTCTTCTTTTCTTTGGCTTCCCTTTTCTTGTGTTACATCTTGTCAGGGCCACACTCGGACTCCTTTTAAGCGGAGGTAACATGATCAAGAGCAGCAAGGACTCACTTTGGCATAGAGGCAGTAGGAGTCAGATCACGCGCGTTTAATGAAGGGTGGGTGCAGGCTATTGCTTTGGCAACATGACGTGTGTTATTACAGCGCTTGTTATCTGGCCTTGCAGAACCTGGGTTTGCTAACTCCCAGTTATATCGTTAAGCCTATCTGTTAAGGTAGGATCAACAGAGCAGGGGGGAATATTTTATTTCCTGCTGGAAGCATCAGGTAGGATAGGTATTGGCCAGCCCACCTAGGCACGTCTAGTTTTTTGGTTGTTTTTGTTTTTTTTTTTTTTTTTAAATGATAGCTGCTAAGCTGGAATTGTTAGTAAATACAGGCCTGCAAGAATCTAGGTAGGTAAATAATTTGCTAGCTCTGTTACAAAGATGTCAAAAGCATCTCATGACAATACCTTTTAATGACACAGAATAGTAAAAAAATAGCAAGAATAAAGGAAAAGAACTATAGAACGGCTTCATCTATGCAAAACTCACGCTTTTGACTTTAAAAAGGCACGTTCTTTATTCTTGTTTGAATAGCTCCAGTCAGACAAATATAAGAATGCATTTTTCAGCTATTTAATAACAATAACAAAACAACCCCAAACCCCAGACAAACCCAGAAACATTCAAACTTAAACCTGAAGAAAATTATCTCCCTCTATGGGAAAGAATCTAATGAAATCCAATCAAATCTCAGCTGCAAGAACACAGAATGGTGGCTTTGGGCATAAATCAGACATGGAATTAATTTTGTGCTTTATTACATGCCTTAAAAATAAAAAGAGGGCACCCTACGCCTGGGAATGCTGAACAGATTGAAATGATGTCCACAGACTGCCAGCTCCAGAGTTCAGACAAACAAGACTGGTTCAAAATCAATATGTATGCTACTGATGATAAAAATGCCCACAAAAGCACTGATGATAGTGAAGCCTCTTGCCTTTATCATAGTTCCCAGAGTAGGAAGATGGATATCTGCCATGGGTAATACATAAGGGACCAGGTAACAAGTTCTACAAAGATGGGGGTGTCTGGCGTTTCCCTGGAGTCACCGAGTGCTATGAAGAAGATGAGAAGCATTTCACTAGGCACATCTTAAAAATACAGCAGTCCTATAGCTCATAGGAATCACTGGGTCAGATTTTTTATCCCACTACCACGGACTTCTGATGGAGATGCCAAAAGCTCTGTAAAGACAGAGATGCAACCTGGGCACAGTTAAAATTTCATGCTGGTTTTCACTAGTCAGAACTCTTTGTCCTTTTGTTCTCAAACTAAACAATGATGATCCCTTCTTTGTATCTGCCCAAAATTGCTCTAAACATCACTAGTATGAGCCCACTGTGATCAATGCTTGGGAAGAGTGTCTCACTTTGATTCCTGTTTTTGCTGGCTTTTCATTTTCTGTCACCATAGAAGGTAGCACAGAGTTAAATTTGGAATTTCTACCCCAGGTTTGTATCCTAGCTTGCAATGAAAACTTTAATTAGACATTTATTATGGATGAGCAACCCCCCCCAGTATCCTAGCTGCAATGAAAACTTTAATTAGACATTTATTATGGATGAGCAACCCCCCCCCAAAAAAAGCTCCAAAGTGAAAGAACACTTTATTTTGGATATTTCCATTGCAATTAGTTCCAATTTTGAAAAATAAAATAAAATAAAATTTAAAAAACCCAATTAATCAAAATATTTTGGTTTGATATACTGAATTTTCCTGATTTTTTTCAGATCAGTTCAGTATTAAACACCTATTTGTCTTTAGTGACGTGTTTCTTGCTGGAGTTGTAGTAGTTTTGCACCTTGCTGCAAAAATAGGGATAACAGAATTCCAAAGAGCATATTCAAAAATATCCTGGAGTCCTGTAATGAGCTTGACACAAAATGAATGAAAAGTACAAGAGGAATTCTTCTACAGAGAGCCTACCTGTTAAAGGAGAATAGGTGTCCAGCTTAAAATTTTTATAAGGCAGTGTTTAATGTGTCATAAGTAATATACATTTAGTATTTTGTTGCATTGTTTTCAGACAAAACATTTAGAAAAATGAAATATTTGAGCAATGTTTCTATTTTTAATGAGTCTTATTCTAGCCAAAAGTATATATTGCATGTTGAATTTTAAAATAAACAAACAAACTTCAGCAAATGTAAATTTTTCCTTTGAGATACTGCATTTTCCACTGTGTATTTCCAATTCATCCCAATGGAAAGTGCCGAAATAACTCAATAACACATAAAGAAGTGAAGGTAAAGGAAAAGAAGTGAAGCTTGAATGCTATTTGGCCAGAACCCAGAATTAGGCTAGGATTA
This sequence comes from Pygoscelis adeliae, assembly GCF_000699105.1. Lineage (NCBI taxonomy): Eukaryota > Metazoa > Chordata > Aves > Sphenisciformes > Spheniscidae > Pygoscelis > Pygoscelis adeliae. The sequence continues at coordinate 1,528,437 of NW_008823916.1, forward strand.
TAAAGATGAGCATGGAGTGATGCAAACCCTCTTGAGTGAGGTCTAATGATTCACAAATGACATGAAATGCATAAGTTGAGTCAATTGTATCCTACATTCAGACAGCAAGGGATTTGAAAAGTATAGGAAAAGAATAATTGGCCTAATAACAAAAAGGGCCAAAATCAGTTCTGTTTTACTTAGCATAAATCTGGATGAACCATGCAGGAGCTAGGCAAAGATCTCGGCTGTGGAAGTGACCTGGAGTGAAGATGGTTGAGTGCAGCCCCTGCAGCGGTGGTTGGGCTCTCACGGGATGCGTGGGGTTGAGGACGGGTGTTCTTGTGCTCATTGTGATGGAGACTCTTGGGTACCTTCCTGGGAAGGGAGCAGTGAATCAGTACAGAATGTGTTTTAAAGTAAAGTCTCTTTTGAGACTGCCATCGACTTTGGGGGCTTTTAACTGGGCTTTAAGGCATAGATGCAGATATTTTGTTCCTAGAAAAAAGAGCTATACCATATCCCCATTGCAATGCAGAGGTATGAGGGGCAGGAACTAAAGACCATGCATAGGCATGGTTTTCTCTCTCTTTCTCTTCTTCTCTCCTGCTATTGAATTCTTCACATTTTTTATTTTCAATTAATTTTCTGAGACAAGGAAAAGATGCTGCCTTAGCTTTGTCCTTGTGAATAGCAGATCTTTCCTTGATTGAAGAAATATTTTTATAGCCTAAATGTGCAGGTTTTTATTACATGCCTTAAAAATAAAAAGAGGGCACCCTACGCCTGGGAATGCTGAACAGATTGAAATGATGTCCACAGACTGCCAGCTCCAGAGTTCAGACAAACAAGACTGGTTCAAAATCAATATGTATGCTACTGATGATAAAAATGCCCACAAAAGCACTGATGATAGTGAAGCCTCTTGCCTTTATCATAGTTCCCAGAGTAGGAAGATGGATATCTGCCATGGGTAATACATAAGGGACCAGGTAACAAGTTCTACAAAGATGGGGGTGTCTGGCGTTTCCCTGGAGTCACCGAGTGCTATGAAGAAGATGAGAAGCATTTTGCTAGGCACATCTTAAAAATACAGCAGTCCTATAGCTCATAGGAATCACTGGGTCAGATTTTTTATCCCACTACCACGGACTTCTGATGGAGATGCCAAAAGCTCTGTAAAGACAGAGATGCAACCTGAGCACAGTTAAAATTTCATGCTGGTTTTCACTAGTCAGAACTCTTTGTCCTTTTGTTCTCAAACTAAACAATGATGATCCCTTCTTTGTATCTGCCCAAAATTGCTCTAAACATCACTAGTATGAGCCCACTGTGATCAATGCTTGGGAAGAGTGTCTCACTTTGATTCCTGTTTTTGCTGGCTTTTCATTTTCTGTCACCATAGAAGGTAGCACAGAGTTAAATTTGGAATTTCTACCCCAGGTTTGTATCCTAGCTTGCAATGAAAACTTTAATTAGACATTTATTATGGATGAGCAACCCCCCCCAAAAAAAGCTCCAAAGTGAAAGAACACTTTATTTTGGATATTTCCATTGCAATTAGTTCCAATTTTGAAAAATAAAATAAAATAAAATTTAAAAAACCCCTTTAATCAAAATATTTTGGTTTGATATACTGAATTTTCCTGATTTTTTTCAGATCAGTTCAGTATTAAACACCTATTTGTCTTTAGTGACGTGTTTCTTGCTGGAGTTGTAGTAGTTTTGCACCTTGCTGCAAAAATAGGGATAACAGAATTCCAAAGAGCATATTCAAAAATATCCTGGAGTCCTGTAATGAGCTTGACACAAAATGAATGAAAAGTACAAGAGGAATTCTTCTACAGAGAGCCTATCTGTTAAAGGAGAATAGGTGTCCAGCTTAAAATTTTTATAAGGCAGTGTTTAATGTGTCATAAGTAATATACATTTAGTATTTTGTTGCATTGTTTTCAGACAAAACATTTAGAAAAATGAAATATTTGAGCAATGTTTCTATTTTTAATGAGTCTTATTCTAGCCAAAAGTATATATTGCATGTTGAATTTTAAAATAAACAAACAAACTTCAGCAAATGTAAATTTTTCCTTTGAGATACTGCATTTTCCACTGTGTATTTCCAATTCATCCCAATGGAAAGTGCCGAAATAACTCAATAACACATAAAGAAGTGAAGGTAAAGGAAAAGAAGTGAAGCTTGAATGCTATTTGGCCAGAACCCAGAATTAGGCTAGGATTATAAAGATGAGCATGGAGTGATGCAAACCCTCTTGAGTGAGGTCTAATGATTCACAAATGACATGAAATGCATAAGTTGAGTCAATAGTATCCTACATTCAGACAGCAAGGGATTTGAAAAGTATAGGAAAAGAATAATTGGCCTAATAACAAAAAGGGCCAAAATCAGTTCTGTTTTACTTAGCATAAATCTGGATGAACCATGCAGGAGCTAGGCAAAGATCTCGGCTGTGGAAGTGACCTGGAGTGAAGATGGTTGAGTGCAGCCCCTGCAGCGGTGGTTGGGCTCTCACGGGATGCGTGGGGTTGAGGACGGGTGTTCTTGTGCTCATTGTGATGGAGACTCTTGGGTACCTTCCTGGGAAGGGAGCAGTGAATCAGTACAGAATGTGTTTTAAAGTAAAGTCTCTTTTGAGACTGCCATCGACTTTGGGGGCTTTTAACTGGGCTTTAAGGCATAGATGCAGATATTTTGTTCCTAGAAAAAAGAGCTATACCATATCCCCATTGCAATGCAGAGGTATGAGGGGCAGGAACTAAAGACCATGCATAGGCATGGTTTTCTCTCTCTTTCTCTTCTTCTCTCCTGCTATTGAATTCTTCACATTTTTTATTTTCAATTAATTTTCTGAGACAAGGAAAAGATGCTGCCTTAGCTTTGTCCTTGTGAATAGCAGATCTTTCCTTGATTGAAGAAATATTTTTATAGCCTAAATGTGCAGGTTGAAGTCATTTTTTGACAGGTAAAATACCTAGCAGTGGCCCACAGTCAATCTCTCCCCCTCTCCACTCCACTCTCTAATTGTGCCCTGCTAATATCTCTGTGCTTTTGCCTCACCAGAGGTCATAGCTGCTCTGTAACCAGCTCAGAAGCCAGCACTCCTAGCTCTGCAGCCGATCGTAAGTAATGAAACCCTGGGCAGCAAAAGGAGGACTTGGGGAAACTTCTTCAAAGCTGCCCCGTGAGACAGACAGCAAGGACAGACCAGTGCCAGATGTAAGCCACCGCCAGCTCCTGGACGCTTTCTCCTGCCAATGTTCCCAAGAGCAAGCTCTGCAAACAGCACTGCCGTGGGGGCCTCTCTGAGACCCATCCCAACCCCCCCCTCCAAAACACAAAGGCAAAACTGGAAAAGGAAACAGTGGTGATCTCTTCACTTGTATGCAAGACACAGAAGCACAAAGAGATTATTTACTGCCAATAAAACTTTGCTCCCTGAGTAATACTTGAGGAGGTGAGAGGGACCCCGGTCTGAAGCAGCTTGTCCTGTGCCACAGGGGGAATCTGCTCTTGTGGGATGAAATGTAAAGGACAAGACCAACATGTCACCAATATAATATAACTGCTATGGCCATGAAGTCGGAGCCCTCCAAATTACTTCAGGCAAGACCTGAAGATGTGACATCAGCCTTGTCACCTGCTTAGTCTGAGACAAAGCAGGTGGAGGTAAGACCAAGGTCATCATTTATCTTACCAAGGAAACGCTAAGCTGAGCTACACAAACATCTAACCCCGCTCTATCTTTCTGCCAGCCTTTGATAGGCAAATCTACCAGCACTAAAGCTAATGTGTCAGTGGCTGGAAGAACACTGTTATCTTCTTATCAGGAGATAAGATGACAACCACAAATACCTTGGCCTGAAAGATTCCTCTGCCATAACCAGGGGTGCTTCACAAATAATCTAATTTAGGTGGATAACAGAGGACTTGAATGTGGGAGGCAAAAGTCAGAGCTCTGCTCAGTTGCGAACAGGACAGAAATTTCTTACATGAATGCAACACTGCTACAGCAAAAAAATACAAACTTTTTTTCTCTACTAGCACATCTGATGTGATTGACACAGGGAGTGAATAGGTCAGCAAACCGGCTCCTATGCAATAGATGTATTAATCATAAATGGGGTATTAGTATTTAAAGTCTGCAAATCTTCCTCTAACATGCAAAATTATCCCTCCTGCCATGGATGGTTTGTTTCACCAAGTAATCCACTCATCCTCTGCTGTAATCACAACAGGTATAGCTTCCACAGGGACTTTTCAGTGTCAACATATTATGGACTGTGATGTCTTTGAGGCAGAGAATTTTCTTTTTTCTATGTTTCTGTATCTCCAGGTAAGTTGGGGGGCGCTTTCAGAAACACCATGTAATGAGTAACTGCAGTCAGTCACTCCTCCATCCTTCTCTCTCCCTGGAGTATTCAATGTCCTTGTGCCTCTCCTAGACACATTTAAAAGAACAATTTTTCTTGTGACAAGTAAGGCAAGAAGTGTGAGTTTGTGTCTGACAGGTTCAGGGAGAAGCTTGCAATGAGGCAATTAGACAAGGAAAGTGCTGATTAGAAGCACCATCACCCATAGCAAGGAAAGAAACAAATTTTAAGTAGCTGGGGGAAAAGGGGGGGGGGGGCGAAAAAAAAAAAAAAAAAAAAAAAAAGGGGGGGGGGGAGCTTGATACAAGAACCGCCCCCAAAATCTGAGCAAGCTCCTTGGTATTGTTTAGGTTTGAAAATGAAATACCTTCTTACAGCCTGATAGTATTTGGTGGGAAAAGAGGGGGGGGGGGGGGTAGAAAAATAGATAAAATGAAGCATTTGATAAAGCAGTAGGTTGTGATACAAAGTTTTGTGACTAACAAGCTCTGACACCAGGCTCCAGGGTTGCTCAAAACTTCTCTGGAGGTAGCTGGGCCTGGTTATGTCTGGAGGCAGGTGGCTGCCCTTGATGGGTTCCTTTATCTTAACGGCTTTTCATTCCCACACTGGGGTTGCAAGTCACCAGCTCCTTGGAGAGCTCCCCTCTGCAGTCCAGACCGCATGTATTTCTGTAGACCTGTCCATCCCTCCCTCTGGCAGGAGTAGTGTGACTTCTCTGCTTGCCGGATGCCTGTCGTCCGAGCAAGCCAACGGTGCCCAGTTTTCTCACAGTGAAGATGCTTTTTGGAGGATTGTCAGAAAGTCAAGAAAGAGAGACACTTTATGCAAATCCACTCCATGTCTATTTGACTGCCTTGGGTTGGGCAAAAGGAAACCTGTGGCCCTCCTGTCACTGTGGCCATCAGCTGCGCTGCAAGAGGTCGTCAAAGAGCAGAGATGAGCCACTGGGAAAAGGCAGACTGCTGGGGCGTGCAGACAGTGCTGCTCCAGACATGCTAATTTCAAGGAGGGTTTTTTAAAAGTGTTCTTGCACACCCTGTAATTCAGCCTGAGCTGATAAGGCAGGGAGGTAGGGAAGGAAATAACATAGCCCAAACCTTCACTGAATCACTCTTTAAAATATATATTCTCCACTTTCATCTTTCTGGTAATTTTATGCAGCATCAAATAGCTGTAACATGAGCCTGGTGCAACCATTCCAGGGAATGTACACAGGACTGTAGACCACCCAGATCAGATATATGTACAGCTGGATCTGCCTCATAGGGTGGTGACAACAAGCAGTAAAATATTAACACCACCACAGTAATAATAACATTATAAAAGGCATTAATCTCTAGGACTGTCACTGCACTGGAGAGTCTGGCTACAGCAGATTTCAGCAAATGCTTGCTCCAGGTGCAGGGGTCCTCTGATCTCCATGTCAAGGAGGTGGCTACAGTGTGGTCTTTGAGACCCATGACGGGGCGTCAGGCAAAAGGCACTTGCTCTATGTGTACCGTGTATAAAGCAATACAGTATCTAACTTACTGTTCATTGCATAACTTTTCATCCTTTTGCTATGAAAAGTTCTCAACCTTTGCTAACTACTTATGAAGAGTTGAATGCACGCTACCTGGAAGCTGACCATTAAGGGGGAACTGGGTGCTTACGGCAGCACACAGGCAGCAAACAGCAACACCCGACAGCTGTTTAAGGACACAAAGTGAGAAAGTGCTCTGCCTCTTATGGAATTTAGGTGAACGGACTGTAATTACCCAAATATTTATGGGTTCTCTTTATTGTATGAGTCACTGAGGGCTTGTGAGGGGGCAGATAATTTCCATTTTGTTTAGGGCAGAAATATCCCTGGAGACCAGGCTGATCTATGGAGCTGCCATACCAAACCCTCCTAGGAAAGGAAAAAAAAAAAGATAATGCATTTATTAGTCAGCTCACATTGGACTGCTCTGTGTAGAAAAGGAAAGAACTCAACTGAAAAATGCTTTTAAAACCACAATTCCATAAGCATCTGTCTCATTTCAAGTACGGCTGAGGCCTTTCTGTCTCCTGAAAGGGAAGGAGAGGGTGAATTCAAATGATCTGTAACTCCGGAGTGCTGAAGGGGAAAAAAAGTCATTTCCAAATAGCGCAGCATCCCTGCAGACAGTGACCAGGCACAGATAACCTCCTCCAGGGAGCCACGCTTTCCCCCAACGCTCAGGTCCTTCCCCAAATGACTTGCTCTGCTCTCCCTCTGTTTTCCCTGAGGCTGAGACCAAAATTGTAAGAATTAAACAGAAAAGAAACAATCATTCTTGGACATCAGGAAAATGGAGAAAGAGGGGAAATGGAGAAGGTAAGTAAATGATGTTAGTCCCCATCCATCTCCTGTTTGCTGCATTTTAGCTACCAGTAATTTTCCCCATAACTACCACAGCTTCTGCAGGACTCCCTGACCCACACAGCAGGTTTGGAGAGCTGTGGCGGGTCCCAGCATCAGCAGGGCATGGAGGAGGTGGGGCACAGGGAGTGGAAATACTCCTTCCCACGCTGCTATCTGCAGCCCCTGGTACAGTGTGCACTGGGTGAGAGGTGCAGCCCTCCTGTGCACACTGGGGCTGTGTCCACTCAGAACCTCATGGCTCCTGTGTCTGTAAAACTGTGAAAAGGAAGGGAATGAGGGAAAAGAGGAGCCACAGAGGAGGCAGGAGCAGAAACAGCCCTGAAAGTTCATCTTTGTCCTTTGGATCACCGCAGCAGCCTAGAGGCTTTGTCCAAAATGGGGCTCTGCAGCAGCACCTGGAGAGGAACAGTACCTCCTCTGATTTGCTGGTAATGATGGTAGAGAAGGACAGTCCCATTTCACAGAAAAGCTCTCGGTGCATTGCTGAGGTTGTCCTTAAGCGAGTTTGGCTGGAGAGCAGGAGCAGTCTAACCATGGGTGCAATCAAAGCTCGGTACAAGCTCGTTCGTCTGCCCAGGAGCATCCCCAGGCCAATGCTTTGATCACTGACTGCTGCTGTCCCCGCCTCGGCCGGCAGTGGGCAGGGGCAGGGGTGGAAGAGGAGCGAAAGGGACACACCACGGTGCCAGCAGGACCCTGCATGTGTGAGGCACGAGGCACTACGGGTCTGGCGTTGTTGAATCTGAGGATCAACATGAGAGGGAAATGGAGAATAAAGAGCAGTAAATGAGCTGGATTAGAGGAGCTGTTTTACATAGCCCTTCATTTAATCCTTTGCTTTCCTTTCATTGTTTAATTGGTTTAGCTCTTGTACTTTTAATGCTGCAGGCAGAGAGCGCCAACCTCCTCCTTTCCTTGCCTTTTCCTGCTTTCCCTTTCCTCTCTTTGCATCTCACTATCTAATCCCATTTCTCTCTTTCTCTCTCCATTTCTGTCTCTATCCCTTGTTCTCATTTTCTCCTCCAGCTTCCCTCTCTCTCTCTTCAGGCCCCATATTACTCAAGCAGCTTTTGTTAGCGCTGTCAACTGCATGAGCTTGTAAGTGAAATTGTACTGTAAGTGAAGTTAAAAGTATTTCTATGGTGGGATATTTAATCATTTGAATCCTTGATAGGAGCAGCTCTTTTTATTTTCACTAGCTATAAATCCAGGCTCTATCTAATCTCTGATCTCGACGAGGAGAGAATTAACCAACTGAGTGTGTGACTAGAAAGGAGAAGGCTGGAGAGAAGGGACCACTTTATCTGAGTGTGGAGTGGAGCAGCATAGGAATAAGGCAAGGAGCTGTTCCCAGCTCCCTGCCATTCTTCTCATTGCCTTTCCCTAAGTCTAGCTTTGTTCCCCCTCCCCAGACACTCCAGCAGATTGAAAATGCCATTTTCCATTTGCAGTTCTTTCTTTTCCCCCTTCAGTGATTAACCCAGCCTGTGATGGTGGGAAGGAGATGTGTTTCAGACCACAGAGCCCTGAATCTTCGTCCATCTCCAGCTTGTGCTGGGCTGGATCAAACTGACTCCAGGTGTGGATGGAAGCTGTGGGCTAAACCCTGCCTCAAGGGAACCTATGCCAAGTTTGGAATCTCGAGGGGACCCTGCCTCTGGTCTGTTACAGGAGCAGGTTATACAAATGCAGCCAGTAATTATTCCTCTTCTCCTCTTCACCTGGGTCTACTTAGAGCAGGTAAGAGCCTCAGACAGTGTCATGTCTCCAAACCACAGTGCCAAGTGCCTTTCTTCAGACACATTGTCAGGACCCCTCTTCTCTGTGCAGTGGAACCCCCCATCCTACTGCTATAATTTAAGTCTTTTTTCACGTAAAGTGCTGGAAGAAGGTGTCAGAGTCATATCTAAGCACCTTTCCTTCTTTAGCCTCTTTTTTCACCTCCAGGTATACGGGATGTAGACAACCCTACAGCTTATTCACTTCTCTATAATACTGTTGCTTGTACCCAGCATATCTCCATCAGCTAAGGAGTATAATGGAGAGCTGATCAGAAACGTTCTGACTGATTTGGGACTCTCATATTTTTCCTCCCAGAATATGCTGATTTGGTGAAAGTGAAGCATTCTGCTGAGATGTGTTAATTGCAATGAAACCCCTGACAGATCATGGTCATCTCTGGAAACTTTCCTCCTGGGTTACAGGGATACAGGTTATGAGGAAAATGGGCAGATCTGTAAGTATGGGAGTCTGCTTAGAAGGAGCAAAGTTTAGTGGCAGGATTGCATGGGGATCTGGTGGAAGAACAAAATATTTCCTTCTACCTAGGGCTGAGATTGAGCCATCAAGCAAAGGTAGGAGCCAAAAATGTAGATCAAGGTGGGGATGAAACAGTGGGGAAAAGGGTGGGAAGCCTGTACTGGTTGTCCATACGTTACTTAAGTCTTGCCAATATTTTAATCTCTTCTTAAACCCCACAGTCCAAGAGCTCTATGCAGAGAACTGCAGTCTGATTACACAGAGCATATTGGCATCAATATTTACCTTGAGCATTTGTCTGAAGGATGAAAAGTGCTACAGGCGCTCAACAACTTGGATGCAGTTCCTTGCAAGAAACAGCCAGGCTACCCTTTCTCCTCCCCACCTCTCACTTCCAATTCACCAGTGCTTCTCTTTTTGCAAGAAGAGAAGCTTGTTTGCAAAGTCATCACAGGAAATAAGACTCGCCAAAGAAATACAGCAACTCTCATGACTTGAGAGTTAGGTACCCCGCCTCCTCACTTTCAAGAGGTGCTGGGCATCGTGCATGCTGCTGGGCAGTACTCTGTGATAGTGGACAATCAGTCACTGTCACCAAGCAGTGGGGGAGGAAGCAAGGGGGATGCCGAGTTTGCACAGAGTACTCATTGCACAGTGAGATTCACACAGCTGTTCTGCTCCCAGTGTAAATATGGACAGCCCCATTCATCACTGGCCTTACTTCCTCAGCACACGTCCAGGGGAGAGGGATGATTTAGTGCCTGCAGCTGGAACAGGCACTGTGTTTCTCTAAAACAGCAGCATTTAAAAATTGGGAATGTTTTGCATGTGAGTTTTGTGATTCTGGGAGAAGGGAGGAGACAATGTCTGAAGCTGTGAGCTGCAGAAGAGGTGAGGCCTTACAGGGAATCATTAGCCTTCTCTGTTTTTCTCCTCTCACACCCTTCATTCACAGGGTGACATTAGCGCTGGGGATCTTTGGTCATGGAGCAGGGCTGCCCCAGGCTGCTTGCAATCTATACGACAGGTGAGATGTAACAGGAGAACCTAATAGATGAAGTGGAAAGAAAAAGAGGAACCAGCATGGATGGAGTTGATCAACAGGCATGGAAGGATCCATTGAGACTGAGGAGCGAGGGACAACGGTCCCATAAAACGAGCTGTGTGAAAATGGGTGGACACCCTCACAGGGATCCTTGCAGACCTGCCCTCAGGCAATGCAGTTTCCCTGTCTCAGTGAAACACAGTTGGGTTCCACCTCAGTCTTCCCTGTCAAGGGGGTTCATTTTCATGACAGCAGAGGCGTCATCATCCTGAGAGACGGAATACAGAACCTGGGTTACCAGCGGGGAGACAGGGTTTGGAGTGCTGGCTGCAGAGGTGTTGGGAGATCAGGGGTGGGCAGAGCTGCAGAGGTGGCAGGAAGGGTGGAGACATTCTTCTGTATGATGGAGAAGGGTCACCCGGGTATCTGTCATCATGCTCACTGAATGAGGGGGGAAAGTTGTGTCCTCTGAGCACCAAACAGCTGGAAATGCTGGAGGTCTGAGTTCACTGGGTGCAATGAATAGGAACCGAGGATGGCTCTCCTCCATCACCAAGCTGTTCCTACCCCTTGTCATCTCCTCAGAGAGTGAATCTGCTCTCCTTTGGTGGAAGCAGCCTCCCATCCATGCCCTGTAACTGCAGACAGCAGATGGAGGGAATGGAAAAGGGGCAGCCCTTATCTTTCCCTTCAGCAGCTCGGATTTGCTCCTGACAAACTTGGTCAACTGTGCCGTGGCTCACCGTCCCTGCCGATGCCTGGCTTTCACTTTTGTCCATCTTGCAGGCACGCTTCCATTCTGTGTGTGTGTGGTTTGCTCAGTCTGCTAATTACGCCCTTGACATATGCAGTAGAACTGCTTGTGTCTATAACAGCATGGAGGTGAAGGAGGTTAATTAACTCGGAGGAAGGAAGCTGAGTGTCCCTACATAACACTCCCTTCCATATGCATTAGTTTTGAAGCCTGAAGACACTGTTTAACCAAACACAGCCCACGACTTACTTTCTTGTTTCCTGCCTTTCTTCCTCATACTACTAGTGCTTCCTAGGATGGATGGCACTGAAGCTAATGAAAAGCCTTACAGAAACAATGGCCTCTCCAGAGAAGACAGCGCCTCATTTACAAGGTGATAAGCCTTTTCCCACAGAGTGCAGGCAGGATGCTCCAGTGAACAAGGCACTGGCATGCTTTCCTGGCTGCTCTGGCTGGGAGTGATCCTCACTGCACCCACTGTGATGGGATTTGCTGTGCAAGATGACCATCTGTTACCCTCAGCCTGCTGCGTTCCTCCTCTCCAGTGCTCCCAGACTGTGTCAGCATCCGCTACTCCTGTCCCTCACTTGCGTGAGCCACAGACACAGACCTCCCAAATTTGCCTTTGACCTGCTGGCGAGGAGCAGGACCTCCATTGCACGCAATCGCAGTGCAGAGCAGCTGCCCTTCCTCAGCCCCAGCGCACCGTAGGGAGACCTGCCGCAGAGCTGCGCTTGGTGCATGGGAGTTTTGAGTAACAGAGTCCATTCTAAATATGCATTGCTTAGGGGATTCCTACAGTCAGATGGGACCTGACAGGATACCAACAACCTCAGCTGCAGCTCAGAGGCATCACTTCTGCCCTGCAGTGTGATCACATGTACAAGTATAACATGGATGTGCCTGGGTCAAGCCACACATGCATTTCCTGAAGACTAAATTTGAGGGCCAGTATGGCCTGGCAGAGAGTGGCAGCAGCTTGGCAATCAGGCCCCTGCCTTCTGTTTTCTATTAACACACAACCTTGAAAGACTGGCTGTCCTTCTTCCTCCTCACCCCTCTCCACAACCACCCCCCCCAGCACACTTTATCTATTATGGTTGTAAATCCTTTGCAGCAAGCCTGCTGTCTCTCTGTTTGCACAGCACCTTGTGCAGTGGGTCTTACAGGTGCTGCTGGAATATAAACAGCAATACAGCTTTAATTATAAACCCTGCTGGGAGATGGACGGTGCAAGTCTACAGGTTTGTGTCTCAATCAAGAGACTCCACAGGGGCCACCTTCTCAGTGCAGCCCCATTTTAGTGTCTATTGGGTGTCTGGTAAGAGAGGCTAGTTATGCTCCTTTCTTTCCACTCTCAATAATTACAGGTCTCCCAGGAAAGCTGGCCTTAGAATGGAAATTTTATAAAGGTTTTAAAAGACTTTATTAGTAAGGATTTGGTTCCTGTGCAATTATTAGTTTAACAAGGCACTTTACTCACCTTCTGCACTAGAACTGTTATTGATCACATGGCAAAAGGAAGGCCTAGCAAAAATTTATATAGAGAGCAGCACACTGTCTCTATATTCGCATATAATAGGTACACCGGCATATATTTGTATGTAGTCACTGAAAAGGTCCTGAATGTGTGCACAGATGTGTCTAGGTCTATATATGGATATGTACACACAACCCATGGGTGGAAAAAGCTAATAGGTATTGATTATATAGGTGTGTCTGTCCTGTCAGGGTGTATTCATCTTATTCACTGATGGCAATTGAGTAACATGGTCTGAGAGTTTGGGGATCAAGTGTACCTGCAGACACCAGACAGGCCCTGCCTCAAAAAAACACGTATCAGCTGCTTTATGTTCTGTCTACAGTTTGGGCCATCTCTGCTCTAGAAAGGCTCGAGTGACACAGTTTGGGGTTAGGTCTGGAGTCCTACAGATGGAAAGGCTCAAGTTTGTGGCCAGAGGCTGAGTTATTAGCCCAGAAGCAGGGAGAGCAGAGCTGTAAAGATTCAGAGGGTGAGGTGCTTAAAATCTTCCAGTGACAAGTGTCATGTACAGAAATTATGATTATTTATTTTCATTTGCAAATTTTGCTGCTGCTTGTGATCTGGAATTTGATCAGAAAGGATTCTGGACCAAGGGTTTGGTTCAAGCTGTTAGGATCTTGAAAATTACTTTAAACATCTGACCCCTTTCAAAACTCCTCTTTGCCCTAGACATAAAGTCCTGCTCTGATTTCCTGACTGGAGCTATCCTTTTTGTGTGTCTTTCCCATCCAGTAAGTGCCTGGTACTCCCAGCACCGTATCTTTCCCCTCTGGATGGCAGCCTGGTACAAGCAGCCCATCTCAAAGGCTCTGACTCATGGCTGCGCCAAGCACCTGCATGGTAAAGGCAGGAGGGAAAAAAGCAACTTAGGAAGGAAAAGATAAAAATCTCAGCTGCCTGCTGATGCCAAACCAGCTCCATTTGCAAAACAGCAGGACTGGTCCAGGTAGACCATAGGAGCACTATGCCCTGTCTCATATGAAAACTGGAGTAATTGAAAGACGGAAGGGGCAAAATGCTGTTAAACACACTGTCTACTAAACCCCTGCTGTCCTCTGCCCCCCGCCCCGAGATGTGCTTGTGCAGACTGGGGAAGGGAAGGCTGCAGCCCCCTCCTATCCCCAGGTTAATCTCCCTTCTCCGCCCCCGAGGTTATCACACTTCCAGCTCAGGAGGCACAGGCAGGTTTAATTTTGCACCTCCCCAGCTCTGCTGCAGTCCAAGGACTGGACTAAAGAATCTGAAATGTAGAGCAATCTCAGCAAATACAGAGAAAAATGCAATGGAGAACAACAAGCTGAAGTCACTGGTGCCCTGGTACGCAGACAAACTCTTGAGATATGCTTAACTTAAAATCTTGCTGCCTTGGACTTGAATGCATGCTGATATGATTGCCTGAGTCCAGAGGCTTCCCCGTGCCAGGATCACAAAATTGGATCCCCTGGACGGTCCCTGCTGTGCTGGATCAGAGTCATCTCCTGCCTCTTGTTAAGTTTGTAGCTTGGCAGCTTCATGGTGTGCACATAGCTCATGAGGTCCACGGGGAACCCATCACACCCCAATAACCACAATGTCTTTCGACAGGGAACAGGTTTGGTTTCAACCAACTGGGGATGAACTGATTGGAAAGCTTTTCTCGTTCACATTTTCACCAATATAAGATTTCCCCCTGAGTGGCTCTGGGTCTCTGCTTTGCTCTGTGGCAGGTTAGTCAGGATGTACAGGCACGTTTCATATTTTTTTTAGCCGTGCAAGAGACCTTTCAAATTTGTGACATTGTTGGGATGAAAACTGCAGCTAAACTTGGCTGTACAGACCTAGCAACACATCATGAGAAATGGGGACGGAGGCGGCACTTTGCACGGCAAATCAATTTCCACCCGTTTGCATGGCAGTGGGCTTTTTTCTTTTTACCTGTGTGTCTTTCCCTCCCTGTGCTCACACACCTCTCCTGCAGCAAATGACTCAGTCTGTTTACAGAGAAGGAAAGCTAATAGAAACCAGGCAGAATTCGAGCCTCTCTGGGACTGCTTTACACACTGACAAAATCATTCTTTCCTCCCCATGTTAAATATTCATGACACTCAGATTTTTAGATACAAAGGTACATTTTGTTTCTAAATGTGTTAATCCAGAATAGGTTTCTCGGCACTGGAGTTTTCTTTTCCACCCACTTTCAGAGAAAAAGAAAAAAAGGGTGTGTGCCCCGAAAGTAATGCAGTCTGACTTCATTTCGATCATGTCTCTTTTGGGGGTTGTTTTGATCTGGGAGCAATTTTGCCATGATATTTATGGCCTGAACTGCTATTTGTACAATGTTGGGCTTTTGTGTACACGTGAGTATGTGTCCCTTGTACAAATAACACATCAACATCTCCATGCTTCCCAGCCTGTAGTTAAGCCCATAAAACAAGATGCTTTAACAAAAAACCCATATATTACTGCCATTCTGAATATTTGTAATTTTGAGACAATATTTACATAGACCGTTAAGGCTAAGCTCCTGGGCCCACTGACAGATCACAGGCAGCTGAAAGCACAATGCGTGTGCTGCAGTTTAGTACTAAGCAGGGAAAGAAAAAAAAGCCAAAAATACAATAAAAAAGAACAGGCTTATGTATTAACAGACACATAACGCAAACAGCAGAGAGAGAATCGAGTGGAAAATCGTATTGTACAAAGCAATGCTGGAAGAGATCTGGATTTAGACTGGAGCTTCCAGAGAGGTGTTTGGAAGTGGGGCA
This sequence comes from Pygoscelis adeliae, assembly GCF_000699105.1. Lineage (NCBI taxonomy): Eukaryota > Metazoa > Chordata > Aves > Sphenisciformes > Spheniscidae > Pygoscelis > Pygoscelis adeliae. The sequence continues at coordinate 1,543,539 of NW_008823916.1, forward strand.
TCATCTGTGCCCATCTCTCCACCTTTTTATTGTAAGCTGAAAGCTAGTTTTTTCAAAGAACTCAACTCCAGAGTTGAGATATGATCAATTCTTCCCTCATGAAATTGTCAATAAAAATAAAAAAAAACAAACCCAGAAATTTGGTTTTCTGCTAAGATTTTTTGTTGATTTTGTTCTTGTTTAAAAGCCCAGCAATGTTACATGTTCACATTGGTTTCATTCTCTGGAATTGATCTGTGCGTACACAGTGGACAAATTGAGATATTGCAAAAACCTGGAAAAAATGTCCATATTTCCTCTTCTCTTTTTAAAGAAGAAAGCTATGTGGAAAGCTATGTGGCTTAGGAAAGCTGGCTGTATCACAGTGGTGCATGCCACGTGTCAGACCGCCTATGCTCTCGTCTCACCCATTCCTGAGCAAAGGAGTCGGTTCCCATGCAAGGAAGGGTAGTTACTGCAATGGCAATGCCAGGAGGCTGGGGTATCACAGCTGAAGACTCATTGATCCACCTTGCCGCCTCGTGCGTGGATGGTGAGATGCTTACATGATCACCAAGAAGCCTCCTGAGATCTTAAAATAAACCACCACTGATCTCGATTTCCCTTAAGCACATTCAGCAGCTGATTACCAAGTCATTCATGCAATAAGTTGGACCAGAGGGTACCTCCTCAGCCACCCAGAGCTGTGCCATACCATTCCTAAATTGCGGCTCTCCACTAAATGGCCCTTACTCTTTCAAGGGGTTTGGCCTTTCCGCTAACTCTCCTGCTTTCTTTTCTGCCAATTTATAGTTTTTGTGGCATTATTTCAGTGGTATCTGAAATATATAGTGCACATTCAGTATAAGAAGCCAGGAACTAGGATGTGGCTTTGGGGTCTGGAAACAGAAATGACGAGGGAATGGATGTTGGCCTGAACACCTCCAGAACCAGGCTAACCAGGAGCTGGGTCTGAGCAAAACATTGAAATAGGGGTAATTTTGTAGTGGCAGAGTCTCAAATGATCTACTGTCCATTGGGAAAGATCCACCAAATTGCAGTGCCAGATCAGCTGGGTATAAAAGGTCATCATGATCCATGCCACAGGAACCACAATCAAATTAGCACTAATTGGAAATTACAGCTGAGAGACCAAAGACTGAATGGGCCATGAAGACTGAACTCCACATTCTCAGGGCTCTCAAATCAGTACTAAAATCACTTACATTAAAAAGAGAATAACTATTCTCTCCAAGTTCTTACATATTTTAAAATCTGTGATTCAGTCACATCAAACCCCAATGCAGGAACAATGTTTCATCAATATTATGCATTTGCAGCGTGGTGGAAAGCCCCCATCTGAAGTCTTATTGAAGTAGATGCTGTACAAAGTCATGATTTCTTTCAAGATAAGCTCACAACCCACATGTACTACCAATTGTACTGCACATTAGCAATGGGCTTTTTTATGATTTCCCTCAAATGTGGTTTAAAGCAAAACATCCCCAATGTGCAAGGCTACAAAAAGAGTTCCCCAGCTTCCAGTACATGTCTGACCTCCTCTTCATAGTTCCCAAGCTCATAAAAGGAAGGTATGACCCGTATTAAAGAGAGACCATTCCAGAGACAAAAGACTTCTGAGGACATAGTTGTCTGATTTAAGCTGACTTCCTGCTCAGTATAGTCCACACTATTTTACTTGGTTATTTATTGGCAGTAAGCCATTACCCAGTGTTTGAGGCACACCTTTCATGAGGCTTTGAGTCTTGGTGTGATCTCCACCTACGCATACCCTTGTTGAAAGCCTCATTGAGTATTTTCTTTCAGTGAGCTGCCATCACTGGCAAAATAGTGGATCTTATTTCTACTTTGACTTTCTCCGGCTTTCTCTTCTAACCCTTCACTCTTTGTGTACCTTTTTCTGAGACAACAAGGAGGTTGGCCATTTAGCAGTCTAGATTTGCTCCCTATGACTATGCTCACATGCCAAAATCTGCAATTTCTCTTTCTTCATGTTTCACATCTGCCCTGTAGGAGGCTATATCCCCTCTAATGTGCAGAGCTTCCATGGCCCTCATCCCAGACTGTCTTGTCAACCTTTTCCCTAATGCTAACTCATCTCTAACTTCGGGAGAGGTTTCCAGTCCCGTTTCCTTTCTTCCTTGCCCTGATAAAAGGTTGGTTCTGCAATAGCACCACACTCATGCTTCCTCTGAATACTCTGCTAGTATTCTCATGTCCTGGGAACTGCCTTTATATACTAATGTCAGATCTGCTAAGCTGCAAGTTACTCCCATGAACATCATTGATGGGTCCATTTCCAGAGGGAAAAGCAATAGAACTATTCTAACTTACAGAGATAGCAATGAAACTGGCTTCTGGATGAGGAAGGTTTCACCGTAAGAGGGAGTAGAGACAAAATGAACTCATTACTGCTTTCACCCAGTGCCAGGTATTAAAAGAATTTAACTGTTTTAGTGCAATTGGCCTTTTTCGTTATGTATACTGGCTTCATGATGGACGAGTCGTTAAAAAATAAATACAGAAGTAATGATGGTAGCAATCACAGAAAGCAATTTTCAGATATAATAAAGAGTCTCCTGGATGTGTACAGCCTGTGCTACACTATTGATTTCTTCCTTTCTTTATTGCACTTCGCTCCTCTCAGTTCACCGAAACCCCAACCCTAGTGCTGCCTAGCCTGCCAGCCAACAGCTCCGACGAGCAGCCATGAATTATTAACGTCCAGGAGCCCTTTAATTGGATAAGCTGCAATTAATAATTCATTGGAGGTGCTTGCAGAGAGAAGGAGGGAAGGAAAACGGGGGAGATACTGTTGCTGAGAATTGGGCCCACAGTATGGAAGCAAGTGGGAACCCGAGATGTTCCAGCTGGAGCCCCCAAAACGATTGCTGTGTGCCTGGCTGCAAGAAGAATGAGGTGCAGCTAGCAGACACCTACCCAGGAGAATGAGAGAGGCTTTTGGAAGTGTGACCCACCATTTGCAGACAGTGTTCCCAGCACGTCAAATACATGGCACCATGCCTAGAGTTTGCAACATGAGGAACCCACACTAGGGTACAGAGCTCAGCAAGAATCCTGTCTCCCACCTGTGTCCCCAGTGCTCTTTGAAACAGCCTCAGCATCTCATCCCAGCTGTGATTTCCCTCCCTGTGAATGATCCAGAAGCAGAGCAGTGTGGGTATGTGGGAGCGAAGCTGCTGCACTCATCATACCACGAGACTCACTGCTTTCAGGGCTCCAACAACAAATTAATACTACTCTGCCATGCACGGTCTTGCTGGATTCCAGCTGCAGGCAAGGCCACAGACCATCAATGTTAATTAATATTTACATTACAGTTGTGCCTGGAGGGCTCAATTCAGGTCTCTATGGCGTGATGCAACCTACAAACATATTGAGGATCGGGTCTCCTCTTGTGCTACTCAGTCCACAAACATATACAAAGACATGTTCCTCTGCCTAGAAATAGCCTTTTTCTTTTGCTTTTCATAACTTGTATTTTTTATGGCTTCAGTAAAGAAGCCTGGATGGCTATTAAAAAAAAATGAAGAAAAGAAAATAGGAAAAACAAAG
>NW_008823916.1:1547155-1549608 GCF_000699105.1 Pygoscelis adeliae
ATACCAATTTCTTTGCTGCGCCCCTAACATGTGGATAAAAGAGGCATAACAGTCCCAGCATACAAAAACCACTAATATATTTGAGACATGGACAAGTTATTGGGTCATTTAGCCTGACTCCTTCCATACTCTATATTGCCAAATTTCCAGGGTTTGTCCCTGGCCTGACCCTAGAAACAGAAGGTGCGTGACTGAAGCCTGTCTTCCAGAAATACACCCCATGCCTTCATGATTTCAATATGTCAAAAGACTGGAAAACCTGCTACATCATTTGTGGAGAATGAAACTCTTTGCCCTCTAGGACTCATTAACAGGCTGTGCACGGCTGAATAGGGAGACATGATTTTGGGGAAAGCACACACAGAAATTTGTCCCAGTTTTCCCATGTCACTGAAGTTGTGGGGATAACCAGCATCGACAGTGACTGTTCTACTTTTGCACCAGCTCTGCTCAGCGCTTTGATGCTGAGCTTTTCCTCTCTGAATAAAAAAGGCAAAGCTGGTTTGTGGTGTCAATTTTCTCTCCAGGAATCCACTTGGGACTTCTTTCCTCAGTCTTTGCCACACCACTATTGCTTCGTCCAATCTGTGCATCTTCCCCATACTCTCCTGTGTCTTTAATTAACCTATATTGTACCTCCAAGCACAGGCTTGAAGCCAGAGTAATAAGTAATTTGCATAGTCTTGTGAGTATAGATATGTTCTAAATCTCAAACCTCCTTCTACTCCCGGCTTCCTCTGTGAAATAGAGGTAAGCGTGGCAACATCTGTATTCTGGCTCAGCTGCTCCACTAGCAAGTTGGGCAGGTGGTGCCAGGCTTTCACCTCTCCCATCTGCTATGGGGACGTAACAAGGCTTTGATTCACTGAAGGGCTCATTCTTCAATGAAAAATACCTGAAAGTTCGTGCATCTACTAGGAGCCTTAAAGATAAATAGGGCCTTAAATCCTTTTCTGAACTAGAATGTAAACAAATGCATAGCCCTGCCAGGCTCTAAGGATCAAACCTGGCAGAGAGGTTCAAGAGAGATTAGTTCTTATCTGTCCCAAATGGGCAAGTAATAATGCAGCTCTTATTTTATAAGCTGCTCCCAAGGGTAGGCCAGCCGATGTTAGGTGAATATGAGACACAAGAAACACTTTGCTTTTTCAGTGCCTCTGATTTTCCTATTCCTTCAAGTATCACTGCATCAAGAGACACTTTCTAACTTTTTAGAATTACTGACCATACAGATTAACAATTTAGTCAGAAGAGAGCCAAGATCTTTAGAGTTTTCCCAATTCCATGATTTTTTGAATATTTAATCCCACAAATTCTACCGCGTGGAAACCTGCTTGAAGATTGGAATGAGGGGCTGAGAATAAGGAATTTGAGACTGATTTTTTTTTAATTGAAAGAATTTAATCTCCTTGTGTCTCAGTTTCCCCAGTTGTTCAAGTGCCGTAAGAAAGTCAGCTCCCATCTTCACAGTGGGAGTCTTAGTCTTAATGAAGAGGTTCCATGCACTGCGAATAAGAGCCGCTATACGGCCACTCAGTGCATTAATGTTATTATAGGAGTACCATGGGGACCCATTCAGAATGGAGTATCATCTTTAAGAGAGAGATGTGGAGTCTCTTTGCTTCTGCAGGTTAACAGCTGACCTTTTAATGCTACATCTGCACAGTTTGATACAGTGCAAATGTGTTGATCATTTAATATGGTAAACATAGAAAGAGTTTGGTAGAAAATTATGTTCTTTTAGCTGTGACCCAATGTTTATTTCCCCTGTTTGACTAACTCTTTTCCCTTTTTGTGGTAAGCAGGCTCAGGCTATGCAAGGATGGGTTAAGGATTCCCCTGAGCTAAAAGTGTGGCCACACAAACACTTTTTCCAGTGTAAAAGCTAATTAAAAAATTCTTGCCTCTGGCTGCCCTTGTGTTGCAGCACTTCACCCCCTCACCTGTGCATTTATCTGGGGGTTATGCTGCAAACCACATCGCAGAAATGACCCATGTTTAAAAACCACCAAACACCTGCCACTCATATCCTGCTTAATCATTTCAGGAAAGGTACCCTTTTTAAAAAGGACACTGCCGATGCGTAGCATGGATCTAAACACCATCACACTCTGCACTTCTCTGGAGTCCTGCTCGCCCCTTGTTCAGCTCCTGGTAGGGAAATTTGCTCAGACAAAGCAGATCTTCTTGATATGTTTGTGTGCAGAAAAGGAGCATGCCTCCAGAAGTAAATTACAGGCAGCTCATGGAAAAAGATGATCCTGCAAGCATCTGCAAATGAACAGCAGGAGATGAGTGCCCCAGGAGTGCCTCTGCTCTGTGGGGTGTTATGTTATCTATTACACAGACTTCTTTCATGGACATTTTCCCCATCCGTATACAGTGTTGATGTTACTCAATAGCTTATGGCTATGAGGGATGCATTGGGAGATAAAAGACGGTGTTTTCCTCTG
>NW_008823916.1:1549647-1561124 GCF_000699105.1 Pygoscelis adeliae
TAATGAATGGGTCTAGCATGGCTGATCCATCACTGGACAGAGTGTGACACTGGCTCTGGGGCAGCAGTCAGTCTAAGGCAGGTGAGCTTGAGTGGCTCTAGGCTCTGTTGCTGCCTGTTAGGACAGACCTCATCAGTTATGTTTAGCTTATGAATGGGATTCCCAGTACCATCCAAAGAAGATAAGGCAATTTGTCCTTGAGACAAAAGCTGCAGTCCCTGAATTGCAAGTTCAAGGGAAAAGACCTGAAGCACAGACTTGCACAAGACTGCCCTTTTTGTAAGCAGACCGACCTCTGAGCTCAGGCTGCCCTTGGTTCAAGCAGCAGATGATTTTATGAACCTTCTAGGTTCTCCTCTCTATGGAGCACCAGTTCCTGGAGCCAGATGCTATTGAGATGGATGTATGGAGATCAACTTGTCCTCAAAGTAGACCTTGGAGTCACTTCTACACAAATAAGCCCATGAACTCAAGATGAACAAGTCACTCAGTACCAAAGAGGATGGTGCTCCCTACCACAAACCTCCTCTCATTTGTAAAGCCCATAGTACATCTGTGCTCCACTGCAACTAGAACTGTCTAAGCAGGGCATGAAGAAAGCTGCAGCAATTAGTGGACAGGGAGAGAAAGAGGCAAAGAAAGAGGTCAAAACCTTCCAGATAGATCCCTTTCTCTCTCAGAATCTGTAGACAACAGTACAGAAATGGGACCATGGGAGAGGTCTCCCATCTTATTGTAAAGGACAGCAAGAAACAGAGTCTACAGATTACACAGTGGTCCCTTAAACAGCTTTAACTGAGCTAAGTCAAGTGGAACAAGTCCCTTAAGGAAAACCATTTGTCTCAGCTCTGATCAAGATGTCCCACTATCTAAGGTCCGACTAGCTTGGCTCTCATCCCAGGAGACCACTTTCAAAGGGAAGTGAAGTGGTCCCAAAACACTCCCTGGAAATGGGGTGGGAATTGCACATATGCATGCATATGAGGAAGAAGTCTCAGCAGCTCATCGTAATGCTGAGTATGGAAAAGAAAAAGAAAAAATAATTCTATCCAGTGAAGCTTCTGCAGCAGGAACAGAGTTCATTTCTCTCCTTTGGGGAGTGAAATGTATTCAGCTCACACAGGCCACTTCAGCATCTTTTTTTGTTTTTTATCTTTCCGACGTAGGAGAAGAAATTTAACAATGAGATTCCGTTTCTGTTTCCTACATGTGGAATAATTAAATTTGAATCTCACTCTGTAGTTGGATCTGCTGTTTGAAGAGGAATGTATCAATTGGACATGAGCCCAATGCGTTCTGCTCTGCAAACAGTTTGCAAAAAACCAAGGTATAATCTCTCACCCAGGCAATAATCACAGGAAAATCATCCCTCACTGACAGCTCTCTTCAGGGCTTGATTCATATTCTTCCTGGTGAAAGAGCATGAGGGAAGGGGTGTAAGGGGAGCAGACTTTTGGCATATCCTTGTGGCAACCTTCATCAGAAAATATGCGGGTTCCGGATACAGGACCGAATGTTACTGCTGCAGTCATCAGTGGCAGAGCTATCTGATTTTCTGCAGGCAGGTTTCACAACAAGAAATTGTACACCTGCTGACTTAAGACCTTTCCAAAGTCCACTGAAACCATGGGAGACATTCCTGATGACTTCAATCAGCTTTGTGTGGGGCCAATGGAGAAGGATTTTCAGTGAAACTACAGGTCTTGTTTTCAGGGGTTTTGTTACCTGCAACAGGACTAGATGCTCAGCACTCCACATGCTAAATCGTTCAGAAAAATCCATCCCTTCCACCTTCAGTTGGCTGGATGGATAACCCTCACTTCCCTGATCATTAAGTCTGTTCAGATAGCTTTCAGGAAACAGCCTTTCTGTCACTGCTTTCCTTGCCCGTAAGTAGTGTAATTCCTTTGCCTTCTCTACATTGGGCATCTTCACTCTGGTATTCCCTGCCTGTGACATTTACTTCAACCATTTTCAAAAATAGATGCCCCTTTTGAATCCTATCCACTATTCTTATGTCCAGAAGGAGGGAAAGAAAACATGCCAGGCAGAAGGAACAGAAGATGGAAACTGTTGAAAAATTTTTGGATCTGGCATGGCTGGAAGTGAATACAAGTTTAATTCAATCAATCAGAGAATCAAACTGCACCTGCCCCAGTTCATCTAAAACTCTTCAGATTAAATACTTTATTCTAAGTGGAAATTAATTGAGTTTGTCGAATGGGTCCTACTGCATTAAACACACTCTAGGTCAGGAAAAGAGCAGAAATAAAGACAATAATAATTTTTTATAATTAAAAGGCTTTTAGCGGAGCTGGCTGAAGCTTTTGATTTTTCTCTCTCTAATGCCCCTTCTATATAAGCCTCCTTTTGAAAGGCATCTTTGAAAGGCATCAAACCTGGAGAAAGGTTTGATTTGATTGTGCCGGGGGGACTCAGACATACAGCCACAGTGGTCTCCTGGTCCTCCGCATTTCAGCCAGCCTAGCATTACTTGCCTGTCAAGTGGCATTCTCTATCTAAGGGTAGAAGTACGTGTTTCTCCAAACAGAGCCATGCCAAATGAAAGGATAATTGTCTTCCAACCCACCCTATGTTGTTGGTCATGGAGCCTGTGGGAAGTCCTTCAAGACCAGACAACTCAGCTGCTTATGGGAGTGTCTCTCTTTTCAGTTTAGCAAGAATCTTCTCTTTAACTCTTTAATTAAGTCAGCTCAGCTGCCAAGTGACTGGGTCCAGTGTACTCCATGGGTGGACAGTAGCAGGCAGCTGGGACAATAACCCTTCCCATGGCACAGCTAGAGCCCTAAAAAGCCATGTCAGTGTGCTTGGATGGAATCACACACGGGTCCAGAGCTGAAATGATGGAGAGCTTTCTAGTTTGATACATGGGAAAGGAGAGAGGGGTTGGGGAGGAGAGCTGGTAGGGTATGGAGAAGGGACCTTCCCTGATGAAGGGACCTTGAGTTTGCATAGGATTTCTGCTTGACATCTGTTGGAAGTGCCACCAAGGATGCCTGTGGGTATATGGGGGCAACATGAACATTGCATGGGCTCTGAACACATAAAGTCAGTGAAAGGTTATTTTCGTTACTCTCAAGCTGGAGTTCTCGGTCTCATGCTTCCTCCCTCATGTGCTCTTGCACACTTATTCTTCCCTCTCCCTCCTTCCTCCTTGCTTTCCCCCCCTTTTCTTTGCATACCTGAGCTGAATCTGATGAAGATGCATAAAAAATGTTTCCATTCCATGAAATGCAATCCATCAACACACACTTCATATATATTGTGCAGAAATGAATCCATTTCAGCCGGGAAGGCTGATAAATCAATTTAAGTGGAAGATTTTTGACAGTTTAATTCAAATTAAGTCCACTTTGTTCAATTAGAAGGTAGCTGGAGGGGTGGTGGCAGGAAACAAACAGGATTGCTAGAACAAAAACTGAATTTTTTTCTCAGTCTGAAGCCATCTGTGGATCATTTTTCTTAAAGCAGGGACAGAACAATACTAATTAACACACAATCAGTGACCAGTGAATTACTTGTTTTTGAAGCCTAATCCTTATTTTGCACAACATACCTGCCCACCTTTGAGTGAGCTTCAGGAGTGCTGGGAATATGTTAAGATGAATGGTGAGGAGGAGATGGAAGAGGTGGCCAAGGTCTTTCTGCATTCAAGGGTGGAGTTTACTGCAATGCCCCTGAAGTTCTGCTGTGGGTGTCAAGTACCTTGGAACAACTACAGTAAAATGAACTCTGAAAAAGCCCCCTCCCCAGTGTTAGACCACACCATGTGCCTAAGAGACACATTCTTGTGGGTCAAACTTATATGCAGCTTTCGTTTGGCTCACAGGCAGAGTTGGTACAGACAGCCACTGGTGAGTGCCAATTCTTTAATTGCCCACACAGTTCCCCCCTACATTGCCATAGACAAGTGTGCAAACACAGTTTGTTTGGATATTCAGTCTGTTCTATGGTATGTTCCCGCAAAACATCGACTTTCTCTGTGCATACAAAAGAGAGGCTTGCTGACAGTTCAGATCTATGAGTTTAAGCTAGTGAAACGTGGACATTCAGCTAATGTGATTAAATTCAGCCAAGTTACCTGTTCTGTTCTGTGAAACTTGGTGAATCAATTCAGAATTCCCAGTGATCTGGGATAAGAGAGATGTCAAATCCCAGATGTTTTAACACCTGAGAAAGCTGTGTTTTAGTGATTATTGAGCAATACATTTAAAAAGTGAATGACAGACCTGGAAAGCAGCATCTGCTTTTTCACTTTCTAACATATTTTCTCAGCCAAACTGAGGTTTTCAAGTTCACAGTGCAAAATGTAACTGAATTTCATCCAAGTTTGCAGACTCACTAACGCTTTCCATGTTCGCATTGGCAAAAAAATCCCAATTCTTTTTTTTCAACAGTTTTGCAAAACTGAGTCCTTGTCACTGACAGATGGAAAAACAAAGACTTTTGCAATTAGCAGGATAAAGTAATTCATGGGATTTTTAGTGAGTTTTTCTTCTACTTTCTTGCTCAGAGATGGTGAACAGCACAGAAAAAATGTTTTTTCTTTTCATTCTGACAGACAAATCTCTTAAAAAAAAAAGGGAATCCTTTGTGCAGGTAGCAGAAGTTGAGTTCAGAAAGAACATCTAGTACCTGACAAAAATTACCAGATTGTTTTACTGAGCAATTGAGTAGATGCATCGCTTTAACAGATATGATGGAACTTCGCTTCCTTGTTACCGGCTGACTGGTACCCGACTAATCCAGGCCTCAAAGAAACAAAGCTTTTCATTTAGGCTTGTATAAGAACAAAGGAAGGTATTTGTGGAGGCAGAGATTTTAGTTCAAAATAACTACAGCAGCAAGATGTTTTTTTTCCCTGGACAGTGTCTGCCCTCTGAAACTCATGAGTCTAACAAACCCCATTGGTGCCTCTGAGTGTTGGATGGCAATTTTAGAAAATCTGTTTCTACCAACTGCCAAGGGAACAAGAGCAGGAGAAAACAAGAGGATGTCCAAAATGTTTGTGATGAAATATTTTTCCCCACTATTTTTTTCCCCAAAAAACTAGGTTGTTTGCAAAATAGACCCTGTTTTCACTGGAACTGTTTTTATTTTTCTTGTCTGCTTGTGTGTGGAGGGGAAATAGGTGATCAAAGCATGGCAATTTAAACCATTTCCCAGAAGGGAAAACAAACAACTACTCAAGTGAATCCTTGATGAAGAACTGCTTTAGGTATTGTCAGACAGAAAGCTGGCTGGTGGACCAACAGTCAGAGAAGATGGCTGAGAGAGTGGATAAGAGATCAACACGAAAAAGAACAGAGAGACTTCTGGCACATGGGCAAAGCCTTTATTTCCCAGTACACATGACTTTCATCCCCTTTCAGCCCTACTCGGGCAGCCCAGGGTGGATGGCAAGGTGCTGAGCGCCTGCTGGAGTGGCTGCACTACAGGTTACAAATCACCGGCTGCCATTAACAGGTCAGAGGGCTTCATGTCTCGGCCCTTTGAAGAGGAGCCAGTCTTTACTGCTTCGGCTTCATTTCCAAACCTCTGCAGTATGTCCCCAGCCTGGATTTGCTACACCTCTTTCAAATGAATTTATGGCCCTATAAATGGTGAATCATTGTGTATAATAAAGAGCAGAACAGATTTGAGTGGTATCCAATTTAATAATTACTTGAGTAACTCAATCATTTTCAGATATGTGGTTTCAGTGTCTGCAGACCTTGAAGACCTGCTTGGAGCATTTGACAAACAAGATGATAGCACTTTTTACTGCTCTGTTACTAAACCAGTCCTTCACAGACCCTGCACACCCCTCATCCACATCTCAAAACTTCGGGAAGATTGTGTTCAGGTTTGGAGGGCTTCTCTGAGCCTGGACTTGGAGAAGAAATGTACAGAGGACTTGTACCTGCACTTCCCCATATTTGAGACCCTCTCCTCAGGCCAATTATGAGAAATGTCTGCCTCTACGCTCTGATAAGTGATTCATTTAAAACCTCCAGTTGGCAATGTTTAAAACCCAGCAGCCTAGCTCCAAGACTTTTTAAGGTCCACAGTGTTTCTTGGTGGGCACTGAAAATAGCTCCCTTCTAGTTCATATTCTTACATTAGATTTTAACGAGGCTGTGCTCACCTATGGATCCATAGTGCTTGCAGATGCAAAGCAAAATTCAATGGTTATTTTGCCCTATCTCCAAGATGAACAACAGTCAGGTCCCACTGGAGTATCCTCACTGGCCCAGGTGGGTCCTTTCACTAACTGGCGAAGTTTCAACTCTACAACAAAGTTGACTTCAGGCTGTGCAAGTGAAGTAGATGTTTACACCCTAAACATGGTCTTTTCAGAAGTCTTCCTGCCTCAGAATAAAATAGGGGATTGTGAGGACCCTGCAAATCAAATTGTTTCCACGATCCCAAGTACTACCCAGGATGCTGGGCATTATGGAACACAACTGTCACACTCTCTACCCTAAGGACAGCTAAAGCTGCTGAGAAGTCACTGTAAAACCCACCCACAGTGTCTGGGAGAAGTGACAGCTGCCACGTGAGCAGCCCCACCACCTGTGTGAGAGCACCCCTCACACCTGCACCAGAATTTGCAGTGCAAATTCCAGTTTCTCGTCAAGGGACTGTCAAAATTTGCTCTGTCTTGAAATTCATCATGCAAGATATTAGCCTTAGGATGAGGCTGGGGACTCGGTTATTCACAGCAGTTTGCAGCCTGCTCAGTGGCATTGCCTGAGAAGGGCAATTTCCCCTTCGAAGGCTCACTTTGTTGGTGCAGAATTCACACCTGCACTGGGGTCTCTGCAGCTGAACAATAGTTATTTAAATACTCATTTTTTTTCTAATAAACTGACAGAAGTTAAATAGTGAGTCACTGAAAACAAATGGGCCACCATTCTTTTCTTGCATCAAGTTAAACTACATATTTCAGTGGAATAAATGTTGATTTCCAGTGGTCTAAAAGACCATGGGTCCCTGGGCTGATTTGACTCAGATATTTCTGTGACTCAAGGAAGCAAATACCAGCCTTCTCAAAATTTAGCCTTAGGTGTCAAACCCTTCGGTTCCTAATGCTTCCTCCTATAGCAAGGTAATGCTGCCAGTGTCCCTATAACTCAATAAACACCTTCATCTTTTTAAGTGAATACATTATCACTCTTTATTATATAATGTGCACTTCAATTTTAGGTGAATAAATGTCAAAGAAGAGTTTTTTCTTCTGGAAAGTGTTGTTTTCTGGATTTATCTATGATGTGGTCTGTTGAGGGCCAGTGTGTGATAAATGACCAAGTGGTTCTTATCTGTGTATGGATCTTTTTGTTGGAAGAATGAACCGTGTGATAGTAGTATCTAGTATCTGTTATGAATACAGTCAGAGAATGCTGTTTTATATCCTTGTATTAAATCTCTGATCTTTAGTAACTATAAATTCTAATAAAAATAAAATCAGAAGGAAAAGAGTTATGGCCTACTACTAGTACATGATTTGTTTAAGCATCAGGAAGATTTTTTTTTAGCACATAGACTTAAATTCTCTGCTAGATCTGGGAAAAGCACGTGCTACTAGGTACATGATTTGTTTAAGCATCAGGAAGATTTTTTTTTAGCACATAGACTTAAATTCTCTGCTAGATCTGGGAAAAGCACGTGCATAACTTAAAACGTTTGAGTAATCACATTGCAGCCAGCCTTGCAAGTCATTGGAAAAAAACATGAAGTCCTTCTGCTATGAACTCCTATGAAACCCAAGGACATTGGGAGTTGCCCACTTACTTATGCATGCATAATCACACCGAATGCAGGGCAGATCGTGTGCCCATAGGACGGGCTTAGCAAACAAATGGTGGTATTAGCACCAAAGAGAACTTTGGATGGTCAGGGCTTGTGCAGGCATTTGCTGATGTTTGTGGTGTTTCGGGGCAGTTGAGGATGCAGCTCAAGGGCTCAGGGCCATTTTATATAGTCATCTGCCCAGTGAGAAAGTATTTTAGTCAGCTTTGCATCACATGAGAAATCCAATGGTTTTCAAAGCGACACCACATGAGTGTGCAGTATAAATCAAGGTAGGCAAGTGGGTTATCAGTACATGCACCGAGCTATTTCACCTTATCAAAGATACATTGGACACCTGCAGGGCAAGGCTTGGTGGGAGGCGGTGATGGTGGAGGTGGGGAGAGGGCTTTCCACTGGGAATATTTTTCACAGTGTAAGGACTTTTGAGAAAATTAATGTGAAACATTAAAAATGTTCCTTTTTAAAATGGAATCCATTTTTTAGGCACAATGAGACACTTCAGGTGGTGTGGCAGTGTTGAGTAATGCACACTGGAGTTATTTAACTTCATCTCATGCCTCACTATTCCCCAGGGGCACCCATTAATCAGCGTTACTAGGCAGTTTGTCATGTCCTTTTGCTTAAATAATACCCATACCAAAATACAAGTAATGCATGCACCTGGAAGTCAGTGGGAGATCTGCCTGTGTCAGGACAGAAGGATCTGTACTGGAGGACATAGGAAAGATGAAGGACTTCAATTGTCTTCCATGGGCTTTGAATGGTACTGTAGCAGATTGTTTGAGTTAGCATGTGTATTATGGTGGGAAAATCTACCAACCACCGCTGCTGAACTAGGATCATTCTGAACAATAAAGCTCTAAATAAGTTCACAGGAAGATGTGACCACAGCCTGCAGACATCACATTGTCACTGGGTGCAAGCCTCAATCTTTCTGCCAGATGAAGAAGGATTTCAGGTGTGTGTGAGAGGGATTTCAGGTGTGTGTGAATGTGTAATTGCAGTTCATGTGGGACAACAGCAGTACGCTCTCCCTGACTGCAGATTTGGCCAAAACAGCCGTAAGGATACTAGTTCTTGGGCAGATGACTCATTTCGCTTTTGGTTCTCATGGCTGAGACCTGCTGACAAGGGTGCGGACTCACACTACAGCGCACTGAGGAGTTTGTGAGATGGATGTGTGCCTGCTGAAAGCCTGAATAGTAGTCTGATCCACCAGAAACTGAAAAAGCATCTTTTATTTTACAAACAAACTCATATACTACCAAAACTAATGCATTTCACCTGGGAAACAAAAAGCAATGTTCTGTTAGTAACGATTGCCTGCCATCACCCCTTGAAGATGGCATCAGTAATTTCCCGTACCTAAGGATCTGTGGGGGCATCTCTCCTGTCTGTCTACACACACCCACAGCCCGGCTTACCCCAGAGATCCCAGCTTGCCAAAGCAAAGACCTTTACCCAGCTTCCTTTCTTGTTTGTCAGTGTTGTGTTTAAACTGGATACCTGAAGGTGAAATCACTGCAGGCCGTCATCAAAACAGTAAATCACCTAATTCCCTACCATCCCCAGCCAAAAGTTTTCTCTAACTTGTTAAGCAAAATACAGACAGCATGGCCTGCCATTTCTGAAGAACTTGCTGGCCTTCCGACGGCTGAAATAACTGGCAGACCTGTCAAAAATGACCTTCTTTCAACAACATCTCTCTCTTTTTTTATTCCCCCCCCTCCAGGTAGGGGGTGGGGGAGGTTGGAAAACTGTAAAGATCAAGTCACAGCTGCATGTGGTACCTAATTAAACAAGTGTAAGAAGGCAGAGAAAGGTCAGGTTGTCAAAAATCATTGCTGTATCTTTACTGGATTGTATTTAGAGACTGATAGCAGCAAAGAAAATAACTCAATAAAGTGAATGAGACCGGAATAACAAACTGACTCCAGGGACAGGCTAGTTTTGAAACACAAAAGACTAAGGCTTCAAGATTTATGTATATATATATGTATGTATCTGTATGTGTGTATATACATGCAGAGAGACACAAAGCGAAGGGAAACAAGCCCTGGAAATGAAAGGAAAAGTGTTTGCAAAGAGTAAAGTAAACAGATGACATTAACATGGGAAAGGAGATGGAACAGGAGAAGTTCAAACAGGAAATGTGGCAGAAATTAGAGGCTGAAAATACACAGGCGCAAGCAGATAAAAGGAGAAGGAACTGAGAAAAAAAAATGAGTGGATAAGAAGGGAAAAATGTAAGAAAGCAGAAAATACAATCACAAAGAAAGAGAAGGAGGCCAACATCGTGAGGTCAGGGAGGGGTTTCAAACTGGGAGTGAAAGTGCTCTAATTACCCGCTGTGGTATCCGTGCCTTGCAGAATACATCACCTCTCACAGTGCCGGAGGTGTGATGGGGACATGCCTATTTCATCTGTGCTTTGAGAGTGCTGGGGAACTTTTGGAGACACCAGCCCCTGAAGAGAAGACCTCTTGTGTTTCCAACTACTTTCCCTTTCCTGCCATCATCCCACTGCCCCTTTCTTATCTAACTCCCCGGGGTGAGACATGCTGGTGGAAGCAGGATCCTGGGGAATCCTGTGCTTGTGCCTCGTTGACCATGGGCCTTTTGCCTGCCTGTCAGGAGGGTGGGTCACTGCCACTATTTTGGCACTGTTCAGGGAGGAGGATGTTAGCAAGGGAAAAGGGAAAAAGGAAAGAAAATTGTCTCCTTGTGGAGGAGGAAAACAAAACAAAACAAAACGAATCAAATCTCTCACACTACTGTATTGCTTGGTGATATGGTTTAATAGCAGTCTAAACAAGATAACAAAATCAGAAAGGTTTTGAATGCTTTCTGTTATTAAACACGTCTCTTCATTTGTTCTGCCAGGGATGGGCTGCAACCATTTGCTCCTGCTAGTTACGTCTGCCTTCCTATGACACCATTTAATTTTTTTATAAAGCCTGCTATGATAGCATCTGTAGGCTGGAAGAAGCTGTATAGGGAGTGAAGGGGAGGACAAGAGGATTTTTCTCCTTTTGACAGATAAGAATTTTTCCTTTTCTATTCCCCCATAAGCAACCTGGAAAAAGACACACATGGTGTCTTGCATTTAACGAATTGACAATGCATTTAAATAGTGTACCACTGCAAGTATAATTGCAATTTGTTGTAATTTCTCCTCCAAATTCCACCCTGACACAGTTGATTTACTTTGCAAATCAGTGCATCTGGAGCGTGTGCCGTGTCACATTATGGGCCTTTGATACAGAACCTTTGTTTTATAACAGGGAAAATAATTAGCTTTCGGACAAGCTTGAGCTGTGATGTCAGAAGCTATCCATGGCTGCTGAAAGAAGTTATTAGTGCTGATCTAATGAGGCTCCCTGGCAAAGCTCTGCCTCTTTACTAATTTGTCTCTCTGGGATTTTAGCAAAATTAAAAAAAATGAGGTAAATGTAAAAAAATACATTTATTTATATATTAAAAAGATCTGTATCTGTATAGCATAAGCCTCAGTAACATTGCTGCTAAGAACTACAGGCAGCTGAGAAATAAACAAAACAAAAGGCATTACTTTGTTCCAGTATAAACAACACTTCCCTCTGAGCAGAGGAACGTTTGGGCATTTTTTTAATTAACTTTTTTCCTCCCTCCTCCTGCCCTACC
>NW_008823916.1:1561144-1573572 GCF_000699105.1 Pygoscelis adeliae
CCTTGAAATTCACAGGGCTATTGGCAAGTCTGGAAATTATCAATTATTACTGGTGTCAGCTTTCTTCCAAATGTTGTCAGCAGAGCCCTCCTTCAGTGTCACATACGCTGGAGGGACAGATCCTTTCCTTGCTGTGCCTGGCTGACACCAGGAGAAATTTCACCGAAGTCAAAGCTGTTTCTCCCCTACGAAGTGAGAATATGCCCAGGGAGAATCAGACCCCGTTGCCTCCACCGAAACACCAAGTCCCTAAAGCGATTGTACCGCACGATGGTAAATATTATGGGAAGATATGGAGTGGGATGAATTAAAAGCTCCTGGCTGGATCTACGGAGGGTTTGATTTCACCCAGGAGGAATGAATGAACGCAGATCACTCTGAGTCTTGAATGTCCGAGGCATAATCTAATTTCTCAATGTAGTCAACCAGTTGAAATTTGCAAAATATGTACTCTATTGGGAATCTGGCTGAGCTGTGTCTGATTAGCATGTGCAACTGTTCAGTGGCAGGTTTGTGTGAGCATTTAGTCTCTGCTTTAAACAGAACCATCACCAGCTGGTTATTTTTTACTGTTATTAGGTTAGAAAATAGCACTGAGGTATACAACAGTAATCATGAAGCTGTGATGCCAGGGAAAAAATAATCACGTTAAATTGACCTTCATGAATAAAGAGTGAGGTTCCATTTCGCCTCATTTCTGTTCATTTTAAAACCAGCATTAGCTTTTCTGGCACATAATTTTTCATTGTTTGCTGAGCATGGCTCGATTAGAATGATTCACTGTCTTTAATATTAGTGATTATGGTCCATTTCAATTACACAATGTGTTATAGTTTGTTGTATTACTCTCCTGCCATCTCTCTGTTCTGACTTCCTTTGGGGGAAGCAAAAAGGGAGAAAGAATTAGATGCTGAAAGCAGGAGCTGGGGTAACGACCCCCCCTTTCCCTAAACGTAACTGCAGTGGACAACCAGCAATGTCTGCTGCCTGTGCTTTAACATTTAAATAAGGAGTTTCAAACCCAGATTAAGTTGCATTCTCCAAACCCACCACTTGAGATTCTGCCTGTTGGTCACCTATCTGTCTGTTCTGTGTATTTAAATAGAAAAAGCAAGCAAGTCAAAGAATCCAGTGTGCTCTGAGCGTACAGCTTGGATTAAGGTAGGATTTAGGAGATTTATACAAGTGAGAGATTAAGGGTTGTTCCTTTATGTTGTGGATGTCGGTTGAACCATGGACTTCAGAACAGATCGCATTGTGCACCAGCATGTTTAGGATATCGCAGCCCCAGCAGAAGTAGTCAGCCCACTGCCCAGCTAAATTAGTGAGGATTTGGACTTACTGGAGCAGAGGGCTCTGCTGCCTGCCACACTTGGACGGTGAATCCTCATGGAAGGTGCATGCCGCCTGGCTATTGGATCAGTGATGGGGCTAAAGGATGAAGGACTGAGTGGACTTTCTGTGGTGCCCTGCTCCATTGAGGGATAGGACATCCCTGCTTCTCCACTCCATCAGTGAATCATGGGTGACCCGTGGGCTGCTCCAACTCACCCCTCTCCGGCTGATCCTAGTGGCCAGATTCAGAGTGTTCCCTGAGCTTTTGCAAAATGGAGTTGGGAAGCAAAGAGAATAGAGCTTAGGCTTTCAAAACTTCTTTTAACTTGAGTTTCACCATTGAGCTTCCAGAAATACAGTGACATGTAAACACAGGATTGGCAGAGTCACCATTCGTGTGTTTTAATAGAGAGAGCTGGAGCGACAGGGAAAGCCAGGTGCTGGAAAAGCTGCAGGAGCTCAGAAGAGAAAGGTGAATAATTGACCTGTGTTGTTAGGTGTTTCTCCAGGCTCTAGGAGGCACCGATCACCTAAACCCTGAAGCATGAAGTATCTCTGTAGATCAAATTCAGAACCTTTTTCATGAAAAGATGCAATTATCCCTCTACTATTTCATTATTCTTTACCTATAGAGGTATTTCCAGTCAAAGCCACAACTGGGTCCTCCATGAGATTAAATCAATGAAGCTCCACTGAAACCAGATAACTACAAAAAAAAAGATAAGACTTTGCTTCCTCTTTTCAGGGCAGAATCTGTTGCATTTAAAACATCATTACAGAGTACTTGTTACTCATTCAAGCATGAGAATTTGAGTGACAGGGGAAAGCATGCCCTCTTCATATAACATCCTTCTTTTCACCTTTTGATTTGGTTACACTTTCTCACTTGCCAAGGAAATTGCATATGTGTGGAAGAAAGGAGGAAGGGATTTGACACATTTAATGGACATTTGTAAGGGCTGCAAAGCATTTATTATAGTAGTAAATGAATTAACTAATTATAGGTGACCATTAAATTGTGGCTGCACTCAGAGAAGAAATCCTGTAAAATTAGTTCATTTTTACTCCACTAATCTGCTCTCTTGACCAAACCATGTTCCCAACCCTCCTGATGTAAATCCAGAGTAATTACTCTGATTTGGTGAAGTTAGTCTCCTTGTTCTTTGGCATAACCAAGAGCCCAATCTGGCTACTTCCGTATCTTCAGATCCCAAATGCTTACTTCCCCAATGAAAACAAGTGGTTGTTCTCTTAATATCACACAACCGATGAAGTTGCAGGCAAAGAGCTGGAGATAGCCTGTCTTTTTAATCAACAATAAAGTTATCAATTAGGTTCTAGCTGTAAAAGCTTAATTACTGAGGATGATGAAAGAGTCAGGAGGGACCCAGTTCAATGAGCCCGTTCCAGATGGAGAATGTAGCACTGGGCCTAAAGGGAAAAACAATGATGCTTTTAGCTTGTAAATTGTGTCCAAAGACTAAATAGGAAGAGCTCATGACATCAGGTGTCTTTGGTGTCTTTCCTTAGTTATCACAGTTCTTTACTACAAGTGGTTATACCTCATCCAGATTGGAACTCTAAAACTGCTACAGATTAGAAAGAGAGAGGAAACTGATGATTCTTGGGTTTTTAGGAAGGTTTGAATCAGGAACTATTACAGCGAATACAGTGAGTTTCTCTATTGCTGAAGGCAAAGAAAGAACTCCATGTACTGACAGCCATAGTAAGTCTACTCGCCTTTGGTACAGAGGAGCTGTAGTAGGAAACACAAACTCCTACTTCACTCTCATGGGTTACAGATGACATAAAAAGCTATTGTTGAATAAGAATAACATGGTATGGTGGCTGGAAACAAAGTAGGGGGTTTGGCATGGAGGGGAGACATCCTTTTGCAGAACCATTTTTCCTTTGGAGCTTTGCTCATGTTTGCAACAAGCCTGGCAGAGCCTTGCTCATGCAGGGAGTCTCTAGGTGCAGCCCTAACAATATAAGTGTCTGGGCTTAGCTATACTACTCTTCCTCCACTGAATACAAACCGAAAGGAGGTGATAAAAATCATTACAGAAGCACATTCTACAAAAATCCTAAAAATAAAAAAATCTGTAAAGGACAACATGGCCAAAATGCAAACAGGAAGAGAATGCTTTTATCTGAGACAAAGAGTATGTAAGCAGCAGGGAGAAATGAAAACAGACAGAGAAATTATGAATTGAAATTAATAAACGTTGGTTTCAAATTAGTTCTTCAGTTCAATAACAGAAAAGACAAGCCTATGGTTCTGACTAGAAGCATCTTGCTATGTTCCTGTCTATGGCCAAATCCTGGTAAAGCATATGAAGTCGCTTCAATGGGAATGATGCAAGTGCTATTGATGAATAGCATTGTGCATGATTAGGAAAAGGGCCTCTGATGTCAGCAGAGCTCATGCTTGGCGGAGGGATGCGTGTCTGCCATAACACTGTGAAGTCATTTCCTTGGAGCAGGGTTGTTTATTCAGAACAAAAAATAAAGAGGGGAACAGTGAGGGGAGGGAAATGCCCACCGTCTCTGATGGAAATCTATTTTCATCTTGTGAAAAATATCTTAATTTTCACTTATATTCCATGCCTGTAGCTAAGGGCCATTAAAACTAATAAAAGTAAATCATTTGTGACAGATCTTAGAAAACAGTTTCTGCAATGCACCGCACTCTCAAATGCTCATTAGAAATAGTGGTTTTCTTTTTGGAAGAATGCTTGCTGAATGTTTAAAACGTGTTGCCTCTAACTTTTGACAACTAGCGCAGGCTATGAGAAGCTTTGAAGCAAATGTTTGACATAAAAAAGATGGTCTGATGCTATATCAAATAAGATTGGGGAGGAAGCATCAAAGCAGAAAGCATTAGGATGAAATGCAGTTGGAGGAAAGAAAATCAACACACTCATTTCTGATTTTACATTTTCTGGCATCAGTATAAACAACTGATTTGCATTTGTTGAGGACACTAGATTCAATTCTTAACAAATTAGCATTAAACAGACCCTACTCCCCCAAATCTTTTCTGACAGCATAGGGCAAGGCCAGAAAAAAATTGTTATTTATACAGTGATGGTTCCCAGGAAGAAAAGTGAGTACCACTGATAATGGGACAACACCTGTTTTCCTCCTCCAGCCTCCATCTTGAATGAAAACCGAGGATATCCCTTTATAACACAGTCTCATGGTCCATTCTGAACAAAATCCTTGCTGGAAACTAGCATGGGTTGAAAAAAAAAACCCACCACACTGTAAAAAAACAACTATGTCAAGCATCTTGGCTTAACTCCTTAGAGGGTTAGTGAAATAAATGTTTCATTTGTTTTACATGGTATTGTTCTTAAATACACTTTGAAGTATCTTGTACATTGATCTAACTAGAGCACTATGATCTTAACCTCTAGAACAGAGGTGTGCCACTGTCAATAAAAACTGGATTACCTGAAATACCCCTGAATCATGTGTGCGAGGTTTCACCTAGTAGTTCTGCTAAAGGGACAGTCAACGAGTCAGAATAAAAAACATGAAAACCAGGTCCTGTCCAAACATTTCCTCAAACAGGAAGGTGTAAGCACAGGATTCACAGCTGTAATGTTCAGGCAAGTGTTGCCTGGAGAGGTGCTCCTCAGCTACTCATTTCTGGCTCTGATTTGCTCAGACACTTGGCTATGGCTCTGATTTGCTCAGACACTTGGCTATGGCTCAGGAGAAGAACTCCAGATGTTCTTTTGTTTAGTCACTGTACTAATGTTTTAAAGGAGGGTTTAGAGTTGGTTCCTAAATTTGGGATCGGGAGAAAAGGGCAGTAGGGTCATCAATGAAAACGTTATAAGAACATACAAGAACAGTCCTGTATAAATGCAGGGAAGAGGCTTCTATGTACTAGCCTAGTCAGACACTAGGTATGCAGCCTTGTGCAGTTGCAATACGAATTAATTCACCTTGCATTTTAAGTACTAGTTATTCCACTTCAGCTATACTCTGCACAGAGCAAACTAACACAGCCAAGCATCTTAGAACTCCTGCATCTTGTTTCCCATCCATATTTTATTCCTTCTGCCTCCCCTTTGGCCCGCAGTCTCTCTCCATCGCTCGATCAGTTTTCATGGTCATTCAAGTCGTAGGGGTGATTTGTTCAGGTAAAATGGAAAATTGAAATGGAACGGGTGCTGGATACAACATCATCCGCTTTTTCTATTTTGTCAAAGTGCCGTGGCTGTTCATTTTTTCATGGTCATGAGTTGAAATAAATTAAACTTCCCAGAGGCGAAACTTCTCTAAGATCAAATTGGAATATATTGATTAGGCTCTTTGAGGGCTGATGGATTGGACTCTTATGCTTTATAAACACATTTACCAACACGCTCTCAGAAACAGTTGCTTAGCACTGGGCAAACTGATCGTGTTTATTTAAAACTGTGACAGTGGCGTACACCTGTAGCCCTCATTCTGGCCAATAAAGTCTCACTTCCTGATTGATGGAGACAAGTTGAGCTGTCTGGCTGCCTGACTCCTAGGACTGGTCCCAAAGGTTGCTAGGCTGATGGAGTCCAGAATAATGCATCAATGTCAGTAAAACAACTTAGCATGTCATTGAGAAGATCTGATCAGCAAGCACCCAGGAGGGAGGATGAAAGCAGTAAACTGGAAGAATTTTTGAGTGCTTATGATGGCAAAGGGGACAGGGAGTCCCAGAGCAAGGGAGTTTTGAAAGAGCATGTATACTAATAGCTTTAGATGCATGACACTACAGATGAATGAATGCAGTTACTGGCCAAAAATGTCCAGATACGAGAGTCCCAGGAAGCAAAGCTTGGATGTAACTCACTCATATGAATAGCTGGAAATAGAATTATGGATTTCACATGATTAGAGAGAAACGCAGAATTGAGAGTTATGTCCCATCAGCTGGGTCTGAGTCATGACCAATGCATGATCCAGAACAAACCCAGCCTGCCTTTCATTTTCCAGTCTCGATCTGCAGCTGTGATTTAGGAATTGTCTTCGGAATAAGAAATCTAAGAGAAACATAAGGAGAGGTTGGCAGTGAAGGACAAAGATATGGAGGTAAGAACTGTGAACTGGAACTTCACCAGATGGAGATGAGGATTTAGACACTGGATTTGTGAGACCGTGTCAGGAATTCTAATAGTCCAAGGAGAAAAATTAGTTTTCTAGTTTCTTCTGAGAAAAAAAAATGCAGGCTTTTTAGCATAAAAGTATGGTCTACTGCTGTATTAAAAAGGAAGTAGTAAGAAGAATCAAAGCAGAAACCTTTAAATGAAAGAAGGCATCTTGCTCCCATCACTCTCTAAAGCTATCTGTAGCTTTTCCAATCTCAGTTGCTAGTCAGAATCCGGAAGTGTGGGTGGCACTTGAGCACTGTTCTTCCAGTCTCTCATTGAATCTGCGTGGATTAGACCATGTGGGATGCCAACCTGCTCAGGCATGTCTCGGTGACATCTAACAGCCTGTTTTATGCCATCGCCTAGAGCAGTGTGGGAGAGAGCGTTAAGGGAACATAAGTCAAAGAGCAGAATTTTGCCTTGAGGTTCCTGCCGACAAACAACTTGACAGGGTGTGTGCTTTCCAACAGGGAATAAGTAACCACTCCAGGGAGATAGTGACGTATATAGTTTCCCCCAGTTCATCTTGCGTAACAACCAGGACTTGTGGTCTGGTTTGGTATACTCTGGCTGCCAGCCTGCGTGCAGATATACTGTGTAAGTGTACACAGAGCTACTCCCTGAATTATCAAGGCACAAGGAGTCAATGTGGAAGAGTTTCAGTAGGTCAGCATCTTCCGCACAGTCTAACAAAGTGTTCTTTACTGCATTATGGTCTGAAATGCTTCATTTCAGTCTAGCTTAAAATGACTCAAAGCCATACATTTTTCACCAGCTGCCTTTATAGGCTGTCTCCCTAAATCATACATTTTGCTCTTTAAAGTTTGCACCATCTTCCTTTGAGACTATTCCCCAGGCTAATAGCTTCGGAGACAACTTCTCAGCCTAACAGACTTTGCTCTTTTATTCCCGTTAGTTGGCCTAAATTTTCCCTTCACTTAATTCAACCCAATTATTTCCAGTGATACCCACTGGAGCACCCTTAACATTTTCTTTTTCCTTTATGGTGTTTTAGCTCTTCAAAGACTTACAGACATTTGTCCTAATGGAGAGAGGATAGAGAGTTATCTGACATGTCGGGGAGGAGAGGTTGCTCTGTTCTGATTCCATTACAGCAGGAAACACGCTGGATATCAAAGAGAAATTTATGTAATGTATTCCTGCATTGTTCACAATACAGCATCATGTTTTATGCAAGCAAAAGGAGCATGAGGAGAGAGTGGAAGAAAACTCCGTTTAACTGGCAGTGAAATGACAATAAAACAACAAATGAGGAAACTGGCAGGAAAGAAACCTTAGCTTTTATGGGCAGATTCCTCAGTCATTATCATGAGTGGAAGGCCACTGAGCACATCTGAGGGTGGTGAGGAAGAAGAGAGTGACGCTGGGAGGGAGCAAAGCCTCTTGGGGTGGATTTGCTCATTAGACACAAGTCAGAGCTGCACAAGCATCTGGCCCCAAGCTCTACGGTGGGTGCAGGCACAGGGGCCAGAAGGATCCCTTGCATCACAGAGCTGGCAGTCAAGCACAGCTCCCATCCATGCACAGTTCTCAGTAATAACCTAGGCAAGGTTCAGAACGGGCCACATGAAACGGAGAAGTATATACAAATGCTGTGCCAGATGTGGCATTTGGTTGTGGCATTTTGGTCCTGGCATTTCTGGTCACAGTCATAAACTGGAAGCAGAACAATGCCTGCAAAAATGGAAACTGTATACTCTTTAGCCCCTGAGCTGTACTTGTCACCGCCCCACAACTCTCCTCTTACCCTGTCCAAAAATAGTTTGGTCATCAGAAAGAGAAAATTCAGATATTTTCTTCTTAAGGTTAGGGTTCATTTTCAGTGTGCCCAAATAGCCATCTCCATGTCTGAATGAAGACAGAAGTGTTTATTCTCCAGGAAAGTGATACAGTTTTGGGGGAGCCTGGGGTTTTGATTGCATCATTGATTTTCAAGCAAACTCTGATCAGAGGTGACAAAGTAATAGGATGAAGCAACAGATACAAGATATCGAGCACAGTAGGACAAAAGAGGTGATAGTCACAGTCATAGGGAGATGTTTGATTTGCTCTTTTGGGTCAACAGATCACCTTCTGTTCATCACGTTTCCAGTCTCCTGGGACAATTGGATGTTAATACCCTCTGTTAAAAGGCTGTTAATCTGGTGGCCTAAATACTAATATTCACTTAAATCAAACCCTTGTGAAGTTTTTGCTTTGATGCAGGAGTTTAAAGAATTAAGAAAAACTTCACAGGGTGAGAAGGTGACTCAGTTTAGAGAACCTGCCATGAGATATAATTCCTTTTATTATTTTGTGTTGCTGAAAGAAATACACACACACACACATATATATAAATAAGTGAACAGACTTTCAGAGACAAAAGAACATTTCCATTTTGCAGCAATGATCACAATGTAAAAAGGTTCCATCGCCATGGAAACGACCCTAAGCCTCATCATATCTAATGGTGATTTTCCAAAGAAGTCCTTGAAACATCTTTTGTTTCTTGCTTTGAAGTCAAAAGAAATGGTTGAGTGCCAAGAAGAGGTCTATCAGCTCCAGATCTCCAATCACAGTCCTGGTCTCAGCTCTGCAGGCAACTCGCCCGCTCTGTACATTGTGGAAGGCTCACTTAAAATAATTGCCACATGCAAGTTAGCAGGGGGAGGAAAGCAAGAGGAAACCAGGAAAAAATATATACCTATATATAAAACGCAGGTGGCTTATGGAGAAAAATTTTCTCAACAAGTGGCAAACACTAGATTTCCATTCCCCAGATAGGATCCTCTGCAGAGGGCTGTTATATTAACACAGAAAGCAGCTGAGAAGTGAGTGGGTACTTGCTTTCCATGCTGAGCCCAGTTTCCCCTCATGGCAGGGACGCTTACACTGCCATGGCAGCAGCTTTGGTGTGCCTGATTTAGGAATTAATGACCTAATTAGGAGCGCTGGAGAGGGGGAAAGGGAGGAGGGAAGGAAAAGGAGACACCACAGAGTACGTTGAAGAGCTTTGCCACTGCTAATGGAGTTTCTCACTGTTTGCAGAGGGACTCACTAAGGGATTTGAGCGAACAGTTCACAGCCCGTTTTAAAAGCTGATCGTGGTTGCAACTGCACTGTCAGGGAAAACAAGCAGCTTGCAAGGGAAGGAAATGCTTTTAGAAATGTGCCCACCCTACCTCTTTACAGCCATTATACTGACCATTTCCCAACCCTCGGTCGTGTCCCAGGTGCCTTGTTGTCATGGATGACAATGCCAGAATGGGGAAAGAAGAGCCAGGACAATAAGGGCAGGAGATGGTGGCCCTGGCTCTTCAACACTGGTGGCCTGAAGCAAGGGCTCTTGGACTGGAAAAATGAAAGTAACAGACAAAAGGCTGAAAAGGGTAGCAGTGCTCCCAGAAATACTGCTTGCTCTGGGGAACAAAGATAAAAAGAGAGCAATGTGCATAGGCAGCAATGACTGTCAGCCTCAGCTCACACCTGTGCCATGGTCTGGACTCTGCCACATAACCTCACCCTTTCTTCCATGTAGGATCACAGGAGTGGAGGCAGGATAGTGTGGTATAGCCACATTAAGCCCATTAAATACAATGCTCCCATTAATGTGATGGGATGTTTCCAGGTGCTGCACGTACAGAAATAACTGGAACCATTGGAAATTAGAAAATTAGACCGCATGAGCCCAACTTTACACAGCTCTACAGAAATGGCAGACTACCATAAAAAAGTGACCTAGACTCTATCTTCACTTTGTGTAAAAAGCAACTTCTCAGAAAGGATGTGGGATTGAAAGCTCTGGTGCCTGAAAGAGCTGGAGGCACATGGCGACTGGGTCCAGTGTGTCTCAGTCTTGACCTCTGGTTGCTCTGTGTCAGGACTGAGCAAGGAATTTGCTTTCTGTGCCTTCGTCAATTCTCCTCCTCTAGGCAGAATTTGCCATTGAATGAGCTGGCTGAGAAGTGGGTGTCCTTTCCAGTTGAAACCAGCCTGAGACTATCATCAACTCCCTTTGCAGAGACCATCAACCCATTCTTTGTCTTCAGCTGGCTTTGAACCATTGACCTAGAGGTGAAAGACTTTTTGTTTCATCACCAGCCCCCTGAGACCTCCAGGCATCCCTCTCACCTCCAGAGGCCATGTGCTTTGCCCTTTTTCATTGTGAAAATAGCTATCTGTCCCCTTTCTCACCTGTTCCCTTATCCTGGTTTATTTCCTTGTGGAAATTAATTTTCCTTTAGACATTCAAGTGCGAAGGATCCTGACCTGAGATGATTGTCACTAAATAACTTCTAAACCAGTTCTCAGTAAAGTGAGAGGGTTTTTTTAAATTTTATTTTATTTCTCTTCCCTTTTAAAAAATTTTTGTTTTAGGGAAGGGTATTGTCTACAACCACATGTAGAACAGTAAGATCAGCCCTTACAGATACAGTCGTGTATATTTTGAGGTTGTGCATATATCTACAGAATGTAGGTATGCAGAATGTAGGTATGCACATGATTTTTTTTAAACAAGTTCTAACATCCTCAAATCCAAATATTCAATGTCCCTGTGTTGCTTAGAAAAGCGCAAAAGAACTTTATCCATTAAATAAATCCCAGTTGCTGACTCTTGGCTCAGATCCATGAAGGCTTTGTCATTCAAGAAATGAGGACTTCAAATCTCAGAGCCAGCACTTCAGCTGCAACTTTACAGGGAACAAATAATAATAATAACAATCGTAATACAGAAATAAAAGATGGCAAGGTGCAAAGCAGCAGGGACTGTACAGACAGTTCCCAGGGTGCTTTTCTTTCAAGAAGTGAACAGATGCAAGATACACCCATATGAAAGTGTATGCAGGTACCACCATTTTTCATTAGCTGAACACGAACATTCTTCACCTGTGACTTGGGATGCAGGGAGGAGGCTTTTGCATTGCTTCCATCCTTGAGATACAATCTCCCATGTACTGTTCTGAAGTCTTCAAACGCTTGGCAGGCAGTCCCAGCCCTTTCACTTCACAGGGAGAACAGACCGTTTGCCAAGAAAAGGATTCAGAACTGGATAAACATTAAACAAATACTTCAGGGAGCTTTACTTTGTTTGTGATACATCTTTAGATTTTGCATTTGAACCCTTTGTGGAGGATTAAACTTTTGATGTGCTTGCCCCTTCTTTTCCCTCTCCCTCCTCTGCCTCCCCAGTATCTCAGGTAACAGTTGTGAGCCAGGAAGACAGGATCAGCTTGATGGGGAAGTTACAGGAGGTTTCAACCCTCAAGGACTTCCCTTGGAACAGAATGTTAATCCCTATGGGTTGTTGACTGACCTTCGTTCCCAGCAGGATGGAAGTACTACCCCCAGTCCTTGAGAAACAGATCGGACCTGCTGTTTCACCTTATCATAGGCAAGGATTGAAGGGTCAAAAGAAAGCTGAGCCTTGCATTGACCTATGGGCAGCCTTTCTCTTTTTCCAGACACTCCCATGTGCAAGTTGCACGGTATCAAAACTCCAAACTGCCCTAAAGAAAGCAGATTGCTCTGTCTACTCTATGACTGCTCACAGCCTGACCTAGCTCCCCATCTCTAAAGGTGTGTGTCCCCCTTGCTCAGGTCCATGCCTACTACATTTCTTGCTCCTCCATCCAACCCTGTCTGCTCCCAAGCCTTTATAATGCATGCCAGTGGTGTGGGCTGAGTGACTGCATGAAGTAGTTCAGGAAACATGACCCATTGGTCAGAGAGACATAGCACAAGATCCTACACCCCCCCGGCCTTCCATTATGTGCTTTTCATTTGCGCTCTTGCCCTACAGTGAGAGTGAAAGAGAAGGGCAAACTTCCTTAAATAACCTGGGTAGGTGTCCACACAAGGACAACTACAATGGAGTGCTGAGGACATAGGTGCATAGCATGGGATGATGAGAAGGAAGAACTAAGCCTATTTGTGCCTTAAGCTGGACCA
>NW_008823916.1:1573647-1581147 GCF_000699105.1 Pygoscelis adeliae
CACAGATATGTATAGTACTTAGCCAATACAGAAATCATCCTTGCAGTTAAGGAAAGAAAAATCGTGACTAGCTTTCCATAACAGGTGTAAAACAGAGATAAAATAACAACAACAACAGTGCTGTGGGATTGAAGCAGATTCAGGGGTGAGGAGTATTCCTTAAGGAAGTAAGATTAAGTAATCATCTGTTCCCTAATTTGCCTATTTCGCTGTTTCTTTGCCTCAGCATCAAATTTCAGCCAGTTGGATGGAAAGATAAAGTACGTTCCTAGCAGCTGTGTGACAAAGCAGCAGCTGGATAGAGGAGGGATAAGAAAAGGTTTGCTTGCTGAGGGATAGGAGCAATTGCTACTCTTATTAGACATCAGAGATTCCACACTGGCTCCCATACCCAGGATGCAAGTCCATAGGAAGACCAGCCTTTTGAACACTCGTTATTCAGGGTCCCGAGTTTTCCTGATTTCTAAAGCAGGACCTGATTTTCTGACATGGAGGTGGTTTCTCTTGGTTGTGGAGGATATTCGGGGGCCTCTTACCAGTTGTGTCCAAAAGAGCACAGCTGCCTGTGGAGCTGTTTGATATTCACATCACATTTGCAAAAA
The DNA here is from genome assembly GCF_000699105.1 of Pygoscelis adeliae. NCBI lineage: Eukaryota > Metazoa > Chordata > Aves > Sphenisciformes > Spheniscidae > Pygoscelis > Pygoscelis adeliae. The sequence goes on from NW_008823916.1 coordinate 1,574,250, forward strand.
GCCCAGGCAGCGGTAGGGGGAAGATGGATATGAAAAGAGAGTGTGGGAAAGGGGGAAAATAGAAGTACTAATGCATTTTCAGCTGGTGGCATTTTTTTGTAGATGTTCTGTTCTCTCTCACCTTGATGCCTCATTTCACCTGCTTGCTGCCACAGGCGATTGGACAGCGTGGTTGTGCTCCGCAGGAAACAATGAACAAGAAATTACAATAACTAAGTACGTCAGCAGCTTCCAGGCTCTGATCAGCTGTAGGATCTTTGGCAGCTGCTAATACTCCCATCTACACGGGGGGAAGGAGATACTGTACAAAAGGTGCTCCTCTTACTGCCCTTGACCAGTAAATGAGTTAGAAACCAGTAATAGCTAGGCTTGTTTATCTTGGGACGTGCCCTATCTGGTTCAATTTTTAAAGCTCCCTATGTACTTTGGCTGAGCATGAAAGAGGAGGATTGTGCAGGCAGCACGCATGCTGCTCTGCAGGGATTTAAGCGAGAAGGAAATTGCAGCATCTGGATCCCAGCTGAGTGCATGTGATGGGTCTTAGATGCCAAGTTCTGGAGTTCTCTTGAAGACAGCATCATCCTGACATTCACATCCCTGCGTCGCTCAGGAAAAGAAGCTAGCACCCTTCTGCAGGCAAAGCTCTGACACCAACCAAGCACCAGGACACCCAGTTCTGAGCTAGGGTGAATCAGTGTAGCTCCAGGGAATGATTAGTTTCTGCCTATTTACATATGCTACACACCTGGTTCCTTCATCTTTAGGTATTCTTCTGTTCTGAGAAATGGGAGATGAATAAGCTAGGGTCTATCTCAGCCCTTCATCTTCTACCTTGTCATTACGGTGATAAATATTTTCTGCACCAGCCATCTTAAGCTTCACAAGTGATGGAGCAATGCTATCTCCCTCCATGGGAGGCCAGCGTTTTGTTCAATCATTTTCGCTTTCCCTCCCCTCACAGTGGTGTCTAACTGAAGCATATCCCTTCCACCTCTGCTTTGATTTCCTGCCACAATCCACCTCTTGATAATCATTAGCAGCAAGGGATATGTCACTTTGGAAACCATGGATTTCTGGTATGTGAGAAGTCAGTCTTACAAGATCAGGCTGCTTCTGAGATTTCTAACTGGCTTCTCTTTTCCACTATCTACAAATCCTTGGTCTTTCCTAAAGTGGGTTGTCTTCCAGGCAACAAGCACATCATGATCCCAAGAGATAACTCAGTACTGTTGGACAATAGGGCATCGCTGGCTGCAGTTCAAAAGGGGTCACCACAAATGTTCAGAGCTTTAGCATCTCCTGGCACCAGTTCCTCCCCTGGACATGTAAAATCTTTCTAGCTGCAGCTAGAAGACCGTGCTAACTTGCAATTTATCTGTCTCAGGAAGAATAATGAAAATAAAATCAAAGAGAGACCAAGGAGAGCATGGGTGTTAATGCTGTCATAAGTACATACTACCTCCCAGAGGGCTTTGGAGTCCGCCCACTCCCATGGCACCAAGGGTCTTTGTTAGATGATTGGAATCTGGGACTTAGTTTTGATTGTGGAAGTGTGTTAAAGTGACAGCAGGACTCTAATCACTCATTTAAGCTCTTTAAGACACCTCTGTAGAGATGGATTAGAAGAAGGACCCTTATATTGAACAGGAAGCTATATCCCACTGGGGCAAACTGACACAGTATCACACGGAGGATCGCATTTCAGATATGTTAGTTTTTATCTCTGTAGGAAGTTTGTAAAATCAAACCCACAGGAACCATGATTCATCTGCAAAGGTGAAATGAACATCTCTGTTGCCTAACATAAAGTCTGAACTAATTCCCATTGGGAATCTTTCTGTTGCTTTTGATGGGGTTCAGAGCAAGCTGCCATTTAACATTGTATTAATTTAGAAATGGTGTTCTTTGGGCCTAATCCTGCTGCTCGTCCTCAGACAAGTCTCCCATTCAGGTTATTTGGCCTTTTTCTTATCACTTCCAAAGGTAATGGAATAACAGGTATAAGAGAAGAACAACATCTTGACACCTTGATCTGGAAGGAGGAAAGGTACTGGATTTACATATTTTCATGATATCAAAACCTGACCCAGGGCTCACTCAGGTCAACAGAAAGATCCCTGTTTATTCCAATGGGCTCCGAGTCAAACTCTAAGGATGAATTTAATCATACTTGACATTAGCTATCTAAAATCTGGTCAGCTTAAATCCAGACTGAGCAGCTGGATTCCTTCTATAAAAGCAGCTGCAAAGATGGGCACTTTTGGGACAATTCTTCTGATCTATCTTGAACACGTACCATCAAATGGGATAAAATACCTAGCCCTCTCCACTGGCTACAGAAAGAGTCTAACTGTCTTAGACTAAGTACCTAACTTTTAGATGGACTAAATCTGATTAGATCAATACCACCTAAATTGTTATATGTGGCCCTTGACAGTGCAGCAGAAAGCCCATCGACATCCAAAGAGATCTTTGACAGGAGAAGAACTAATAAATGCAGAATTCGATCCTTTATTATTTCTTTTTCTTTAGAAAGAGCATTGCTATTTCTGCAGCTCTAACCATAGCCTTGGTTTAATAAGACATGCTAATGTGTTATGACTTCTGGGAGCTCTGAGTGAACCCATGTTGATAACAGGCTTAGTCTCAGAAATGATAAATCACAAGGGGGAGAAGAGATATGAAAATTCTTTTCAGTCCTTGCAAATGAAGAGAAGATGTGATTGTAGAATATGTTTGGGATGTATGAGTGGGGTTCCTATAATCAATCATCCTAAATAAACCATTTTACTTAGCATCTGTTTGAAGGCAGACAATCAGGCTAGGTATTATTTTCCCCATGTAAAAATACTTAGAGAGTCTTATATCTGAATTTCCCTATCTTAGGTATTTTATATGAACCCTCATTTTATAGCATGTGAATCCCTGGCAGACTTCAGAGAGGCTTTAGGCATGATATCCAAACCAGAAAGTAATACTAGTTACATTTTACTGATTGAGCAGACAGACTTGTTCAAAAGCAAGCAAGACGTATGGCAGAACAACACAAATAAAACCCAGCACTCTTATGTCCTAGCTAGCATCCTAGCCACAGGAGCAGCTTCCCTGTACTAGCTCCCTAGATGACTTTTCTTATCCTCATAAACTACATTAAGTGTCCTACTTAAGGATGTTTTTTGAAAGGAAATCCCTCAATTTGGTAAGCTTCTCCTAATACTGTAGGGCGATTATTAGTGGTTTACTTTGAGTTAATGTCTTCCAGTAAATAATCAGTCAGGCAAAACAACCCCAACAACAACAAAATCCAATAACATTACTTCTATAGTCCCAGAATCACAGGGTAGGAACAGGCTGCTGGAGTTTGTCTTGTCCCTGTCCCTGGGACAAGGCAGAAGCAGTCACACTTGTGTCATTTCTGATGTTTGACAAACCCACTCGTAGCTCTCCTGCAAGGGACATCCCATGCTCCCCCCCCGACAGCCCATTCCAGCCTCTCAGTCCTTCCTATGAGAAAGAAAAAAATTCCCTTATGGGGCTGTTGGGGTTTTAGCCACCCCATAAGAACACAGAGAATAGTATATCCCCTTCCGTTTTGTAGCAACCTTATTTACATGCAAGATTTACTATCATGCTACACTCCCTTTCACTTCTGAAAGACAACCAGGCACAGTGTGCTCAGTCTTTACTTAGGAGATAGGCTTTAGTAGAACTCTAGCCAGTCTCATTGCTCTCTTCTGGATTATCTTCAAACTGGACACCTTTCTTAGAGGCAGACAGTCCTCCAGCTGACGTCTCACCATAGCTAACTGCAACAGAGGATTGCTTTGTGTCTCATCAGCCATACGTTTCCTTACATAGTCTAGCATAAAGTTTGGAGAGTCATATTTGGCTTCTGATAGACAGTAACCCCCAGGGCCCTGCCTGGGGAGCTTCTGCTTCGCTAATTTTCTGCATGCACTTGTGCATTTGAGTATTACAGTGCTGTACCTTGCACTTCTCCCTACTGACCTGCTGTATGTCGTTCTCAGACCACATCTCCCTTATGTCAAACTCATGTCAAATTCCTGTTCTGTGTTTTTATGCATTGCCAGCCCTGACAGTCTCACTTGTGTATTAAACTACTGGACTCCATTCCCTCATCCAGATCAGTGATGAAATCATAAAGCAGAACTGCAGCCAGGACCAGTTGCTACAGAATCCATTTCCTTGGCTCCTGTTTCAGGACAGACAACCGCTCAGAAGGTAGGTTAGATACCCATTAGTACTACATCTAAATTGTTTTCATGCTTCCTAGTTTGCTTCCAAGAACATTGCATGAAAAAAATTATCAAAAACCTTACTGACATCAGGATATACCACATGTTGTGCGTTCTTTATCCAAAAGGCCTGTTGTCCCACCATAGAGGAAAATTAGATTGACTTTCAACTGATTTGTGCATGACAAATCCATGATAGATGTAACCGATTTACCTGCTTGCTTCTAAGTGAATTGGAATTGTTTGTTTGACTGGACGTGTCCCTTGGACATGTGAGCAGGAGTGCCCATACAAGAAGTACTGGAGTTAAGATTTCTGGGGGTCCACCAAGCACATTCTCAGGGTATGGGTCAGGAGAAGCAGCATACAGGACTGCTTTGGCAGGATGGGCAAAGTGGTTTAGCCATGTAAACCCATCTCAAACTCATACCTACCCTGTTCAGCGTTCTATGCAGGGTACTAAGCTTGTGCTCCTAGCACAATTGCTCCTAGCAATTAATTTACTTTTTTCCCCCCATCAATGGGTCTAACTACCATCTCAGCTTATTTCAGCGTCTGATTGGATACACAGGTATAAATGATGCACAAATGATCAGAATCAGGCCCAGGATGCCTGGGATGGGAAGAGCTGCCACAATCCCCTTGTATTTTATGAAGTGCTGAGCTTGATACAACAACATTCCTCCTTCATTGCTCTGCACAATAGAGTCCCCCCTTTTTTTTCTTTTTTTTCTCCTCTTCCTGTTCATTAATGGTGCAAGCACTTGCTTTCAATATGTAAAATATATATATGAGGAATATATATGTGTATATTCCTCGTAATTCCTGCCATGCACAGTAATGACTCACCAGAGTCATCTTTATGTTGTGCCAAGGAGTCTTTGTTCATCTACAGGTATTTGCCTGAAAAGCTCTCACAGTCATTTTGTAGAGTGTCTGTGTTTTTCCTCTGCACTTTCTCTCCCTGAGGTATCATCAGTTTCCAGCAAGCTTCAGTCTTCTTTATTTGCTTTTAAGTCCTGGGCAGAATCTGTAAGAGCCTGGAAAATTCAGTCTTGCTAAAGGGCTGATATAGGGTCACTCTAAACAATTTGCACTTTCTGACAGAAGTGCCCCACCATCCAAAGGAACACATGAATGCAATGGCACTGCTTCGATGTGATTTCAGTTGTGCTGATGTTCACCCAAATTTTGGAACACCTTTGTTGATTACAAGTTGCTAAATGAAGCTGTATATGTGCACATCTAGTTTTCTTCCCCATTCAAGTTCATTCGCTGTCCTAGCTGTAACTTCACACCCTATAACTTCACAGTTCACAGCTCTACCCCCAGGCTATTTTATTTGTTGTGTTTGTTCACTTTTAGCACAATCCCTACACTCAGCTACAGGTCAGGAGTGTGAAGACATTCAGGCAGATACTTTTATTAATAGAAACCCAGGGCCTGACTCTGCTTCGTCCTGAGACAGCCAAAGTCATCACACCGGTGGAAAGGAGGAGCGAAAAGCTGCCAGGAAGATGTTGCTGATGAGTCCGAGTTTCTCTCACACGCAGGTGGTGGGAGAGGTGACTTTTTGCTCCTCATGTTTTGCTCAATATATCCCCTTTCCCTGGCCACGTAATGCTATTGTGGACACAACGCAGGCCCCCATCCCCTCATTCCTCCAGACTGACTGCTGCCCTGCTTGTCTCTGCTTACAAACGGGAAATGTCTAACTGCTACTACAAGCATTTCCATGTGTCATCGGCATTTTCTCATTGCGAAGCATATGTAAAACCAGCCTTGTGAATTACACAAAACAGGCCAGAATTTGATCACAAAACCTGATTAAAGGAGTTGCATGGAAGAAGAGCATATATTGTATGCAAACAGGAAAAGTAGCTTCCCATTCAGTCTTCATACTGAAGAGAGATTATTGTCTGACATCTCTCCAGTCTCCTCCTTTCTTTTGTGCAACAAAAAGGGCAATATAAACATATCCTGGAAATATTTATTTTTTTCAAGGGAATCAAAGATTTCCTAGGCTTCAAGTCCAAAGAGAATTGTCTCTAAATTAGTAGTGAACAACAAGAGAATCATCAATGAAACAGAAGGGTGGTAAATTTAAAACTGTTATGGTTTGCATTTATACAAAAGCACGTGGAACTGAGTGCCACAGATGTGAGTGAGCAAGATTCAGGTAAGAAACGGAAATCTGTGAGAATAGAAGCTCTTCAGCAGCCAATCCTCCCCACAGTCTTCAAAGAGATTCATTCAAGGGCACGAACCAGCTTCTCACTAACTGGGAGCTGTGAAACTCCCTCCTCTGTGGTGTCTTATTCCATAATGATCTCTGAGAGTTTGCTACCCTGCTCCTGCTGATGAGGTCCTTCCCTGGGACCACGAGAGACCCTGGTCTTGGTGTGGGGTCCAGAGGAAGGACACTGCAATGCCCTGACATGAGCAGGGCTCTGCTTTGCCACATATGCTCCATGTGCCTCTTCCTCCGCAGCCCTGAGAGCTTGAAATGGGGAGTTACCCCCAGCAGAAATCCCACTATGCAAGCTCCAGAGCAGATGGATGCTCTAATACAGAAGCCAGATTTTCTTTGTTGGCAGACCCTGGCATCTTCCTTTTTTTCTACGACGTGAAGCTGACTCTTT
>NW_008823916.1:1581166-1589932 GCF_000699105.1 Pygoscelis adeliae
TTGCCCAGCCAGGGCTCACCCCTGCAGTGGGTGGCAGGGCTAGCATCTTCACTGTGTTCAGTCTTGCTGGTGCTGCATAGACAGAGAGCTGAAAAGCACCGCAGGGGGCCCAGCCACGCACTGCAAAGGCTTCAGCTGCACACTTTATAGAGCAAAGCTACTGCACGGAGGCAGTTCCTCCTGACAGTTTCAAATTAGGGTCAGGTTTATTTTACATCTCCTTCTCTTTCACTCCTAAGACTATGGTCGCTCTAGCAGAAAGACCTTTCTCCTTGCCCTCTCACTGAGACATGACGCTATTGAGATCCCCCCCAGGCTGCTTCTCTTCTGCAGACTCTGTGCACCACTTTGTGAGCTGCCAGGGGAAGATGGCAATTCTGGGGATGGGTTTCTCTAGCTTAAGTCAGGTGTGGTAAGACACAACCAATCCAGGAGTGGCACAGGTAGCTTCCTTCCCGTATGTAGTACAGATTATGTAAAGGTTTCTTGGACTCAGTTACAAGCCTGGGCACCAGTTTTAAAGGACTGCCAAGCATTCATTGACATCCTTCATGGACCTTATGAGGTGTAAAACTTCAGTGCCTTCTCTATCTGTGCATTCTTTTCACATTTACGCTAATAACTTAATCTATCTGCTGTATTTACAAGGCATCTATCACCTCAGTATCTAAGTGCTGCTACTAAATTACCCATCGTACAAGGCAAGTACAGAGACAAATTGAGTACTGGATCCCTAACAAACAGTCTACGACACGTACTGAGCTGTTTCAGGTTTTATTTCACTGTGCACGTCACTGGCAAGCATCAAAAGCTGTAATAAAGTGCGAGGGGAGAGGGAGCCAGGACCCTGCTGGGCAGGTTGATGGAGTGGGAGGGACCTGCACCCCAGTTCCCATAAGCTGGCACCCCAGCTCCTCCATCAGCCCCAACCCTGGCTTCCCCCATGGCCCTCCAGCACCCTAGCTGGTGGCTGCACATCTAATAAACCACTGTGTTCAGTGGGTTTGGGGGGAGGGATAGAAACATTCTCACTGTTTAAAGTCACTTATTTCTCAAAAAAAAAAAAAAGTAATTCTCAATGTTTTATTTATTCAACAGTCTTGTTCTTCAAGTTATATCACAACAGAAAATGTTTATTTGCATGTAAATGCATGTGTGCTTACATGTGAAACTATCAGCTTTGCTTTGGCAGCACTAGCTACAGCTTGCCTGGCCCCATTTTTCCAAATATTAATATAATAAATAGGTGGAAAATAGGAACTAATTCCAGAAAGTAATGCCAAATCCAGCTCCTCGGGAGGAAAACTGTGCCTCAGAAACAGTGTCCAGAGTTTCTTCATAAGCCCTTGTCCCACTGGAGTGTGAGTGCTGTAGACTCCAGCAGGGGAAGGTTTCAGCTGAAGTGTGTTTTTTTTTGTCTTAAATAATCTTGGCTGTCAGATGTAAGTTTTTTCAAGAAGCCATCTCCAGGTAACTAAGCCCAGTCCTGCATCTGCTTCTAATCGAGACTCCTTACAGGCAGAGTATAATGGAAAAAATCTCTACTGGATATCAGAATCACCACTAATTTGGTCACAGTTTCTGGGACTAGGTCAGATCTGTAGCTTGTCAAAAGGATGATGAAGAAACTGATGGACACAGGAGATGTGCATCTGCAGCCAGGCCAGATTCAATGTCCCTTCAAGGCAGTGTGCCTTACTTATGTTCAGTGGCCACTTACGTGGGATTTCTGGACACTACCTGCAGTCTGAATTATGAGAAATCCAGAAATTTGATAGCCTACTGTTTAAAGTGTGTAGGGGTTTTGTGGGGAAGGGGAATACATCACAGTTAAAGCATTAGGCCACTGTCCTGTTCAGTATACCCAGCAGAACAAAGCAGAAGGGCGGCTTGATTTTTGTATCTTAAATAAACCTTTCTGATCCTTCAGGCAGAGTCTACAATTCCGCAGTGTATTCTTGTGAGCTGTTGTTTTACTGTAAATATCCTTTGCTATATTAAATCATACATCACTAGCCAGTGTAGCTAATTTTCTATTCACATGGACACTTGTGGGCAATATCCTCATGCCCTGATGTCCCATAAAGCACCCAAGCAGCATCCCTCAGTCGTGTCTCATTTGCATACTCCCAGATGCTCTGGGTGAGCAACTTAGTGAAAGAAAGGAAAATGAAATATTTACTTTTTGTTTTAACATGCCAGTAGTGAAAAGATATTGATGGGGTGAGGATGGGACATTAAAATCAAAATTATGTTGGGAATAAAAAGCAAGGCATAAATTAGCACTGTTTGCTTCATCTATGTTTTAAGAGAATTAGCGTTACCCCAGTGCCATATAACGTGCTAAGGATATCTGGGGAAATCTGCAGCACTGTATTTCAAGAAAGCATTTGAACCAAGATGACATTACTAAAGGCCACAGCAGAATTAATGAATGGCCACCAAAAAGCCTTTGCCAAGGGCTGACTGTGAAGACGCCATGTGAGAAAGTGGAGAGGAAAGGAGAAAAGCAGTTCCTGATGGTCTGTCAAGACAAAAGGATAAAGACCAGCAAGAGAGGAAATGCGATTCATGCTTCTCTTCTGGTGACATCCTTCAGCTGCTCATTTTCCCTGTAAGACACTATCTTACTCTTTGCATTGTTTCCAGGGGATACATGCCACCATCTTGCAGACCTTGCACTTGGCTTGACACAAAGATGCTCAAGGCTTTGGGTTGTTTGCGTCCATCCTAAATTGTAAACTGGAGGGGATTATCCACATTCTGGATAATCATTCAGAATCCACATGGTTAATCATTCAGTCCAATTGAACAAGGTTGTAGCACCTAAGGCAGCAATAATACCAGAGGAGCTAATGACACTCTCTGTCTTCCAGCTATGCTTCTTTAGCCACGGTCTAAATCAGCTGCCACTGAGGGCATCATCCTTACTTAAGTCTCAGAAACATTGGGACAAAAAGGTGAAAGAAATCTCTTGTGTCATCAAATCCAGTTCTCTGCCATCTCAGGCAATCACATATATAACCCTGATCTAAAACACATCAAACACCAACTTATAGGCAGCTTGATTTTTGTCCCCTTTCCATTATTTGAAGAGTTACTCCACTTATTCTTACAATACTTCTTTTATTGTTTGGTCCACCTGTGACATTTTATATCCAAGAACTACTGTGCTACTAGCGTTGCTTAACCTAAATAGCTTTTCACTCTCCTGTATTTTTATACCTTTCCCATTTTACTCTGAGAATGCAATCACATTTACTTTCTGGTTCACTGAATTCCCTCAATCCTCCATCCCTAGGAGGAAACATAACAGACATAACTGAAAAAGTAATTTTTATTTTTTAAAAAACCATACATGTCTCCATGGGGAAGACTGAAAAGTCTCCATTTTGTAGTTCTCCTTTCAAGATAATGAAGGTGATGTACTGCCAGGGAGGGATAAGGATGTGTGCTGGAAGTCTACAGTTCATACAAGGGCTTAGACACCTGCTGTAGTACAGACCACACACACATACAGTAAAAAAACGTCCATGCCCAAACCGCAATATACAATGGCAAGAAAAGGGGAAGAAGTGAAAAAAACCCACCCAAAATCAAACAATTCATGAAGCATAAGATGGCATGGAAACATTCATGCTTAGTAGGACAGACAGAGGAACACGACCTGATCGAAGAGCACTCATTTCTACAGATGTGCTCTTTGAAGTTAAAGAGGGGCTGCCGAAGTTAATGGACCTACTCGCACATGTAAAGACTACTGGATGAGACCATCAATTTTCTATAGGTCAATGGGACCAGACACAAATTCAGAAGGAATAAGAGAGCAAAGAAGTAGAGCTATTAGCACAAAGCCTGTCACTTTTTTCATTAAAATCAGAACTCATGCCAGAGGGCTCAAAAGTGGCCAGTGCTGTATCAATCTTCAAATAAAGGTGTGAAAGGAGATGAAGGAATTACAGGCTGGCAAGCCTTACTTCAATTGAAGAAAAGATAAGAGAAAAACCATTGAAGACTGAGTTACAATGTCCCTAGATACTTGGGACAAACCAGCATGGAGGCTGTCAGGGTAAATCGTCATGCTTCGCAATCTATTTTAATGCATTTCAAAATGTTAACAAAAATAATGGATACCTCTGAACAAGCAGCAGCGATTTATTTAGGTTTTCAAAAGATTTTTTGAGAAAAGCCCTCACAAGGAGCTATTAAGGAAAACTTAGTGGGTTACCTTGAGGTAAGAGGTAAAAGTTATTTCATGGATTGAAAACAAGTTATGACATAAAAATCAAAGAGCTGTAATAAAAAGTCCAATTCTCAGCATGGAAAGAGGTTAATAGTGGGAGGTGCTCTAGGGACTACTCTAGGACAAGCATTGTTACAGATACGTATTAAGAGCCTGAGGACGGGGTGGTATAGTGAAAAAGGGCAACATTTGTTCAAAGAACATAATTTCCTCCCTCCCCCATCTTCTTCTTAGGTCGCTTAGGCCTGGAGAAGATGACAAGAAATTAATCTAAGACAGACTTCAGAGAAGGACCTAAGTGGGCCATACAACGGCAAATAAAATCCTGCTGCGGCCATTGCACACATAACATGCTTTGGGAAGAACAACTGAAACTATTCATATACAAATGAATCTTATCCTCTAGGGGACAAAAGAAGATGTAGGCTCAGTAGAAGATATGCGTTCAACGCACAGTGGTCATCAAAGACCTGAATGAAATGTAAAGTTGTTTTGAGAGATACTATATTTCCTCCCTTGTTTTTTAATATCAGCTGCATGTTTTTGCCCTGGAAAACATGATAATTTGGGAGCAGCAACCTAAGGAAAACATTGCAGAAATAGATAGGGGCCAAAGGAGGTAAAGAAAAGAATGAGAAATTCTGCAGGTAAGGGAGGCTTTCTTGTCATACATAGGAAAAATGTCAATACCAGGGTGTCACCATCTTGCAGAGGTATCTAGGTGGTAGAAGTGCAAGAGGAAGAAAAGGTAAAGAACTGAACAGTGGTCTTGTTTTTCTTGTTTTGTTTATGCTGAAGCAAATAGGCTGAAATCCCAGAGAAGTCAGTTGAACTGTGTGTGAGTACCTGGAGTTCAACAACCAAGAATAAAAGATATCCAGGTCAATCAGCTGTTCTGTTTGCTCTTTTCAGCATTAAATGGAGAAAAAGGTCACTTAGGCAAATTAAGAAGAAAACAGAGTAAATAAAAGGAAACAATTTCTCTCTTTAAATGTAACTAACCTGTGCCATTTCCAGCTGTTTGTTTGCTTTGAAGCAAATAACAACAAGAGTTTCCTGAATTTCTCTGAGGAAGAAAGCATGGGCGGTAATGACAACCTTAAACCTCAGAAGAGTGCTTAAATAAAGTCATTTCTCATTGTGCTAGTTCTGTACCCACAGCAAGGAAATGGGGCAATACTTTCCTTAAAAAGGACACATTGAAGTCTGGAGACTTGCAGTAGCGGGGAAATTGGGAAGGAAATTGCCCAGGTGATTCGAAGAGACGAAGTACCTTGAGCAGCACTTCTGCACACAGCCAAAATTGTCCTGTAGCTAGTGCAGTGGACTGAGACCCATATAACCTCACCAGTTTCTGACTCCGACTCTAACTTCCCCTATATGCTTCAGAACACCACTTTAACATTAGATATTGTCATGAGGGATATATATCCATGAAGGAGTACTTGTTAAGTAAGCTGTTAGAATTAACTTACCAGCCAAGTGATTTCAGGTCTTCTTCCAAAACCTATAGGAGACACTGGTATGCCAGGTGCCCAGCACAGTTAGAAATCAGATCTCTGAGATTATTACTTTTTTAAATCTTTGTTTGCTGAAAGCTTCCAAGCTTATGCTGGAGGAAGCACAAATCAATTAACCCAATTCTGATCTCACATGGACTCAAACAGGTATGAGAGGAGGATTACACAAGCAAAAAAAGCTATCAGAATCAGGTCAAATATATGAAATATGCATCAGTTGCCGTGGCAGACTCCTATCTGTTTATCACATGCATTGTCAGGGCATAGTATATTGATTGTAGATACTAGTGCAATATGCTTGCTAAAATTATAAACACACAAGAGGACCTATTCATTTTTTTCTATTTGTGGGAAGGATGCAAATCCATTTGAATTCTCATGTGAACAGGTCTAATAGGATATAGCCCTCTGCTCATATAAATGGGTGATGTTTTATTACGCGCATCAAAACCTGGACCTGAGGACTGTTACTTTATTTCTGCTGTCACAGGGATGTGTCTGTGCAATTTTAAATGCTGTCAGTTGAATTCCAGGTGACAGCCTGTTCTCTCCAGCATCAGATACCAGAGATACTAAAAAACTTAGCCAAAATTTGGTTTTTCTGCACAGGAGTTACAATGAAGTGAGATACTAATCCCAGAACAGCCCCACTTCCATGAGGTTATCTCAGTCGTAGGAGAACCCTGAGACCAGGGTCTGAGGAGACCAGGCGTGGACCGGGCAGAAAAATGCATCAGTGAGCACCTGCATTTTGATGTAGCTTGCCAGAACATCAACACACCCCATAGGCACAGGTTAAGGCACTATTGGCATCTGATTTGGCACAGGTAGAGTGGCTCTCTGTGAAAAAATCTTGACAGGGATCCCCATGGGAAAGAGGTGATATCGAGTGCCTCAGAGCACATCACTGCCGGGGGGCTGGTCATGTTGCACAGCCCTTCTCGATAGGCTTCCCAGTTCCACCATCTCCCTGTCCCTCCTCCCCCACAGAGTTTCAGTCTGATGTGGGAAAAGTCTTAAGAGCTCTGTTTGGCAGGATGACCCGTGCCTGACAGCTGTTATCAAAGTCAGGCACTTCTTGTATTTTCTTGTGTGTAGGGGGAGAGGAAAGAATCAGCAGGGAAATGTCAGCAGCTACTTCTAGCTTTGCTTATGTTAGCTGTTATCTCACCATGATAAGCAGGTGGACTGGGGGGTAAAAAAGACTCTCGTTCTCAAAGTTAATGTCCTTGTCTCTTTCCCACAGCACCCTCTCCTGTGAGTTTATTGCTGTCAAAGTTTGACACAGTCCTTTCTGCAAGCAGCCAAGCTGGCTCTTCCCGAGGGCAGCATCTTCCTCAAGGGCACACACTGTGCTGTGGGCAGGGACTCAGGAGCTTGCTGAAAGAGAGCCTGGATCAGAGAGAATTCCTCTCTCTCCAACTTCTTCAACAAAAACCCGCAAGCTTTTTACAAGTATTAAAGGTTGGATTCTTAGCCCCTTACTCATGATGAGTAATGCTTTATTCAATGTGATTGCACACAAGTCGATGGGATTACTCATGAAAGAAATGCTACTGACTGTAAGTGTAGGTATCCCAATACAATTTATTAATTTTGCTTTACAGCATCTTTGTGAGGCTTAACAGATGGGAATATTGACATTAGAAGTTCATGTGATTGTCTCAAGGTCAGAACGTGACAGGGCTGGGAACTTAGCCAAAGCCTTGATTTTCTTTTCTCTCATTTCAGTCATGAGATCAAAGATTTAAAATATAGAAACCAGCAGCACCAGCAACTCAGGAACTCTTCAGTTTGCAAAAAGGAACTGTCAGCTTGAAGGAACAGCCCCTCACATGGCAGTGCAGGCAACCAATCTGAGGATGTGGAGGAAGTGGAGAAAAGATAAACATATTGAGGAGCTGGGAAGAGGGAGGAAATAAAGTCAGGTGCTGATTTTTTCCTTTTTTCAACACCAACACTTGAAAAAAGGCTGAGATCATGCTTGGGATGATGGTCAGGGTACGGCATTCTTTTGTTTTCTTGCTTAAAAACTGTATTTTAGAACAAATGTTGTTTTTTAAAGCCTCTAAAGGGACTGAGGATAAAATCCTCTTTGCTCTTATCAGGAGACATCACACTATCATGTTTGATCCTTTTAGACTGAAAAGAAACTCTCTGAAGGGACAAACCCCTATTTGAGTCTGTTTGGGCACTCTTCCCATTGTGGAGGTCTGCACAAGTCTACGACGCACCTACGATCGCACACAGAGGCTTCCTATGATATCTTTTGGTTCAAGAAGGCATCACTTTCTCATGCTCACTCCTTCCTCATCTCTCACCTTTCCCTCTCCATTTCTTGCTTCTAACAGGATAAAAATCTAATCTCTCAAACAGCACATTTCTTTCCACCCCTTGAAGGCTTTCTTGCACACACATGGATACTCCAGCCATCACTTGCATTCTGCAATGTCTCCATCCTAAATGTTTTTGAAACTCTATGGCACCTGCTCAAACCCATCCATTTCTGGGGAAAGAAGCCAAATAATTAGCACCATTTTTCTAATGACCAATTTGTAGCTGATGAGGCAAAGCAAACAGAGTAGGGATGGTGTCCACAAGCCCTCACTGGAGCCATGACTGCAGGATTTGCCCCTAGCTGAATCACCTATTCATCTCTAATTCACCAGTCTTCTGGTAAGACCTTCATCCTCTCCACGCAAGACCTAGAAGATCCCCTGCTTCCGTCATGCACCAGGCTTTATGCTTGCCTCTGGTGGCACGAAGGCCAGGTTGTCATTTCACTAAGCAACAGCGAACAGAAGGATCCGAATGTAGCTCAGAAAAATCCTCAATCTGGCATTAATCACCTGCTTGGAGCTGCCGGCAGGCAGTGACATTTTCTGAGTGGCACACAACCAGACATCTGCTGAATGATCCAGCAGCTCGATCCAAGGGGAGGCGGATGCCTTTTTGCCTCCTCCCTGTAGGAAATGAAAGGTCATGGCAGTCCCAGGGAAGTAG
>NW_008823916.1:1589951-1603082 GCF_000699105.1 Pygoscelis adeliae
CCCTGGGCAGCGAGGGGTCATTTCATGGGGAGCCCAATACATCTGTGTACGCCGCTCACCGCACATGGATGTAAATCAATGTCACCTCTGAAGTTGTTGGGAGAATCAGATATAAATAAAGAAATCAAGAAAAGTGAATAGCTTTCCTAAAGGAAGCAAATGAGCTTTCCAAATCACTGGGACCAGGATCATTGAGACTGCAGTGCTTTTGAGACTGTTCAGGAAGCTTCAGCCGCATCGTGGTTGTGTAGGACAGGTTGGGAAGAAAATTCACCCAGAGCAGGTAACTCCGTTCCTGTGCTTCTTACGATGGATTCTGAAATGACCTCTCTGCTGTACTGTCAAATGCAAAATATGAATCTAATTGAACTATGGATCTGAGCCAGCATAGTAATTTACCTGTTTCTGAGGCAGCACTGCAAAATACATTTCTCTGAAATATAATACTGATCAAAAATAAAATAAGAATAGGCACACAGATTTCTATTGGAAAATGCTGATTTATTGAAACCAAAATGTTTAATAGGGGTACATTGATTCCTTAAAAAATTTTGAGGACTTTCAGTAAAAGTTACAAGATGCAATGCGGGGGAAAGCAAGAAGCCAAATTTAACTCCTTAATATAGTTTAAGCTGAGCTCGAAGAATAATATCTAGATTATAGTTTTGAAGGAGG
The DNA here is from genome assembly GCF_000699105.1 of Pygoscelis adeliae. Classification (NCBI taxonomy): domain Eukaryota; kingdom Metazoa; phylum Chordata; class Aves; order Sphenisciformes; family Spheniscidae; genus Pygoscelis; species Pygoscelis adeliae. The sequence continues at coordinate 1,590,627 of NW_008823916.1, forward strand.
TTTGAAAAATGTTGATTTTTCATTTCCAAATCCAGATTATGGCATCTCACTTTCACACTGGCAAACTTGTGATCACATCAACATTTAGCACTTCTGTAGTATCTTCAGCTGAAGACATAGAAGGCTTCTTACCCAGGAAAAAACCTACAAAACAGCATTATAAATGCAGTTTGCCAGGGCTGGTTGAAAGGCCACTGTTGCTTTGGAGGTGCTGGTGCTATGCAGGTTCCTTAAGACAAGAGTGGAGGTGGCATGTAATGACACGAAGCCTTTCCATCCTTGGGCTTTTCCCGAAATCAAGATGGTATGTCAGCTGACCTGACACCCCTTGCTAAAGAAGACTGTTTCATGTCAGCTCCTGTTTTTGTATCATCCAATCTTAGTTTTGATTTTTAAGGGACATTATTGTTGATTTTTTTTTTAATCACTTTCACATACAGGTAAAGATGATGCCAAATGTCAGCCCTAGCCAAAGAAAACCTTTTCATTGGCAGGGTTTGTGGATTTCTATGACTCTTCCTCTGTTGAACTGATCAGATTAGATAGGATAGGGCCAAGATTTCTCTTGGCTGTAGTACTTTCAATCATTCAGTGCACCACTGGGGAAGGGAGTGCAAGGGACGGGATGCAGAGCATGCCAGATGAAAGCTGTTGCCTCTAGAATGGCCTGAGATGGCTTTAATGAAAAGCAGCAATGTCCCACATGCTGGGTGCAACTCTAAAAACCTCTAGAAAAGGATTTTGTATTATTTACAGCATTAATGCCTTCCTCAAGGCGCTTTACAAAAAGTATACTATGGACAGTGAAGCAAAGGGGGGGCTTCTTTACGTGCAGCCATCTTCAAGGGGCAGAAGAGGGATGATGGTCCAATAGCTGGTAGTGACACTGTGTCAGGCAGTTGGGCACAAAAGGAAGAGTGACAAATGTCTTTATCCATTGCAAATTGCATGAGAAGTTTGGGAACCTGGAAGGTTAACATTTGGCTGGTATAGCAGCATTACCAGTGCCTGTTCTTGGGAGCAGTGCAAGCATTTCCTTGGTGGTTACAGTTGGTCAAGGCTTTGATGTTCTCTCTCATTCCAAAAAGGGCAAATGGAGAGTCAGGTGACATTTAAAGCAAGATGAACAACAAACACATGAGAATGAAACCTTATATTCCCAAACATGAGAAATATATGAATAAATGTGTGTGTATATAACTATATATATAAAAATATGTTATGTATATATATATATATGAATCAGAGAGGTGAAAACCTTGGATAGATTTCAGACTCCTGGCTGCTTTCCAGCAGCACTTTAGAAATACAGTACTAAATTTACACTGGTTTCAGTAATGCAAGCCTAGAATTTCCCCCTGGAGATCCCATCTGCTCCTCACTTACATGAATCCCCCAAACTGGGGAACAGCAGGGCAGACATCATATTAAATCACTGGTTTTATCATACCCATTCAGTTTTTTCCCTGGATCTGATGATCTGCCAGGGCAGAATGCTGCATCATTTGCTTCATCAAAATGTACAACGTGGCATGCAGTAATCCAGGCAGCAGTGAGGTGCTAGGCTCAATGGCTGGTTGCTGGAGGATGCAACCCCTGTGAACTCTGTCAGTTCCTGGGAGCTGACACACTGGGGTCTCTCCGTGATAGCCGGACATTAGCAAATTAACTATTTGGACTAGCTGGGAATAAGAGAGGAAGTAGCTCAATAGTTTTCGTGGCAGTTAGTGGAGTGAGAATAAACTCATGAAAAAGAAGAGTCAGGCATGACACATGGCCAGCCTTTCACAGAAACTGGAGAAACAGAGGAGGCCACGGTGACGTGTTGTATGATGCTTAGGTGACAGGAGCTCATTCATGCCCCATACAATTGCTTACAGACTCTTTCTAAATAATTATGCATTTTTTCCTGACTATTACAAGAGCTCCAAAAACATTTTCTAAACACAAGCTGTATTAAATCTGCCATTAAAATACTGCATAGTTGGCACCGTGCACACCTAGGAGCAAAGACAAAAGGATCAGAAAATGGAAAATCATTTTCTGTGCATGCCCTGGTTAGGAGACCACAGCAGGGCAGGGATGCATGGGGTGGTGGAGTTGGAAACCACTGTGCCTTCCTCTTCCCTGCAAGGCAGCACTGCACCCAAAGCTAGCCATCAAAATAAGGAGGATGGAAAGAATAGGAATATCTTTTAAAAGCCTACCACAAAAGGCCCTTTTTCATTCACCAGAAGGCTAGAGGAAGGTCGAAGAATGACAGAGGACATCTGTATGAACAATGCCTTCCCTGGGCTCAAGGGGGCATTTGTGATCTACAGCAGCTCTGAAGGCAGCGGCTGTGCAGATGGTCACCGCTTCAGCTCCGCGTTTCGCTGGAAAGGCTCCGCTCTTACCTGTGTCTCCCTTGTCAGCATGAGGAAAAGGAATTTATCCTCTAGACAAGGCTTTACCTGAGGATAAAAGGACACAAATTCCTTTTTGTCGATGCCCACAGCTTCGTAGTGCAGCCCTCTGATAGCTCCACATGGCTCACAAACAGCTGCCTAGCATGACTGTTGATGCGCAATAATATTTTCTTTCAGCTTCTGCCTCTCTGATAGTTTGATTCCTCACTTCAGCTGAGGACCCACCTCGGCTGTCCGGGGGAAGCCGAGGAGGCAGGGTGCGTGGCAGCCCGGGGCTGATGCACACCACCAATTCTGTGAAGTTCGCAGCCTTCTCCTTGCAAAATATCTGGTGGGTTTTGTCCTGAGCACAAGCTGTTGGGCACTTGGCTGTAGGGTTTGTTCGGCAGGTACCAGCGGGGCCTCCTACTGCACAGTACCACTAAGGGGTGTAGGACTAAGGCTGGCTCAGAGGACTTAGACCATGCTCTTCAAGATCATTTTTTTTTGGAGTTAAACCATATCCCCTTGTCCAGCCCATTCAGGGAGCCTGACCAAGGCTGTGAAGCTTTCAGGTGGCTTTTGCTCCCATAAGAGCTGCAGCAATCCTATCTAGCCCTGTTTGGCTTCTGCAGAGGGACAGGTGAGGAGAGGAAGGCCCTCTCCTCCTCATCCCTGCTGCAGCACTCATACATGGTAAAATTAAACAAGCAAGGACATTTGGAGAGCAGCAGGTGGGAAGGACTCAGTTGCACATTTGGGTCATTTCAGATAAATTCTTGCTCAAACTGACATCAGGCCTGTTTCTACCCAGACACAGCAGCAACTCTGAGAGGGGAAGGAAGGCAGGAAAGGACCAGCCGAGTGGTAATGGTACAGGGCTGGGCCACAAGGCTGCAGACATCCTCCCCTCTCCTCTCAGTCTGTCCCCACCATGAAATCATGCATCAGCTCCATGGCCAGGCGGCCAGTAAATTTCGGCCCAATAGTTCTCCAGTTCAAAGAACTTCCATCACTCAAGTATCACCACAGACGTTCTCAGTCATATTAATCTCTGCAGCACAGGTAAACGTCACAAATAGTCCCATTTTACAGGTGGAAAGCTGAGGCATAGAGACCACCAGTAATTCATGCAAGGTCAGGGGAAAAATAAGGATTTTAATCCACATGGAAGTCCTAGACATTATTCCAGCTCTGAATCTTCCCTTTCCCACCTCAGAAGCTATCAGCAGATCCTGCCCTCCTGAATGGAGCATTCACCTCACTCAGGTTAAAACTACCAAAGGGAGCCAAGACAGACAGCCTGAGTGCTATAAAAATCACAGAAAAGGAGAAATAGATCACAGAAATCCTGCCAGCCAGTTCCCACCTTCAACTGCCATAACACACTTCTGTACAATTATTTCTCTGTGTATGCAAATATATTTCCCTTGTCATATCTGTTAGTAAAATCCATAACATTGCCTGAAATAATCCAAAGGCACAATATTTAGAAATACAATGTTATAAGAGGTGATGTATATGAAGAGCACAGAGTGCCTACGTGTGAGTCCGGCTCTGTTCCCTGTCCTACCACATGTTGATGTCTGACCTTGACCAAATTGGTTAACTTCTCCGTGTCTTCAATAAAACCTGTCTCGTAAAATCTGGATAATAGCATTAAACTTATCTACATCAGATGAAGGTTTTGATGCTTAATCAATAAAGATTTGTAAAAAGCTCTGAGATCCTCTTAAAAAAAGGAAATGTCCACAAAAAGTTTCAGCATTGTCCAAGACTAATGAGTGAGAGGAGGTACAAGCTGCCCCATTAACATGTCAATGCTGAAGCAGAGCTGGGTGTTGAAGCACACCAGTGGAGGGGTAGCCTTGGCCATGCCATGGGAAAGGAGAGCAAGTTTGGGTTACAAAGGTCTCAGATGAAAGTGTCAAGCTGCAAAGTGTAAGTCTTACATCAAGCAAGGGCTTCTACTTTTGACAGGTTTTGGATCAGCTGCTTCTAATTTCAGAGGCACCAAAGACTGTTTATTTCTGAATTCACATTTCACCCCTTCTTTCCTTTGCCCCTCAGGCTCTGGCAATTTGCAGTTGCCTAGTAGGGTGGAAGGAATTATTTCTTTGGCAGCATAATAACACCACAAAGCTTGACGCAGTGCTGGGTGATCAATGTAATATAATGTACATAAGAATGTATTAACATTGTGTTTACCCAAGCACATTTTGAGAGCTACCCCTAACTTTTTAACTTTGAAAATAACAAGAAATGGAAGCACTTTCAGATCTCAAATCTAAACAGAAAAATCATGTCTGCAGAGGGCAGAAAAAGTCTATTCTTATGGTGTCTCTTGTCTGAGTAGAATTAGGAGATCTCAGAGTAGATTGCATCCTGCTGAGAGCTATTTCAACTCATTCTGAGATACTCTGCTGAATTTATAGTACAGAGAGCTTCTGATAAGATAATCTGAATTAAACCTAATCTTCCAAACCTTCCTTTGAGATGCACGTCACCTGTATCTGTGTGTCATCCCTGGAAAGGCCATGGTCACTGGTCAGTTGTCTGCCTTGGGCTGATCTTCAGCCAGATCCCCTCACAGCTCTAGCTCTTTTAGTTCAAGAGCGAACAATTTTTTTCTGCAATATTTAACTCAAATATTTTCTTGGAGGTGTAGGAAAAAGAGAGGTGATGTCCTCTTATTCTTCAAACAAATGAGTCCTAGGTCTGTGTAACCTTCCTGACAGCAGCCAAGTAAGCTCTGCACACTTTAATTCCCAAAGATGAGCTGGGGATTCGCATGTTACTTACTGAGGTATTACACGGAATTTTAATAGGCCTTTAACAGGAATCCTGTGAGTTCAACAGCTGATCCAAACAAGATCTCAACTTCAAGGCCTAATCCCATCATAGCCTAACAAGATCTCCTTCAGAGAAATTGTTTTGTCTTCAGGCAGTGCTGAAAAGAAAGAGGAAGAAAGACATGGATAGAAAGAAGAGAACGAGAGACAAGTTTAACGAAGAAGTTTTCTGAAAAGAGAAAAGTGATGTTAATGCAGGTAGAAAATTCTAAAAAAAAAGAAAAAAAAGAAGTATACAGCTTTTTTTTTAATCTCACTAGTTAGCACTTTATGTCAAAATCCCCTCATGTTAACAATCACTAGAACTGAGTGAATAATTTAAAAGGAATAATGTATTCAAAGAACATGGCATACTGATGCATATTCACATATTGTCTGAAGAGATCACAAAGTTCTCCAAATTTCATATGTTATTCAGATCTATTTGCCAGTTCCTTCAGCTGACAATACTTTGCTTCCAGATACTTTATGACTTAACCCATGAAAGGAAATAATTTATTCTAAGCACAGACTTCTTTTGTTTGTATACAAAACCTCCAAAATAAATAATTTCAATAACCACTAAAGTGATGTCACTGTACAGTCATGAGTTTCTCACAAGTACCCTAGTCCTTTTTTTTCTTGTCCAGAGGTTAAGTATCCGAATTCTGTGTAAGTACATGCATGCACTTACTTGCCTACATGCGCTTCACATCGCTGGCTCCTTTTTGTTGAGCCCTATAGAAATGAACAGAGCAACTGCATTTCTCACCCATAGAGCTCCCAAATCCAGCCAAGGATTTGGACAAAATTTGTCACCAGTGATTAAAGATGGCACAAGTGTAAATATGCCTTAGGAGATGTCAATGAGCAGGCAGGAGTGATCTGTGCTAACGCATATTGTTTCTTTGTGGTTCTTAGCCAACCTGATGAAGCCAGTGCAGCACCAGGGCAGCCATTCAGAGCTGATGAACATATGCCTTTCCCACATTTCCAAGGGCTGAGGAGCCGGGAGCTTTGCTCTGATGATCAGGCCAGTTGTCCAGTAGGCAGTCCAGACAGCTTAGGCGTAACAATGTCTTCTTGTAATGAAAATGAAGACATTTCATTAAAGAGAAAAAATTAGAACAGCAATAATAGACTTGAACCCATAGGAAAAGTGTTGGATCTGGATAAAAATTCACATATGGCTCAGGTCTGGTCTGTAAGTGATGCACTGCACCCCTCACATTCACACGTTTCATTGCTCCCCTCCTTTCCTGTGCTACCATGAATAAGCAAATGGCATCCGCAGCTGATTGCCTCTCTTAACCAGCCTTCCTGGGTGGTGCAGCTCCAGCACATCAGAGCTGGCTTTTCTGTGGCATTTAAGACTAGTGAAACGTACAGGTCACAGGCTGAAAACTATTAAGAAACAATTTGCTTCCACTGATATGTTTGGGGCCTTCCCTGCATGGCTCTTCATCAGCGCTATTCACCGAGTGAGCACACTTCACCTCCTATGGGGCGGAGGTAATTATCCCTGGTGAATTAGACCCTCAATCACTGTTCTGGAGACACCTGGTGGGCCTAAAATACATATATAGATGTATCAGTCACATCAGTAATTGTGGGTGTATTTCTCACAGAATCCTCCCCTGCTTTTTTGCCCTCCCTGCAACGTGTTTCAATTTCATAGTGTTCACTAAATTAGCACTTATGGAAGTATTTCAATTTTTTTCTGCATCATGGCCAATTACCTTCAGAGCCCTTCTTCATGTGGGCTGCTGAGCATCAATTGCATTAGCCCTGTGGGGAAATAGTCCACAAGAGTGTGCTTGCCCAAAGGTATAGAGCAGAACAGTCCTTCCCTTTCCCCTTTTTTTCTGGCTGTCTGCATCCCAGGTCCATGGAGTCCACAGATCATCTCACATGATGAGCAACCGGATCTAGTTGAAGATGTCCCTGCCCATGGCAGTGGGGTTGGACTAGATGACCTTTAAAGGTCCCTTCCAACCCAAACTATTCTATGATTCTATGATTCTATGAGTCCCACCTTCTGCTTCCCTCTCCATAGACGCAAACCTGCCAAAGGCTTCTACTTTATGCATCTGCAAGGTGGCAGTTGGATCTCTCATTTACTCTGTGGTGAAGTGTCCTAAGTGTCTCTAATCGCCTTAAACTGGGAACTGCCAACCAGGGACACAAGAACTGTGAAAAGCAAGAGGTGCTCTGAGATGGCACTGCAGGATGAGAGACTCAAACGCTTAATGCTTGGAAAGGTCCCACTGGAAAGCACACTCCCTATTTGCAGCCTCATATTACGGTCCCAGTCTCGTGCACTGGATGGGTCCTATGAGGGGTGAAGCCCGTTTTTCACAAACATAAATATGGTGAACAATAATTGGATTTCAACACAATCTGCAGTTCAAAAGTCTTAAACTGATCTATATCCTGTGTATCTCTAATGGGAAAGCATTTTGTTCAGAATTTTGTATTGGCACTGCAGACTGGTTCATATGACACACATCTGAGCATGGTCTGGACATGGCTTACCAGATGTTTTCACTTCTTCTACAAAAACTCTGTCTGCCTGCACAAGCCTGGGTGCTCAGCACTGTAGAAAGTAGACCTGGAAAGATCTTCAAAGGGTCATCTAAGGTGGGATCACCTCCACCATACTTGGCAGATATTCATTCATTTAAAGGCCACCAATGAAGGAGGCCATTTCAACCCCCTTGCACACACGGTCACACTGCATGCTGGAGATGGACATTAGAAGGCATAAGAAATGTCACCTTCACTTATAAGTGCATTTGCTATTCTTAGGATAAATAAGAAATTAAAATTCCCTTAGGGATCATTCCATATATTCAGAGATATTAAATAAAGCGGGATATCTTGGCTTGTTGGATTAACCCATTCATGATCTGTGGCTGAAGGCTCAGCCTTAAGGCAGCAATAACCGAACTGAGTGCATTTGTCCAGATTTCTGTCTACAGCAAGAAACCTGCAATCCCCCCTAAATGAACCCCACTATGGTGGTTCAGGTTGCATACTACTGTGTTTCTTTTGTTCTCTGTATTCCTAGTCAAAAATAAGCTGAGAAGTTCACTAGTGTCACATAAGAGAGATGATTTTGATTTGCGAGGAGTACAGGAAAAGAAGGTGAGAGATTCAGGAGCCTGTGAATTGAGTAGCAGATGGGTTTTTCATTAAGAGGAGTTCCAAAACCTAATGAAATCAGTCAGAGCCTTTTTTACTGGCTTTGGTGGACTTTGGAGGAGGCCCTGATTTAGGCACCTAGCTGCAGGGATACAATTACAGCCCTTGATCTCAGTGGTGGATGTTAACAAGCACTTCTGTCACACTCACAGGCGCTGACAGAAATTTGGGCATCATTTCTGAGTCGATTTTTGTTCTGAGATTGGCTTGAGCTTTGAACTCCAGCCTCGGGGCAATGCATACAGATAATGGATTTCCCTTCATCTGATATATAGATATTGCTGCTCATTTACTAGCTGCTGTGGTATTTGGTTGCTACAGTGTCCAACCGTAATGTTTACAGATTGCAGCTGTACTGAACATGACCAAAAATGTGCTGTCTAAGGCTGTTTTGGAGTGTTACTACGATCCGTGGGCTTTATTTTGTTTTGTTGGAGCTAAAACCTGTTGTAAAACTAGCCTAGCTTCCTAAATAACCATATTTAAATATAACTGAATTTAAGAAAGTGCAGAAAAAGCTCCATCATTGTCATATTATTCCCACTGACATTTCTGAACAAAAATGGATTTACACTTTCAGTTTTCAAATTCTAGCTTATAACACAAAAAAAGCAAGAGGGGAAGAAGGTCAACATTGATGTGAAATGCAAAGCCTCATATATCTTGATCAACTATAACATGTCTCCCCACCCACTGCAGACTTTTTGTTCATGATAGTGTTAAAATGTTGAATTTTAAATTTCCAATATTTTTTCTTTAGAAGAATTCCCTAGAAATACACAATTTGCCTGCTATCCTAATTCAGATACCACTTGACCTTTTCACATCTTCACATCTTCACATCCTGAAGCCTCAAAGTAAAATTCTGTTAGAACAACAGCCACTCTGGAGATGATGATGGCCATCTGAATGGCTAGGGAAGGAAGGTAACAGAAGAGGGAAGCTGAAACTAGAAAGACGTCCCTGTTGCTGCAAGCAAATAATGCTTTGTCAGAAACATGGAGTTGCCTTATATGTGTATAAAAGCCACAACCATCATAGACTCTAGACTTGATTTTTTCTGACTTGCAGGAAGACTGGAAAACAAAACAAAACAAAAAACCTGCCACACCGCAGCAACACAGTAATTGGTTGGTGTAAAATATTGTTTGAAAAGAAAATCAGCAATAGCAGCAGAGAGAAGAAGTTGTCTGTAGTCTTTCCTGTTTACCCATCCACTAAAAAGAGAAAAAAACAAAAAAAAAACTAACAAGAAGCCAATAAAATATCCCCAAACTGCCAACACATTCCACTAAGCATAATTTCTTGCCTGAAGGTAACACAAGATGGATATTCACTGTGTGTCATCACCTCCCCATCAGCCCTTCCTCTGTCTGGCATAATATCTCAGGGCCTAGGGACCAGGAGTGACACATCCCAACAGTTGTTGTATTGATTTTAATTCTAAGTCGAGCTCTCCGTTACATACCTGATTCTACTGTAATATTAATTACAAAGTCTCCCTCTGCTCCAGCCCCGCTATGTCATTTGTTATCAAAATGCAGCCACGCAAGTGACTGTCACCTCAAATCCATTTTTCATTAACACGAGTGACCAGTCCTATGTTAAGCATCTCTGGGTTCTGGATGACATTCGTTAAACACTGTCTGGTAGATCGTAAATCACTGTAGTGTTAAAAGAATTCCTACACTGAGCAGCAGGGAGCTAATCTGTGTCTGCAGGTTTTTAATTGAGTAAAACAAACGACAATGAAACCCTCTTTAGATGCACTCGAGCCCTTTCCATTGGATTAAAATGAGCTGAAACATTTCCCTTTGGGACCATGTGCTGGCTAGTGAGGGAGGGTGAGACCAGCTAAGAGGGGGCATATTGCAATAATCCTCTTTTTGTTTCCATCACCTCTGCCTGCTCAAAGGAGCAGCAGATGGTTAGGGATTGAGTAGGAACAGTACCAACCAACTTAACAGACATCTCTGAGGAGACAGTCCTCGCCGTCACTGAGCTCCAGTACGATCCACATGATGGATCCCTTTCATGCTCTTTCTGAGAGTCCTTGTCCCCATAGCTCTGAGTCCCCTAAAGACATATGGTCTTTATTCTTTCTGAAGTACTACGTGATAGCAGTGCATAGGGACTTTCATGTTAGTAACTAAAAACCTGTGCTTATACCAGACTGCATCATTGTCCAGAAAATGAAGAACTAAAGTAGTTTTGTAAGCGTCCAACAGAGAAAACAGCTGGGAGAATGGGGCCACCCAGCTCCTCTTGTGCCTTTGAGTGGTCATCCCTGCACACATCCAACACACCACACATTGACTTCTTTCTGGTCCAGTTTGTGCTCAGGTCTAAACTTTCATGCCCATGCTGAAAAGAGACATTGCTGAAGAGTAGTATAGGCTGAAGGAGGACAAGGTTTAGATGAGGAGAAGTAGGCAGAGCTTGGCTCAAGTAAGGATGGGGATGAAGCCCTTATTTAGGAAAAACAAGACCAAGTAAATTGCTCTGTCCTACATTTTCAAGTAGATATTTAAAGAAAAAATTAAAACTACATCCCTCACTGTCAATCTGCATTCCCAGAGCCACCGTGTTACTAGCCATAACATGGCCTGAAATATTCAGACTCCTTCAAAGTCAGATATAGAAAGAAAATCCTTGAGACCAATAGGCAAAAATATCTTCCATCCACTGGAAGAAACATATAGAAGAAAAGGAGTTAGATCTCTCAAAGACTATCAATTATTAAGCTGAAAAGTGTAGTCAGGGAGGCTACCATCACCACAGCAACTTAGATGATGGTCCAGTCCCTGGGAAGAGGAGTTGATGGAATAAACTCAGAACAAGGATTTTAAAAAGTAACGTAGATACGGTTCACTGCTCTGTGTAACACGTCCTGTTGGAGGGTGCATGGGTAACCTGTGAAGTTGATTTCACTTAGTCCCAGGTTGAGACACTCAACATTTATGTTGCAGACTTAAACTGAATACCCAGCTGCCCTGCCTGTCTTAGGTCTCTGTGTTAGTACTGGATGAGCTGTGTTAGGGCTAGAGAAGGCGTTGGGGGAATTTAGAGAACCCTATTCGTACTGTGTCCTTCCACTTTCAGTTTTGACTTCACTCTGGTCTTAGGCCTCTATCCAAGGATCCTGGAGACAGACTGTTCTTCCCCTTCTAATTTTGCCATTTTCCATCTGGTCAGCATTGATTGCTTTTCCCTCCTGTGTTTCTTGTTATGATGCTGGCTGATTTGTCTTCTTTCTTGTGTGCTAGCCTCATCAGTGATGCTATCGGCAGGTCATCAGCACCAGTTGTGAGAATAAGGCTTGTGTTTAACTTGTGCTCAATGGGAGAAGACTGTTCCCAACCTTTCCATAGATACAGGGCTCTCCTTGCTTTGAGATCCCTCTGAGATCCCAAATGCACAAGAAAAGCAGAAGGTGGTTTCTAAGAAGTTATAACCAATGTAGTTGGGAGCCCCCCCTTTCCTCCACTCTGAAAGGAGATACTTATAGTAATGAAATCATATACATGTGTCAAGCTTGTTAGATTTTTCTCTAGGCACGTTGCCTCCGCATAATATACAGCAATAGGTCCTAGAAAAATAAAGTATGTTTGGCTTTCTAAATATCCTATTGATATAAATGTGGACCAGAATAATCCCTTGTGGGGAACCCTGAGCCTATTTCCCAACTGGGTAAGATGAAGTTTTAAGGCAGAAAATTATGATGGTAGGTTGTTGTTTTATTTTAAGCTTCAAATCCCATGTTCAGAGATGCATAGCACAGCTCCTTTTTATGATATAATTAATCATCATTCCATTCAATGTAGTAAGAGGATCTAATGGGATATATTGTCCCATTTTAATGATAAGCACGTCAGATAACATAAATAGGTCAATTGACGTAATTGCAGTAAATACAGAAAAAAACCTCAATATTTCAAGATGAATTATGTAATTTACATAATTACATCTAAAAATGGCATGTCACCACTAAGTGTACTCATCTAGCCCTACCCTCTGCTTTCCTCTTTCCTGTT
>NW_008823916.1:1603101-1623638 GCF_000699105.1 Pygoscelis adeliae
TACGTGACTGGAAATTTCTCCAGGTTCTCTGCTTTTGTCAGAGATGTTTAATGTTGTTTAGACAAGAACGTTATCTTGACTCGCTGGGTGCAGGGAAATGGCAGCCTCCCAAGCTGAGCTCTCAGTTGTCCTGCGTTGCATCAGGGGTCTGTGCGCAGGTGGTGGCTGTACGAGGCATGAAGGTGGCACACTGGAGGATGGTCATCAGGGATGGCACGGGGCTCAGCCAAGAACTGGATCTCCTTATAGTACCTGAAACAGCAGAGTACTTGCAACATTTTATTTTTCCAAGCGAGGTCGATTATGTTGATGGGGGATGAAAGAAGGTGATGCCAGATAAGCACAAAGCAGCCTTATAGCCTGTGGCTGAGCCCTGCAGTGGGACTCACCGTCTTCTCTAGCAAGTGTACTCACAGCAGCCCTAGGCAGGGGAGTCCCCTTTCACAGGGCAAAGGTTTCTGCAGAAAAAATAATGCAGTGTCCTGGTTTCAGCTGGGATAGAGTTAATTTTCTTCCTAGTAGCTGGTACAGTGCTGTATTGTGGATTTAGGATGAGAATAATGTTGATAACACACAGTTGTTATCAACAATAACAACTTTGTTATTGTTGTTTCTGTTGTTGCTGAGCAGTGCTTACACTAGTCAAGGACTTTTCAGCTTCCCATGCTCTACCGACTGAGCAGGCTGGAGGTGCACAAGAAGCTGGGAGGGGGCACAGCCAGGACAGCTGACCCAAACTGGCCAGAGGGACATTCCATACCATGGGACGTCATGCTCAGTATATAAACTGGGGGAGTTGGCCGGGAGGCGGCAACCGCTGCGTGGGGACTGGCTGGGCATCTGTCGGCAGGTGGCGAGCAATTGCACTGTGCATCACATATTTTGTATATTCTTTTATCATTATTATTATTAGTAGTAGTATTTTCCCTTCCTTTTCTGTCCTATTAAACTGTCTTTATCTCAACCCACGAATTTTACTTTTTTTTCCTGATTCTCTCCCCCATCCCACTGAGGGGTAGGGGGGAGTGAGCGAACGGCTGTGTGGTGTTTAGCTGCCTGCTGGGTTAAACCACAACATGCAGTCATGTTAAAACATTAATTTGCTGTAAAGAATAAAAAAAACAACATCAAAATGACTGATCCCAAGGTGCCCAGTAGTAAAGATTTCCACTCTGTGGACAACGTCCAGGCAGCTGTCAACAAGCTTGGGGTCCTGTCAGCCAGCCCCCCCCAGCCCTGTTGGTTCCGTCATGCTGTGAGATTTGCAGCTGGTTACAGACCCAAACTCCCCCAGAGGAAAGGGGAAAGATCTGCCCCAGACTTCAGTAGGTCTGTTCTCTATCCAGATGAAATTGCCTTGCACGGAATAGGGAGAAAAGGGCTGGTGAGTCTCTCCAGGTTTGCTTTTATTAGGAGAAATATTTTATTAGGATAACTTCCCCCAAGTTATTCCACACTTCAGTTGAACAGTACCCAAAGTAACGCCTCTAGTACCCTGTTAAGCCTGGGTTTGTCTCCTTCTCCTGGATTATACATAAAGGATTGACCCCCATGCATGTATTTTAGCTCAAGTACATCCTTACATCCAGAAATCCAGGTTTTGGTCTAATGGGAGACTCTAATGGGGGAAAGGGGAAACTGATTACATGTGTAAAAATGAGGATAACGGGATCCAGACCTCAGACTATTCAGAGATTTAGTCGTTTAGGAAAAAAAAAAAAATCTAAATTGTGTTTAAAGTTGAGGCAGACAAGTTGACACAGGCTTGCTCTTGTAGCATGTACAGCTGAATTCTCATTGCTGGGGGAGGAGATGGGGGTAAATCAACCCAGCAGCCATTCCGCCTCCCTATTTGCTGTTCCTTTTCACTTGCTCTTTCTCCTGACAGTCTCTGGGCTTGTCCTTGTTCAGTTAGCTGTGCAGAGAAAGCCATTTTCATTGCCCCTGCACATTTTACCCAGGCACGTCTGAAAATCAGGAGAGAGAACTCCAGCTGCTGAAGTGCACAATTTGCTCTTAGCTACAGTCCAGTAATTGAAAACTGTCATTCTGCAGGAAAATGGCAATGCCGTGCAAGAGCAGGAGCAGGCTGGAGTTTGTCACACTGCATCTTGAGATTTTGTAACTAGTTTCGGCTGAACTTTTCCCCCTCTGGGCTCTGATAGCTTGCCTGTTATTTACCAGCCCCTAGGAGAATTGCTTTAGTTATTTTGCTATTGAAATACTTTGGAGGTTGTTATGTTTGTTTACACTTTCTCTTGTTTCCAGGGCCAAGGCAGGGGGAGGGGGAGAGGAAGACAGGGAATTTGGGCTAGTTCAAGATTCCCATGACCTTCATCATTTGTTTCTAAGTACAAAGACAGAGGGACACAGGAGGGACCAACAAGTTATGATGTAGATTTCAGTTATACTAATTACCTTTATTTTCTTGTTTGCATGACAAATGTTGTGTAATAATAATACGGCATAAAAAGTTTGGGGAAGCAGAGAGCTCTGGGGAGTGCAATAGCACCAGGCAATGTGAGGGATGGAGACACAGGTCCTGCACATGACTGAGAAGCTCCATACTCCCTGCTCAACCAATTCCTGTGCTGGAGAGTGGGAAAATACCTCTTCACCAGCAAAATATACAACTCCCGCTTTTTGCTTGCTCTGAGGAACAGAAGGTTTGATGTTTGATTATTTTTTCTAGGACTTTTTGCTAAAATGTCTTTCTCGTCTTCAAACCAGAATCTATAGAACATGCTGTGATGGTGGGAATTAGACTGGTGACTATATTTGAGTGACAAGTCCTCATGTGTCACTTACAGCCATATAGTTCCCTTAGCCGTCACTGCTAGTCACCCACCAAGAGAAAATACTTAACTGGGCCTTCCCTCTAGCCCGGTATGATTGGTCTTACACTGTTACAACCTGCAGCCTATAAAGTTCTGGGATCCATGATGACCCTGTTTGGCCCTGGAGGTGTCCTAACGTCCTTCTGCTTCTTCTAAGGGATCCTTTATGCTCAAAAAATAATTGCTTTCTCCACAAGCTCTCTGCATTCTTGAAGATGCTGCTCCTTGACATGTTTCCTTCATGATTGTCCTACCACAATATTTGTGTACTTTTGCGTGCCTTATCTCTTCTCTCTGAGTTGGTTATGTCATGAGAAGATATGGGTCTTCTGGCTACCAGCTCTGAGTTGTACTGCAGCTGGATCACACCATGCTTGCCACAGCGCATTGATTTAAACAAGAAAGTCACATTCTTCTGCATTATAGACAGCAGCTTGTAAAAAATCACTATAAATAGTGTCCACAAATTAGAAGTTACTAATTCCGAATGGAGATGGAGCAGCTTTTTTTTTGCTTTTTTTTTTTAAATAAGTTGGAGATGTTTTTTGTGGGTTTTTATTTTTGTCTGGAATTTTGTTTCACAGCAAAGTTTGACTTTGATAATTTATTTTTTCAAAGTGGAAAAAAATATGAAAAAACTTTGAAACTGAAACATCTTTCCTACCTTTAAAGATAAGTAGCCACCTATCTGGATAGCTGCCAAGCTATGACAGCAAATGCCAGGTGATGTCTGTTCAATTCCATGCAACACTGATGATAATGTCATTTCTCCTGGTTGAAGTATTGATCACAGTTGACATTTCTTAAAACTTTTCTTCCTTTTTTTATTAAAAAGCAGAAATTTATTATCTGATGCAGATTTTTATACAGACACTTTTTTTTTTAGAACCCTGGCAAAGAAGTAGATGAATAATTTTCTTTCCTCTATTTTTCTTAAACTGGCTCAGTCCTTGTTTATGATAACATCATGTTTTTTAGTCAAATAGTGTGGCTGGTCATCTCTGTCATGGGAATTTGTCTCAGTCCCAAATTGCATGGCAAATATTTTAAGTGAATAATGAATAGTCAATATTGACCTTCTGGGATCTCTTCTCACATGAATGCTCATTGTGTTCTCCACAGCCACAGCCTGTCCATAGTGGGGCTGCCTGTTAGGCTCAAACCCCCTTTGAGATATAACCATCTGCTCTGCTTCTGGCAGAGGCACCCTTGCAAAACCCAAAAAACCCCCCAAAACAAGACATGAACTACCGTCTGCAGGACTGGTGGACCGTGAACATTACTGTGTCACCTTGAAAACTTGTATATTTTCCTGAAAAAAAAAGAGGAAATTCTTGCTAATCTCAAATATTTGGATTAAAGGGAAGTGCTTAGCTAGTTGTGCAAAAGGAAGCAGCCTTAACAAGGACCTTACGTCTTGCTAAGATGATTATCTGAATTTAGATCAGAGCTGCTCAATTTAGGCTCGCAGGGCTAGGTTGAGTTTTGATGCAATTGGAGAATGTACCTTCCTGCGTAAGCCAAGCATATACCAAAGAGGATGGATGAAAGAGCTACAGACCTATTAGGTCCTCCCAGTAACTCACCCCAGAGCCTGACTGGAGGTGACTGCTCAGATGTATTAAATGGCTTTGGGCTGAAACTCTCACCTTAAATCCCTTCAGCACCATTTGCGGAGGGGGAGGAAGAAGGGAACTGGGGATGTGTTCCCATTTAAGACACCAGGGTTAGATCCAAGGAAGAAGGTAAGCAAGGAATACAAGCCCCATGTACACAAACTGCTCAAACCTCTGCAATTTGTCAGATCATTACCAGTAGTGCATGAGAGCTAAAGCTTCTGGCCTGCGGAGGGAACAGATCTAAGACTGAGCTCGGCTACATGATGCCTCATGCTGTGGAGGGTTGGAAGCCTGGGGAAGCAGTGCAGATTTTGGATTATCAAAAATATTCCTTCTAGGCCAGCTGTATCAAAATTCAGGCTGCTGCAGTTCCTTTACATTTTTTTTCCTAACCCTGAAAAACTGTTTTCTCCTTGCTTTAGTCAAAATAAGCATCTCAGAGCACACTTGTGGCAGATAGGACTAGGATCAACAGGTTGCCTTCTGAAGTGTCATTCACTGTGAAGGAGAGATGTGGCTGGCTGACGTGTGATAGCTCGTCTTGTCTGATAGAAGAAAAAGGCCTTGCCACTTTGCTAAGCAAGGATCAGGGAGAAGAGGTTTTGTACAGCCTTTAAAAGTTCCCTGTCTTGAGAACTAAAGGGGTCCTGGCTGCCTTCTACACTGTTTTGCCATCTTGATCCCCCAAATCTTCCTACCATGTGTAAAGATTACTTTTACTGCTGCAGTTACTCTCTGCATGCAGGTGAGTGTTTTTGCCTCTATAGACACTTCCTTTCCTGCAAACCTGAAGTGTCCCTTTTGCTTTCCAGGGGGACAGTAAGTAAATTCTGTAATTAGGGGAAGGAGGCGGAGCCTCGGAGGAACAGAAGGTGATGCATTGTGACAGGTGCCTTTTGTGATGCTGTTTGTTAACCACTCTGCCACTTCCTTTTGTTCAGTTCCCCAGCTTGCCTGTGCGCTCCCGACATCTACAAGGCCCAGGCAAGACAGCCACTTTCCAGAGATAAAGAGGAGAAAGGAACTCCTTGCACTTACCTCTCACCATCCCATCCTGGTAGCTGAGCTAATGCAAACTTCCAACACCCTTCCCTTCCTCATCATTATCTCGTGTGGTGTATAGCTAGATAGATACCCCCAAAATTATGCTGTAGAGCTGCCTCTCTTAAAAAAACTTCTTCAATAAATGTTGAGTTATTTAGTTGTATACCTATGCCCTTCGGGAGAAGTTATACCTTCATGTGAGTATTTTCTTCCATGCATGTCTCTTTTTGAGCTCTGTTACCTTTAGCTCTGAGAAAGTTCAGTGTCTCTTGCTGTCTCTGCGAGAGTGGGCTACCCCCATGGCAGACAAATCACTGCCAGCCAAAGCAGAGGTGCTGGGGAAAGGCACAAGCAGCTGCCTCTGTCCTTTCTTTATTCCTCCTTCCCGCTTTGGGGAATACAGAGGAAAATGGCCATTGTGGATGGCATCAAGGCAGATGGCAGCACTAACACTTAGAGCATTAATTACTACTATTATTTTTAGCAGAAACATATTGCAAGCAGCATGATTCAGAGCTGTCCAAGCCCCTGCAAGAGGCTGAGCACTCAGAGCCAAGCAGGAGGCAGCTGGCAAGAGCAGGGAGAAGGGAGTGGCTGCTCCTCAGAAACTTCGGGACACCATCATTTATTTACGCTGCACCCTCAAACAATTTCCAGGAACAGATGTACGCTGGGTCTGAATTCAAAATGGGAAAGCTCTCATATTCCCACTGTTAGAAATCAAAGATTGGGTGGAATCATGCGGTTGCTTTCACTGGCACGTTTCCGTGGGCATCAGCAATGTTCCTTTAGATGTACAGCTTTGGTGCTGTAAGTGGGAGACAAATCAGTCCGTGTATTTTAATCTCTAACATTTTATTGGCTTCATAAAACACGGTATGAGGTGCTGTATGAACAAGAAGTGAGCAACAGTCTTGGCTTAAAGAATTTACAACCAGAAAGATAAGACAATGGTTGGAAGGAAAGTGAATACTCATTTTATAGCTTGAGAGCTGAGCTAGGCTGGGGAGGATTCAAAGACACTTGTGCAGCTCCTAATCACAGGAAACATGGAAATCGTATGCAACTTGTTCTTCTAATATGTATGTACTACTGGAAAGGTCATAGAGTCAACAGCAGAGCTGACAACTGCAAGTAAACCACTACTGCAATGATTTAAGCAGAAGGTCAACCTTACTGCTCAAGCCCATGGTCCAGCAAAATATGTGAGGTAAGATGGGCTTAAAGTAAACACTTATTCAAGTGTCTTTCTAAAAAGAGATTAATTTAAAATTATTGTCAAAGGTAAGTGTGTTCTTCAAGGGTCTGTTAAATTGAGACACAGACTTGTTGTTTGAGTCAAATAGAGGAGTGAAAGAAAATACTTGTCAAATATATTATTCTGAGAATTCTGTGTTCACCAATTAAATCATTTATTGATGACTCCTGGAGAAAACAAAGAAAAAAATCACCAGGTATGTTATTTAACAAAACCCCACAAATTCAGCATGTAACATATTCATCGAAGTCTATTCAAGCAGCTTCAATGCTTGGATAAAACCCTGTTTTTTCATGTAATTTCCCAGGCAGGAAGACTGCCAAAAAGTGCAAATGATGCTGTAAGAGTGAAGAGAGGTTTTTCAGTGGCCAAATACCTAAATGATGTTTACACAGAGACTTAGCATCTCACTTCCTAAAAGACACATACCTATGTGTCGTTTGGACACAGGATTTTTTTTTTTTTTTTAATGCTTATTTTGGAGTAGGGGGGAGACAGGGTATATTTGTCCATGGGACTGAAAATATCACACTGGATTCATTAAAGAGGGATGGATTGGAGGCAGCAGTTCCTGTGTGCTGAGCTATTGAAAGTGAAATGGGATAATTGCCACAGTTACAACTAGACTGATCAAGCTGAGAGAAACAAGTTTCAAATTGTACCAATCAGCCCTAATCCAAAGGAGTTATTAACAGAGCTCTACCCTGGTGAGTCCGCATCTGCTAACTTGAGATAATGATTTATATCACCCTTTATGAAAGTTCCAATTTATCCTAATTCAATAAGCAGAAGCCAGCAAGCTCGGAGGGAGTTGCAGATGAGGATTCAGTGTGAGCCCCTCAGTCGCTCTCCTCCTCCCAGGCAGGGCAAGCAGCTGCCGCATGGTGCCATCCACTGGAGGAAGCCATGGGGACAAAGGGAGAAAGAAACACAGAGTTTGGACTGGGTTTTTTTAGTATCTTCTGGAGATGTAGAAGTACAAGGTTCATAAGTACATCAGTGTGATGATTTAACCTTCAAATCTCTTGAATAGGACCAGCAGTGAGGATGCAGTATGGGAAGGGGAGATGATGCCTCCATTGGGACAAAAGAAGCAATGCTGAATGCCTGGACAAGGGAAGTTTTGTTAGGCACACCATTTCAAAGGCTGTGGGCTCACTTTACATCAACATGCACATTTTTGTGGACACGAGGCTGTTTTGACCATTGTGGAAGATCTACCTGGGACGTGGCCTTTGGAGCCTGAAATAACATCAGGGACAGAAGGTAGGCAAAATATTAGAAGTTACTCCCTTGAAATAGTACATGAGACTTTCTGGATTTTCTGTGGATGGTGATACTGTAGCCCCAGCTATCACACAATACACTTCAATGATCCCTGGCTCTTTGGTGAAATTCTTATTACAGCCCAATTCAGAGCTGCCACAAAGCTGCACTAACTCATACAAGTCAAATGTCACCACTGACTCCCACATGTCTCTTACAGCCTGCACACAAAAGCACGATAACTGATTCCCTCAGGATTTAAAAGGTGTATAATAGTAGGACACAACCATTTTCATTCTCTATTGGGTCCTGCACTAAGTGAACCAAATCATCAAGATTTCTGCATATTGTTCTTCTCCTGAGGGGAAGCTTTACGTTATTTTCTGTGTTTGAACAGTTCTAGTATCTGCACTGTTTGCTTGGCTTTCTTTTATTCAAACACATTTGTTCTGGTTGCATTTCTGACCTATTTTACTGTTATTCTGTGAACACTTATTGAGTGATAGTTTTTCCGTTTGTTTCAAGAATATTCCAAGAAAGTAAAAATACCACAAGCACTTCAGTGACTGTTTGTGCAAAGGTTCACAGGCAAAAGGGCTTTTCCCTTTTCTTTCTTTTTAAGGATACCTTAGTATTTGATTGACTTTCTTCTAATTGTAAAATTTTTGACCATCCAGTCAAAGCACAAATAACACTTGACAACTGAAATGGCCAGTGATACTCTGTCAGGAATGACTGTTGCATAGCTGGATACAGAGAGATGTTTGCAAACAGGCTGGAAAATGAGATTTACTTGCTGACCTAGGAGTTACTATTCAGACTTATGCTTCTACAGTGTTCAGTGAACAATGTTTTGATGAAGACATTGCACTATCTTGCACTGCATGGCCTGTTTATAGGCCAATCACAAAGAGTTCCTGTCCTCTTCCCTTCCACAAAATACAATATTAGTCATAATTTCATATGTAAGCTCCGGACTTTCTAGGTTTTACTGCTTTACACTGCTTTGATGGCTACAGCATCTGCATTGCATCTCCCTGAGGTTACTGCCCTGATACCATGTTTGTTCATTAGCTGCTGAACAGGGAACATGTTGCCTTTCTGGAGTAACCAAGTTTGCAGTACTAGTGGAAGTCTTCTTAGCAGCCTGTTGAAATATTGACAGAAGACTATTTCCCATCCAAGTCAAAACCATCAGTCTTTTTTTTTTTGTTAAGGAGTTTAAACAGTATTTGAGTGAGTCCTCCACTGCCTTTGGTGCTTACCCTATTTGTGTCAGGCTGTTTGGGAGCATCATATGCTATCCCAATGCTGGCACCTCTTAAATTCATATGTGAGTCAGTTCTGAATTCTATCTGAACCTGGTTTTCTGCCAACTTCCACACTGTGTAGCCTGTAAAATAGGGTGGCAAAGCTTCAACAAAAGAAAAAAAAAAGAATGCAGCAATGGAGAGAGAAAGGAGTCACTGTCAAATGTTAATGACATGTTCCTTGCAATGTGAATGAGACAAAGATCGGGTTGGGCTGGCGGGAGGCACGCACAGCTCTGAGTATAGCTGAATTTTTAGAGGAACAGGTTGAAAGGGAAAAAGTTAAAAAATGTCACGTTCCAGCTGAAAGAATACAGGAAAGTTATTTGTTCCAATAACAGTTTCTACTCAGGGCAAAACTAGCAGCCTGAAGGGTCTTTAGGCTGCTGAAACGGGGATCTAAATCCCTGGGCTGTCCTGTCCAAACGAGGACTGATTGTCCCAGTGCAGAAGTGGTTGTGATGCATAGCCAGGCCACTACATTGGCATTTCTTATCTGCTGTACAAAGACTCAGGTCATGCAAAGCAGTGAGTGTGGAGCTGGGTTCTCTTCCTTTTGTCACATTGATTCATTTGTTATCTAAGGTCATTAGTTCTTCCATATGGAGATCCATTACTGCCAGCGATTTCCAAAGCCCAGTGAAATGCTTCATACAGGATCTCTGTAAAGTGAAAATGATAGAGACCCTCGTGCTGCACAGTCAACAAAGAGACTTAAAAGTGTCTAAAATGTGTTCCTCTCTCTCAACACATAATTTGCAGGGCACCCTGAGTTTTCTGTTGATCACAATGAATTAATGCATGGACAACTGAAAAACTCCCACAATATATTAAGTATTCATCTGCTGTGCAAACATGGACGATTTCTTACCAGCCACTACAAGGAAACATACAGTTCACTTAATTGCCAAGCAATCCCTTAAAAGCACAGCTTGCATTTGTTCTGCCATAGCTACTTGGCTGGTTAATAGGATTCTTAGGTCAACAACATTATCACCACAAGTCTCATTTAATCCCCCTATGACTTGTTTCAGCCTGGAAATAGTCCAGCAAGAACCCACCGGGGCAGAAATGTCTCCAGTCCTGTGATAAACCCATTGAGCCAAATACTACCTGTACCTCTAGAGAATGAAGGCCCACAGTGACCCCAAAGCCACCAATCATAGCCACAGCACATCCAGTTTACCTGCATGCAGATGGTTCTTAATGAGAATTAACTCAGAGAGGGATGAGGGAACCCAAAGTCCTGATGCTGTGATTTACTGAACCCCACGTGAGGCCTCACTGAATCAAAAAAGATGGGTCTGTGTTGCCAGTGGAAGCAGTTGTTCCTGAGCAGATGCCAAACAGGCTCTGCAGGGCTGAAGGAAGCGGTCGAGCTGGTGGCCCGGTGGCAGCAGGCGGCACGAAGGCTGTCCCCTCCGTGCCCCGGTGCCCGCTCCCCCCTCACCAAGCGAGGCTGTACATGCTCCCTTCTAGCTCAGTGCATGCCAGATGTCACAAGTGTTAGACATTCAATCTATAACAATAAGGGAGACGTAAAAACAGTAACTATTAAATATTTATCAAGATTATATGTTTGACCTTTATTTTTACAACTATTTGCACGCTAGCAAGGAGCTGCAGAGGCTGGCTGCGAAGAGGGGGCTGCAAAAGCAGCTGTGCCTGGCATCACGTCCCAGCTCTCGCTTTCTACCTTCCCATCTTCCTCCCCCTCCTCTCACCTTCCCTCCTTCGTCTGGGCGTGCTGGGAATAAGCCTACAGGTCTGATAAAAGCCTGAAATGGCCACTGTGGTTGGCACGGAGCAGATGGCAGCGGTAAAGCTAAGGAAGATTTCATTATTACTATCCAATTTAGCCAAAGCACATCACAAGCCATCCAACAAAGTGCCACTTCCCAAGCTCATTGCATCTTAAGGAGGTACACAAGAGCTGAGCAGGACTGAGGAAAGATACACCCCTCTCCCTGGTGTGTATTCCCCTTCTTTTGTCCTTTTTTCCTCACTGTAGTAAGCTGCTCCTGTGTAGGCACCACCCTTCTCCCATCCTTACCCCTCAAAAACTTCCCAAGATGGGGGTGGACTTTTGTTTCTCCAGAGAGAGCAAAAGGGGGGAAAGATAAAAAGAAATTTCAGTTGACCCTTTGTTTCTGTTTGACCGTCACAGCTAATTGAATTGCCTTCAGTCAGTGCCAGACTTTGATGGCTGCCTTAAGAATAGGGTTGGCAGGGTAACAGAGGATGACAGCTGCTTTCTGCAGCTGGTTCCAAACCAAGGAGCAGGTCAACAAGCATGGATGAACTGGGGCTTGAAAGCAAGGAAGTACATATGCACTCGCCTCCACGACATGGACTGAGCAATGGGAGAAATTGCCATTTCTCTCTCTTTTTTTCCAATTCAGCATAAAATATCTGGACAAATGTCACTGTTATGGTAGGTGTTGAGTTTGAGTATTTTTTTTTCCCCCTCTTTCCTTCCTATTATTTTCCTAAGCCTATTTTTCTGCCCAATGGCTGGGATGGAATCAGTAATCGAAAAGCAGCACTGCTGAAATCAATTGAAAAAGTCATTAAGCAGCTGTGGTGTAAAAAAAACTTCCCCTGCACTGAACTCTGGAGCTGGCCCCATTCATACACTTCTCCTTCCCAGCTTGCTCCGGCTGCCCAGTTGGGACACTGTATCCTGAAGATCCATTGGCTGCAGCCAGGCATGGAGGAACCAGTCACCTGTTAAATTTAGATTTCTTGAATCTGCCAACAGCCTGACACATTGATAAACAGCCACGATTTTTAGCAAAGGTTGGGAACGCTCACTCACTTGCTGTTAATTGCTTTGTGGTACTGAACCATAAAACCTGCAGTGACTCAAGCCTGAGCAACCTCCCAGTGATGCAGGTGGTGGTGACTAGCCATAGTGAGATCAAGGTCCCTCCATCACTCTTCAGATTGCGGGCCAGTCGATCGCTCTCAGAACAAAATCTCCCAGATTTACAACTGGCCCAGCTACTGTGTCAATAGGAACTAGAAGCTGCAGCCACCAGGCTGTCACCAACAGACACAGACCTCCCAGCCAGTGGCCACCAACCCGTGCTGTGATTCACTGTGGCAGGGGGCAAAGGTGTCCCAAGTACAGGGCACACTCGTGGTGCTGCGTGATTAAAAAGGAAAGGAGAGTGCTGCAGATGCGCTCTGTGCAAGGTTGGATGCTTTAAGAACTCCTTGCTCAGGCATCTCAAAGTGATTGTGTCCATGTGAGCTCAGGGATGGAGCAATGACAATAAAGTAGCACTGGTGGTCAGATTTCTTAAAAGAAAAAAAAAGCCTTGCCCAGATCTGAACTCCGGCCCCCAATACTGAGAAAACAAATTTTGTTGTTGTTGGGTTTTGTTTTCTTTTTTTAATCCGACCACAGATATTTTGATAGGTTATGTGAAGACTATAAAACATCTTATTATGCTAGGCCATTCTACTCTAAGTTGATGCTCAAATACTTTCTAGAAAACAAAGGCATAAAATACAGCTAACTGATACCTAAAGAAGGAGAGTGACCTAACTTGTCAGTGAAAATTATCATTTTGTTCACCGATGAGTATTTTTTTCTAGCTTTCATTAAGAAAGGGAACAAGAGCATATACACTATTAAAGGAGACAGCTTCCTTTTTTGGCTTTTTTCTTTCTTTTTTTTTAAATGGGATATACCACAGATTATTTCTGATGGAGCCAGTCTAATCCTTAAATGGAAGAAATTAGCATGACAATCAGTGATGTCTCTATAAATATCTTCTCTATAATTATCAGGAGAAAAATAAGGTCAAAATGTATTTACTGCTAATTCAAAATCTTAGTGAGCCACTGAACAAGTGATTTGCTATAACATGGAAATGTCCTGGGGGTATGAGTTGAGAAGCGGAGCTATACATGTCCCTGCCTGCAATTTTATAAAGTGGAAGTATTTGAAAATGCTGTTTTTCAAGGCTGTAGGCATAAAGCTAGTTATTTTTCCAGCATGTAAGTTTACTTTACTAAAGTTTAGTATCTCTAAACTTTACAACTCAAAGGTACTCCTCTCATCAGGGGATAACTAATTTATGAGAGGATAGAGACTAAACTCAAGAATCGCTTATTCTCATACTCCTGCTTAAGCACTCATTACTTTTATAGTCACAGAAGTGTAACAGGCTGGATGGACTTTGGTCTCTTCTGATGACAGCACTAATACATCTCTTGCTAACACATGTCCACCTGGTCCAATGGTGTATAAGGACAAACCAAAAGAACCATGTTTCACTCATACTCCTCATGACCTATTACTATTTTCAATGATTCAAGGACTAACACACTATAGTTATTCATTCTATTGGGATTTGCAAATAATGGAGGTTGACCCAAATATAGAGCAGATTTCTTTCATGACAGGCATTTATAAGGTTCAAGTTGCACCTGTGTTTAAGTCCATGCATACAGATGTTAAAAGTTAAGGAGATGAGCAAGAAGAATCTAGAGTCAGACAAAAAAACCTTGTTATGCTTCCCCCTGAGAGTGAAAAGTAGTCCTTTACAAGACACTGACTTTTTGGAGATGCCCTGAAAGTTTCTACAAAGTTTCAGCAGTGGATGGTGTCTGGGAAAGATTTAAGATGTTGATGGTGGGGAGTGTCCCTTCTGCTGAATAAAAAGATGAATTGTCCTTTTTACACCCACTGTTAACAGTGGGTTCCTTATGGTACAAGACATCTATCTCAAGTATCTCATGGGGCTCTGTATGGACACACTCCTTTGTCCATACCATGTGCATGCGTGGCTCCTATGAGTCTCTGGGGTCAGAGGGTACCCGAGTCCCCAGGGGCACTGCTGGTCTGCGACCAGGCTCTGTGCTCAGGATGAGGAGTCTACAGTTCCACCACAGTGTTCACACAGGGGATGGCACTTTGTCTTCCCTCTGTCCTCCCTGTCACCGTGCCAGGTCAGAGACTGTGCATAGCCCCAGTAATTAAGCCAGATAAATAAAATCACATTGCTCATAATTACTGTGGACAATTTTATGTAATTAGATGTTAAGTGTGGTAGCCACTCTCCTTTATGGCCCTAGATAAGTACCTGCACCTTGACTTAGAAGAAGCCTGGTAAGAAATATAACTGCTTTGTTGCTCTCTGTGTAATTAACTACCATTAAAGCCACTAATTAGATCATAAGTTTTAAATAAGATGCCCTAATTATCTTTGGTACACAGTGAACTGATTTGCTGGGGCAAAGCCTTCCAAAATGAAAAAATATCTTTTGGCAGCTCAGGGTTATTTTTATTGTATTATTTTTCTATATCAGAGTCCTCATGAGAATGTGTTACAGGTGCACTGCACACCTACTGCAGTAGTTCCTATTGCACTGGAAGACCAGCCTTGGGGCAGGAAGGCAAAGGAGTAGATGCCCCCAGCACACATAGCAGATGATCTGCAAATAGGTGCCAGCGCATGCACACATAGGGCAAGTTTTTATTTCCAGAAAGGAATGCAATTTTGTTGTGATGTTCTTCATCTGACTTCTATTTTGCTTTTGTTGGTAATACTGCACTACAGAATAAGTTCAGAAGATTTTAGTAAAGCAATTTGTTTCTTAATTCTGATTTGGTTTAGGCAGCTCTCTGAATTGTCCAGGCAGCAAGCTCTCTGATCTCCCAGGCCCTCAGAGCCGAGAACACAGTGTGCACAGCAAAGAGAATATAATCTAGCAAACACCTGCATCTGAACCCTGATTATAAAAAAGTTTTGTCCAGTTGAAGAACAAATATTCCATGTGGTTTAGCATTCAAAGCTATCTAACTTGGCATTTCATGAGTTTCTGATGTTTGAGCAAAGGTGAGCCAGAGCCAAGGCAATTCATGGGGTGAAGACCTGCACAGAGATTTCATCGTGTAAATACAAGCGATACAGACCTAACGCATATTCTCACTGAGCTTTTCATCCATTCTAATTGGGAGAAATATATATGCTAGTCTGGCACTCCACTGTTAGCTCAAGGTTTTTGTTCAATCCTATCTTGGATTTTGAAGAATGACAACTACAAAAAGCCAGAGAAAGCTAAAGAATGAGGCTGAAAAGGCATGGAAGGGCAGAACTGAGCAGCAGGAATCAGTGAAGGCACAGAAAGAGCAACCACATCTTTCCTGTAGCCCATTTTCTGTTTCCCAGGGTCAGATGAAGCTGGAAACTCCTCAGGGTGGGACTGAGTCAGGGCAGTCTGACAGTCACTGCTCTGAGAAAAACCCCATGTGGCAGTAGTCTTTACTAGAAAATAAGATATAGAGACAACTCTAAATTGTTTCATTATTTTGTGCTTGTAATGCCAACCCCCTGCTTGAACACAGGTGATAAGAGAAGAAATATGGGTTGATACAAGCAGTTTCTCTATGGCAGAGATACAGTATGCTGCTAAGCCTTTGTCCTAGTCACTCAGCAAGGGAGCCAAGAATCTGGGTTTTTCTGAAATCCCTTAAGTGAGCCAAAATTTCGCAGACCTCAGACCACTGACCCTTTCCCAAGGCAACAGCCCTCTCCTACCCTCCCTCAGTGAGTCTCAAATGAGAAGTGATCCCCTGTTCTCAGAAAATCCTGGAAGTCACTTTCCCTTCCCATCACATCAATAGAGAACTAAACGCCCTTATTTACAGAGCCTGTGCTACACGAGATTTCACTCCTGCCATAACTTTACGTTTCCCTGAATAAGGGAAATACTAGTTTATTTTCCCTCGTTTGATATATCATTTGATTTCTTTGCAGGTATGACACTGTCAATATATGAACCTTCATGTTTTGAGAGATGATTGAGAAAGATGGAAGCATTAAGATAAATCAGTCTTCTTTTACTTCCAGATTTGCACATGGTGGTGGACTTGCTTGGATCTAATCTGTTTATATTGAATTAAAAGGAGTATTTTCGCTTTCAGAAAGGTCTTGAGATCCAGGGCCATTTCTAGGAGGCCTGGATATTATTTGCCATTGCTTCCTGCAGCTGCCAGATCCTTTTAGAGGTCTGAACCATGACATCTAGGTTGTAATTTAATGTTTCATTCCTGTGAACACCTTTGGCTCCCAGGAACACTTTGAAAGGTCAAAGTAAATTTTAAGCAGTCCCTTGCCTCTGTTGCTGCACTGAAAAATAAAAATATGAATAAAAATACAAACAGTCCCTAGAGAAAAATACTTGGTCATGTCCCATCAAAGACACAGCACATTATGGTATTTATAACATATATAAAAATATATTTATATACCATATTTATACCATATACATAAATGTGGGGGTGGGGAAGTGTAGTTTTCCTTGCTCCCTTGTTTTGCTGTGTACAGATGTCTAAGACAGTGCTGGTCTTTTACCCTTAAGGCAGCCCCAATAAAAGTCAAATAAAAATTAGTCTCACCCACTCCAGAGTGGAACAGTCTTCCTTACCATTCCTTGTTTTACTTAGAAATGTTCAAGTCTCTCAGAAAAACCCATCAACTTGTTATCTGGCTATTCTGTTTCTCTTTTCAATTGCCCTGCTCCTTTTTCTCTTCTGCTCTTTCTCCCACAAGCTTAGGCTGCAAAAAAAAAGGCATATTTCACCAGGCAATCTGCTGTGTGAGTGGAGCAGCACCAGGTGCTTCTGGACCTACTGGACACTGGGTGAGTGAAAGGAGATGGGAGTCACCATAACTCCTGCAGCAAGGTTGTACCTTGTAACTTCAGCTAAAAGCACTGCAGAGATAAGTGTGATTGCAGACTAGATAGACTTATCGGCTCTGTAATAGCACTGACATGCTCGTATGCACTAATGTCTTTCTGATCCCCATTGAACAGAAGGGAAGACTGCCTTCCTCTTGCTTCCCTGCCCCCAGGAACAAAGCAGTAGCCTTGACTCTTTGAAGAGAGCAAGCATCCATGCCTCTCCTTTTACCTGTTGGCTGAGCACAGAACAAGAAGCAGCAAGGGAAATGCAGATGGAGTGGAAAGTTGTGCACATAGGTGGCAAAAAAAAATCATTTTGCAGTACAATGCAAAGTCTCACAAGTTATTTGTTACACCTTTAATTCCAAGATGAATCAAGAGAAAATGTTCTTATCCTCTGGTACTGTGGTACTGCTCAGCCACTCAACCCCAACAGCTTAATCTCTTTCATACAGAGCTAAAATAATGCAAGTGATAATGTTGTGTTCATGAATAACCAACAGGTAGCTGTACCAAAGCACACAAAACAATGGCAGCAATTATGGCCCCTTCTTCATGACTCAGAGCAGGAACTTAACTGCTGGTAAAGAAAGCTTTTGACACCCTCTC
The DNA here is from genome assembly GCF_000699105.1 of Pygoscelis adeliae. NCBI lineage: Eukaryota > Metazoa > Chordata > Aves > Sphenisciformes > Spheniscidae > Pygoscelis > Pygoscelis adeliae. Next base: position 1,620,746 of record NW_008823916.1, read on the forward strand.
CCCAGTCTCTTCCTACACACATGCCTCCTAGAATTTATATTTAAGATTAAATTTGAAATGTGTAATTAATCGGCTAAAAAATCCCTTCCTCTACAATAAACACCAGTCAGTTGCAGGCCCTCTCTGGGTGTGCCTTTTCTGTAACTGCTTCAGTAGCTCTTTTGCCTTTATTTTGGGATAGGTTTTAGGACCTTGTGAATAGATACTTTTCCAATATCTCTATGTGCTAATAATAGCCATCACATTATTAGCACACTGCTTGGATTAGATATTCAATGAAACTGGGTTTTACAGGGACAGAAGTCAGGAAGAAGCCTCAGAAATAATATTAACTTTTGGGAAACTACCTAATAAAGCATTTTCTTAGAATAGATAGGGTAGAGCTTCACTGGAAACTTGACTGTAACACAGAAGTTAAGCCTCTGTCTCTTAAATAAAGCTTAATCTTTTGCAAAAATGTGCCACTTTGCAAGATTCTTATACAAAGCCAACCATTTAATTTTGGTTGCAAATAAGATGACAATCAGAACAAAAAAGTCAAGTTTTTCTTGAGAAACCACATAGAACAAAACTCTGAATTTTATGCAGATTTATCCCTGGGCCCCAGATGTCACAACACAGTTCATCAACAAGCCACCTGCAGCTGCACAACCAGGCAGTCACTTGCTGTCTCCCACCTTCCCTTCCTGTCCTACCCACATCAGTGCTGGTTGCACCTTTTGGGGGCTAAACTAATCCCTTTCAAGTTTACTTAAAAGACTCCCATTAAGTTCAAATAGGTATCAGATCAAGCTTCACTGACTCCTGCTATCACAGAGGCAATCATTCTTGTACGTATGGTTTATAACTCTCCAAGGGACAGGGAGAGCAATTACACACAGTCCAGCCTGGTGCAAGCCTGGGTAGTGAACCCACTACAAAGTGCTTGCATCTGAATATCCTCGAACAATTTCTCCTGTGCTGTGAAACATACGCCTTCCCTACTGCCCAAGGTAGATAACGATGTAGATTTTGCCTCCAGCATGCCCTGTTGTTAGACGGTCTGTCAGCTCCAGAGCACTCCCGTTCACTGGAGCGGCCCATGTAATTATAAAGGAAGGGTAATTGAAATAAGGAGAAAGTAACACTTGAAAAGGAAGCAAATGATTCAGAACATGCAGAGCCATCCACCCACATCAGCAGGGTCAGGAGGTCTATCAAGCTTGGAACTAGAAATGCTTTTGTCTGGAAGGAAAGAAAAAGAAACCCTAATAGGACATATTTATAATCTTAACTACTGGAACTTCTCATTTTCTTTTTTCTTAAAGCAATCCCTCTCACTTTGCAAGATAAGAAGCAAAGAATATATTTGGAAGAGGAACAACCCTAACCAGCAGTTGACAGCCAGTGTTGGACAACATGCAAGAGAGTAGGAAAGGGGGTCTGGTGCAGACCACCTCAAACAGGTCTGCCTCTGCCCAGCACTCCTGGTTTTTAAATAAAAACTTAATCCCACTCTTCCTCCCTCCAACCATGTAAAGCTTGGTCAAGAAGATATCTTTCCTTCTGTGTCAACCCTAACAAACAAGAACTTACAATGAAACCTATTCCTTCAGGATTTGCAAGCCAGGTGTTTCAACTCCAGTGCCTTGATTTCTGGACCAGGTCTGCAGACTAAGCAGGAGGCTCAGAAGCTGTAAATTGACATTGCTCCATTGACTTCAGCAGAGCTAAAACCATTTGCACTTGCAGATGATCTGGTTTTATATACCCATTTTTTCCCCTCAACTGCTTTATAATCACACCCATGCCAAGAATATCTTAGTGTCCTAGTCTATCTCTGAAAGATTTGAGAGCACCAACCCTCCTCCATTTTACACATTTGACGCTAGGGACAGAAACTGAAGAGATGCAGGTTACACAAAAGAATCTGTGGTAATGTCAGAAAGAGGCACAGAACTTCCAGGTCCTAGTGTGGCATGTGCTTCATAAACATTTGTATATTCTCATGCTTATTTGAGAAATTGTTTAAATATATTTACATTTGCTGAATATTCTAATGTTGGTCTGTTATTAGCCGCAGATTTAACCAGAAGAACCAGTTATGAGTTTGATTTACTTCATTTTGACATTAGGAGTGAATCCAGGCTTCCCATCCATCCCCTTAGAGAACAGAGAAGGCTCTCAGAAACTGAAAGTTCAAAGGTAAAACCCTCTGAACTAGAAAGCTCCTAAGAGACAAATCTATAGCATGTGAACCATGGATTAGAAATAAGCTTCTCCATGATTTTTAATGGCTTAGTTCAGACATTTCATTCTGAACATAGACTTCCCAGGCAACATTGGATGAATTAGACCAGTGTGCATGCTTGCCTGTAAATGATTATCTCTTCTTTCTTTAGTAGGACAGTTTCCTCTTAAATACAAATACAGAACCTGTTAGACAATATTTTTCTCAGATAACACTTCTAGAAAGCACTGACTTAAGAAAGTGTGAGCAAGCATTTTTAGTGCTTTGTAGAGTATTTTATATATTCCAGAAGTCTTCCAGCTTTCCAATCACACCTTTGTCATAGTCTGATAGCTTTCACTCTTAAAAAGATCTGATATTCTAGTAACTTTTTTTTCTTTTCCTCACTTGAGCAATATTAAATACATCTTATCACAGGCCAAATATTTTCCCCATTCTACTTCTTCAATGATTTTACATATCTGGAGCCCGCAGCACAAGACAGAGATGGACCTGCTGGAGTAGGTCCAGAAGAGGGCCATGAAAATGATCGTGGGGATGGAACACCTCTCCTATGGAGAAAGGCTGAGAGAGTTGGGGTTGTTCAGCCCAGAGAGGAGAAGGCTTTGGGGAGACTTTCTTGTAGCCTTTCAATACTTAAAGGGGGCTTATAAAAAAGATGGC
>NW_008823916.1:1624544-1661361 GCF_000699105.1 Pygoscelis adeliae
TAGACTAGATGTAAGGACTAAGTTTTTTTACAATGAGGGTGGTGAAACACTGGCCCAGGTTGCCCAGAGAGGTGGTGGATGCCCCATCCCTGGAAACATTCCAGGTCAGGTTGGACAGGGCTGTGAGCAACCTGATGTAGTTGAAGATGTCCCTGCCCACGGCAGGGGGGTTGGACTAGATGGCCTTTAGAGGTCCACTTCCAACCCAAACTATTCTATGATTCTACAATCTGTGGGGAATTTTGTCCTCAAGTTAGATTACTTGTCCTAGGAGTGAGAAAGAGAACTATAAAACACCTTCAAACAAGGTTAATTTTTTTCTTCCTAGTTCATGAAGGCTCACTATACTAAAATACTCAAAGTTTCTTTTTTAACCACACAACTTCATGTACTTTAAGACTAACCTCATACCATATTAAAGCTATCAAAAAGACTACAGATAACAGCTTACCATTATATTACTATATAACATTACTTATGCCCTAGACTACAAGAATTACTAACCTAGTTTTCAAATAATTACCTGCCTAGAATCCTACTATAGAGATTTCCACTAGAAAATGCTAATAATAGCTTATATAAACTGCCTACAGAAAAGACCAGCTATCTTTAAGAAGTATAATTATTTGCACCTTGTTTAATTGCAGAGAGCTAGCCTTACCTATCACCAGCCATGCCCTGGTCCCACTAAGGAAAGCAGCTTACGGTTCATGCTTTTATTGGGAGCCGCCTTTCCCAGCAGGCACCTCTTCTGATCATCAGCCCCTTAAATTCAGGTGGGATGGACAGCAAGCTCCTATAGCAGTCCTTATGTTAGAAGGATAGGGAGTAGCTGGGCCCTTTACCTGGTCTTTTTGTTTTAGTGTTTGTTAATTTTTATTGGTTTTAGGCTTCTGTTTTCTACAAGTAACAATTTTTAAGACTTTGAAGTTCTTTCTGTACCTTTTGAAGAGAGTTAAGCTGTCTGTTAAGTTCATTTCTCCTATACTAAAGAATTTTTTTCTATCAGATATTAGCCTGGTATTAGAAAGTGTTCTATATAGGTTTTGCTGTTTCAAGGTCATAAAAATCTAGGATTCCCTGGAAGAAGATGTTAGAGGAGCAGGCAACTGAAAAAAGCAGTTCATGTTTATTCTTACTTTGTTCCCCCTAGGTGGAAGGTCTAGGGGTTATATTAAGGTGAGTGGAGAGGTTTGTTAGTGCCTTAATAGGCAAGTCCTGTTAACAGTTATGCTAGACTAGGGACTTAACTAGTCTTTATTCTGAGCCCATAGCTAGTAGAGGCTGCTGCTTTTCCTAGGATTTGGGATACTTTTAGTATCTACTATGTGTTGTTTGGGTCATTAAGTTGTGGACTGCAAGTACTTGCTTTAGGAGGTGATAACTTCCCAAAAAGCAGCTCCTCCTCCTGGGGAGGCATCTGTCAGTCTGCTTCCAGGTAGAAATGTGGGTAGGTGCATGACTCCAGAGATGTGCTTCAGTGCTGTAGTTTGTTTATTTTCTGGGGCTCTTCAAGAAAGATCAAGATTGTTTTGAGATGGATGGCATACAGTGTCCCTGCCCCAAAGAGCTGATGTTTAAGAAAACTCTCTCAAAACTGTAATGAAGAGAGGAGGCGGCTGTGGCACAATCTAGCCAAATTATATTGATAATATGTAGTAATTATATAGCACTTCATATGATCAGAGCACTTTACAAGCATTAACTAATTTACAGCATTTACTGAAAACAGATGTGCTTTTTCTGGGAAAAAGAAGGAAACACTGAATGTGCTAGCAGTAGAGAGCAGTGGTCAGGTTATAGTCTCCAATTTGTGGAGAAGCTAGAAGGCGGTGCAGGGCTCCACAGAGGGACCTTCCAGAGGTCTTGTTACTGCTTGCACCTCTAGCTAAACCATGTCAAAAGGGAGAAGTACCTTCCTCTTCTATGGTAGTTCCTGAATATTAAGGGTAATCTTATTCTGTCAGATGATCTTTTAATGTCCAAGAAGAACATGGACTGCAGGTGAAGGCAAGTAAACTGCTCTGCTGTTGTGATCATCAGTCTCTGATAACACTTGGAGCAAGACAGCTTATAGTAGCAGCAACCTGTCTTCTGTGGAGCAACAACAAAGGTATGATTGCGTTGGTAGACTTAGGGGTGTATTCTGACTTTTGAGTCTTGCTTTTTCTTCCTTCTTAGCTTTCTGTTTAACACCCTCTGCATATCTGGCTAGACTTATGTGCTTGTAACACCACCAGTTCATCTCACATGGTACCTTGTATTAAGCACCATTAAGCAGTATGCAGCTATAAATTGTACTATGCTAGATGTCCTTTAGAGGCACAGAAGGATGTAACTTTGACCCTTCACCATGTGTAGCCCATTTGGTCACCAAAATGAGTAGTTTCTACAGTGAATTATGTACAGCTTCTTAGAAGGTGCTGGAAGAAAAGTCTACAAGACAGGGGTGTGAGAGCACAAATAACTGAACTTCCTGTGATAATTTCCTTTTCCCCTTCCTGCAATCAGCCACTGTTTTCTTTGCCTCTTACTTTGTTTGCAGGGTAATGAAAAAAGATACTTACTTGGCTAAGTATTATGCTATCAATATCATACATATTAACCTTATAAATTAGCCTCTTATGTAGTACTGTATCAAAAGGCTCTTGAAGTCCAATTGAATTATGCTTTACTTCTTTACCCTGTCCCTTGTCATTGTCACCTCCTGAAAGAAATTAATCAAGTTTGTTAGGCATGACCTCCCTTTAGCAAATTCAGGATGACTCTCTAAACAACCTGTACTTGCCAAGTGTGCTCCAATATTGTCCCTGAGCAGTGAATGTAGACTTCTGCACAAATATAGAGATTATAAAGCTGTGCTCAAGTGATGGAGGGAGGGGTGAACCTTATTATGGGACTGCAAAGCAGGATCTGGCTGAGGATGAGGGGCATATCGGGGTAGGAGGGGAAACCTTGTAACACCACAGGTATGGACTAAAGAGTGTAAAAGATGGTTAAAAAAAGCTGGGGGATGCTTCAGCAGTGCTGCAGCCTGGTATTGCATGGAAAGAGCAGAGCAGGGAAGAAAACAAGAGGTTTGATGTTCCAGGGCTGGGCTGTGCCACAGAGCACTGGAGGGAGGTGGCAGAGCCAGAAGATTTCTGCAATGCTGCTGTACAAAAACTGAACCCTTGAGCAGAGATGTGGGAGACCAGGGAGGCTCTTGAGCTGCTGCAGCACAGGGCTGGGTGGCAGAGCAGTGCAGGCTGTAATGCTCCTGCCTGAGGGCTGCAGGGAAAAGAGCTGGGAAAGGAGGTTTCTGGTAATGCTGGTTTCTGGTAATGCTGCAGTGCAGAGGAGTTGTGCAGAGACGGGGGAGGGAATGCAGGGAGCTTCGTGTAATGATGCAGTGCAGAGCAAGGAAGAGGGAAAGCTGTGCTGCAGATCCTAGAGCTCAGGTAGGATTTGGGGAAGGAGCAAGGAGTGTCTGGATGCTGTAATGCAGTAGCACAACAGCTCTGGGCATTCGTTTGCCTCTACCATTCAGAGCAGGAGGGAGGCAACATTTTTTAGGGCAGGCTCAAAAATAATTGGCTTTGTAAACTAGTTTTTATTTTTAAGTCTTAATGATTGCTTTTTTCCTCCCTGAGAGGGTGAAGTTTAATTTGACAGGTGATTCTCATGTCATCATATGACTCCAGGAGCTGGGGCTTTAGGAAAAAAATAAATGATGGGATCTGCAGATCTAAGCTTAGGAAGCAGAGTCACAGTGACAGCAGGATACTTGATACTTGAGTGATTGCTTTCTTTTAATCTCAGTTTTCACTTGCACTGCATGTTTTGCTCAAGGAACTCCTTTTTTTTCCTTAAAATTGCTTTCACCCAGTCTTGCATAAGATTATTCTGTCTTAGTGTGGTGATATAATGGATTTACTGGACAAGGAAATGTCCACAGTTTTGCTACAGAAATACATGAGGCCCTTATCAATAAGACTTTTTTCCAATTAAGTATGTATTTGTTTCGCCTGTTATATGTGTCTGCTTGTGCTACTAATGCTTGTGAGGAACTCCAGCAGAACTTGCAGTAAACCTACTTGAAGTCAGCAGAATGTAATTATTCTTTTTCACTTGGTTTCTGTTTCCTTTCAAGTCTCTACAGTTTTTTTCTGCATTAAAGACTAATGGGTTACAAATTCCAGTTTAGGAGAGGGAGGCTGTACTTGAGGGACAGGAACAGACAAAGCATAAGAGTGTTGCTTCCTCCTATAGCACTTGTCACAAATCAAGAAATTCACTGAACAAAAAATGCTGAGGCTTGGAAGTTACTTTTAATTTTGAACTTAGAAGAGAAATGAGAAGCATGTTTAAAAATATCACGAGAGATCAGTGTGAGGATATCTAGTTGTGTGGTGGGTAGGAGCTCCACTGAGGATGCAGACAAGAACCGCTGACAGAGCTGGGACTGTGGGCATCAATTCGAGTGGCAGGTGAATACGTAGCACTGGAATAACTGTGTTCTCCATGTGTACCAGTAGATGTTAACCCATCCCAGCCTTTACCTGAAATACTCCACAAAATTTTCAATGGAAGTGCCTAGGCTTCCTCAGTATATTTCTGGAAGTGAAAGGGCATTTTCCCTAATTAATTCTGATGCTTTAAAGTTCTGGCTTACAGTATGCTCATGGCTGAGATACTTTCATCAGGAATCAGCACAAATGTAACTCTACCCAAGTATCATCCTCAGAAGCAAACCTACAAGTTGCCTGAGAGCAGGTCTATATACCCAGCTGGGAAAAGTGTTGTTATTTGCTATCATCCCCTTGATATTACTGTTGCAACTGTTATTACTCCCCAGTACAATGTCCTCAATTGTCAAGGAATTATATAGGACTTTTTCAACAGGTTGTAGTGTGAATCACTGTCATCTTACTCAGGCCCTCATGAAAGGGGAGCAAAATGCAAGAGAAAATGCATAGCTGATTATCTGGTTGCATCTGGAAAAAAGCAGGGAGGTTGATCTCTCGGTTGATTATTCCCTGGTTTAAACATTATCTATGTCTTTCCTCTATTCAGCTGCCTGCCTTCCTTATTCTTTCCTCACCAGGATTAACAGATAAGAAGATGGAGTGCTCAGTGAAAAGTGAGAGGTTTTGTTAGTAGATCTGTTCATCTATCAAAGTCCAGACTGCAGCCTTTTGTAAATTGACTCTGCTACTTTTCTTCTTTCATAAATTACTTTAAAAAATAGAGACAAAAGGCTGCCAACTGTGTTAGTTCCTGGAAAAATCCTTCTTCTGTTTAATATACAACTCTTGAAAGACATTTAAAAGTGAGATGCAGCCATGTGTGAATGCCTGCATATATACTGAAGTGCCATATCACACTGAAGAATTTCAACATCCCACATGGTGACTTTGCTGCAGATTCTCTTTTTTTCCAAAAGAAGCCATTTCAGGTTTTGGAAGGTATCTGGTCAGCCCTTCAGAGACAAGGCTCTTCACTCACCCACACTGACTGCATCATCTAGGGTGATATTGGTACCCAAATCAACAGTTTCTTTCCAGTTTTTTCAGCTTGGTTGGGCACAGGAGATTTGCAAGCATGTTGCCATGTCTACAACAGCCCTTTCTTTGTATCTGTGGTTTGTGGACTTCACTATAAAGACAAAGATTCTGAGTTCTTTTTCATATTTATCTATTGCCATTTCCTAGGAACATTTCCTACATCTTAGGAACTCTGCAGAAGAGAAGTCACTTATTCTCTTATTTCTAACCACATGCATGCCTCTGCAAAGTCCTGTTGCAATGGACAGTTGCATGAAACATGCTTGTGGTTATGGCACGTGAGGTATGGGTTTGCCATACTTTTGGTCACTTAGAAAGTGTGATGGTAGGGAATTCAGCTGGTAGTTCATGTGGCAAACTCAGAGGCAGCTGTTGATCAGAACATGGGGAGTCTGGAGGTTCATTGATGAAAATCACACTACCTGCATGTTCGTGAACCACTCTACCCTCCAAAATATGACTCAAACTTGTAATATCTTTACAGGAGTGTTTTTCTGATATTTCCTCTCTGCCTTCCCCCCCTATTAAGTCACTGCTGCTGTCAAAGCATCCACAGGGAGATCAGAGTACTGAATAGCTCATCTCTTTTCTGAAACAGGTGGTGATTCATATCTTTAAAAATGACTTATTTTTGTTGGGAATTTGAGGTTTTAACTTCAAGTCGCTTTCTCTTTTGCCTTTCTCTGCCAGAGAAGTTCTTTCATACCTGATATATTCGTACTATGAATCTTCATTCACTGTCATGGCATCACCTCTTAATCTTTTGGCTTAACATATTAAGTGTCTTTAGCTGCTCTGAAAATAGTCCTTTAAGTGAGCACTATGACCCCTCTGCACCTTCTCCATTTGCTGCTGGGTATTAACATGGTGCCAGCATCTGTCAGTGGCAAAGCATCAGGCATCTGTGATACAAGGTTGAGAACCTCTGAGAGCAGGGGTGTGAACAGAAACAAAAGGCCAAGTGAATGCATTTTAAGTTCTTGATTTCTAATGACACATGGAGTATAGGAAACTCCTAACTGGAGTGAAGCAGAAGCAGGTATTCTTGGTGCAAGCAAACACTTTCTGCAGTATCTGGCAGGACTTGTCCTAGGACACCAGTTTGATGGACTATCACTGTGCTGTGCATGAGAGCAGTGCCCTCTGAGATACTGATATACATTAATTTGGAAACTTTTGAAAAATTGAGGGATGGGAGGAGAACCTGAACCAAGACATACCACCTGGAGCAGCAGCTTCTGTCCTCATGGGCACCAGCTTTGCCCCAGGACTTCAGCCCCTTTTCCCAAGCAGCAGTGAAATGACCTTGCTTTTGTTTTGTCACCTATGGGAGGCACAGCCCTGCTCAGCTGCCCCATTGCAGCTGTGGAAAGGAGGCAGTCTTTGGAGTCAGACTCTGTGTTCCTAAATGCTCTTTATTCCTAAGAGCAAAAGGAATAAAATAGGCAAAAGGATATCAAATATCAAAGGTGGCCAAATAAGTGGAAAGGAGTCAGTAAAAAGCAACAGATGGGGAAAAAAATTTGAGAAACCATTTTTTGCCTACAGGTTAATAACTTGAGAGAGAGTTGAGTGTTTGTTCCCTCAACTTTGCTTTCATTAGAAACCACTGTTTGAGAGAACAAAATAAAGATTTGATCTGTGGTAGACGGACAAGAAAAGATTGGCATTTGAACTGACTGAAGAGTTGGCAACTGTTTGACGCCTAACTCTTGCAGACTCTATTTGTGAACACTTCATAAACAGGCTGAGATTTTCCTCTTCACAAAATAGTTTTACCCTTCAAAGCTGGTCCATACACTTGGAGTCACTCCCTTCAGCCACAGCTGCCCAGGCTCTTTGCTGCCAAGCTTCCCTCTGTGATCACTTTGCAAGACTGGTCCCCTCAATCACACAGTGCCACTTCACCCTGCTCCCTGCTGCCACTGAGGAGTGACGTTTGCCTGGGATGACTTTTGTCACAAATCTTGATTGCATTTTATGCTTCAGTGCCTTCTGTTTACAAGGACAAAAACCTCTTCTCTTGGCACTTTACACCAGGCAACCTTCTTTTACACAGATGAGTTTTCCAACAGGAATAAACAGATGCAAAGCCAAAGTTGGTTTCTATGCAAGAGTCCCTGGAATGCAAGTAAATATTTTTTCTCACTATTTAACCAGGCCAGGGTGACAGACTAGCAGAACTGTGAAAATGTTCTGCAAAACTGTCTGACAAAAACTTCCTTCTCACTAAGCATTGGAAAAACTGTAAAGGTGAGTATCAGAGTGGGGAATTCATCTGTTACCAATGAGGAAGATTCATACTACTTTTTAGTTGTCATGAAGCTTGCAAAGTTGCTTATGTTGGCTTTGGTTTCATTGTCAGACGACTTAGTTCCAGTTGAGCTCTTCCATTTAAGCTGTTAAACAAATGAAAAACAAAATTGTCACTTTTAAATAGAGTCCGCATATAATCACATTTTGAAATGGTCCTCTGTTGTAGGAGCAGAAGTTGTGTGCATTATAATATTGAATTTTAAATAATATATTACACAAAATAGCTTCCAATTTGATTTGGGGGGATATATTTTCATGAATTATTGAGTATTTGATTATTGTAGAAAGCCTTTGCTGTTATGCACTGAAACTGTCACTCTCCCAGGCCTATGATATATGAGTTTGGTTATCAATATTTAAAGTTACGGTCAGCCTGTGTGCATGGCTGCTGATACTGGAGACATGGACTAATCAGTAGTAATGTATATGTGCCTCCTGTCTCTTGTTTGCCAGGCAGAGATGGAGCAAATTGAGTGTAGAAGATTCCCAAGTGATTTGTGGACTGGTTTGTCATTCTGAGCAGAAGCCCCTTTGACACCACTGCATAGAAATAAGGTGAAGAAAGGTTTGCCCTGCTCTCAGCAGAGGAGGCATATGAAGCCCAGCAGGCAGCAGATACGAGGCTCCCTTTTCTGTGGTGATAAGGGCCAGACTGAGTAGCAGTTTACAGATATGAGTATTTAATGTAAAAAAAAGATAAATTGGCAGCATCGAGGGAGTCTGTGATGATTGGGCAGTAAAAATTTACTGGCATCTACCAAAATGTTCTGAGTTGTTGCATATGAGCCTAAGCCTCTTGGAGGATTGTTAACCCCAGAGACACCTTGGAGACTTGTGTGCAAGTAGGATGTGCGCTAGGACTTTTTCATTCTCCGTATCTTTATGTGGAGAAGCAGCCTGTGCGCACAGGACTTTCATTTTAAGAAATGTGCCCACATGCAGTGTGTTGTGTGAGAGTGATTACCGGTAGAAATACTCACGATGCACTTTTAAAGCATTATGCAGAGCAAATATTATGGAGCAATGAAGTTAATCATTTGTTGCTTAAAACACAGGAAAGCGAAGCCCAGTGCTGAGTGACCTCTGTCTCTTGTTCTAGATGGTGTGGAAATGAAGATGATTGCACACAGGTTAATTAGAGCAGGCCCGAACTGACTGAATCTGGTGGGAGTGTTGCAGGATCAATTTGCACCCAGAAGTTTGTGGTGGTATGTTGTGATTGCAGACATGAGAGAACCAAAATAAAAGAAGCACTGTTGCAGCTAATGTGCTGACTTGTACTTGTCTAATTGAGGCTGGATGTGCCAGTGGGTAACAGCAAAGACTACAAATATTGTGCTAGCTGTCACTCTGTGGAATCCCTTTATGAATTGACAAGCTCTGTGGTTTGGCTACCTGCTTTGCAAACCAGGTATTTAGCTTTAATTCAATGATTTAGCTGAGATCAGAGGCCAAAGGAGAACCCAATAATTCCATTTCTGTAGCTCTTGTGTAAGACTGGCTCACAGTTTCATTTTCAAAAGGGAAGATAGAGGTAGGAGGAAGGAGAAGGAGCTGCTGCACAAGTGTTTAAAAAGGTGAAAAGAACAATACAATTTTGTTTCTTAAAGGAGGAGGCAACTCTTTTGATATGGAACAGAGGAAGCCAAAGAAGACCCCTTGCTTGTCCTTGTATTACTCAGGTATTTAGTAGGTGTGTATTAATCATAATCAACTGTATACTGCAGCACACAAAACCATCCATCCCAAGGCCTGTGTGTCCTTGACAAACTGTTAAATATAGCCTAATCAAAAAGGCAGACTCCAGTAATTACTGGAGAAGTTGCACCTTGGCAGCTGCTGAAAGGTAGCAAAGATGTCATAAACCACATCAAAATCACAATTGCCACTTTTCTCCCCTGGAGCCTTTTTGAACATCATCTTTCATTCCCCAAGACTGTGCACAGGCAGGGAAAAAGGGAAGATGTCAAAGAAGGTTGTGCCCCTGCATTTGTGGACAAGCAGGGAACTGGGACAGCAGTGTGGTCTAGTGGATAGTGATGGCTCAGAAGGGTAAATAGTCATATTGTTATGCCTCCATTTCCCCCTTCTCTTCTCCTCTTCTTTCCCTTTTATGAGTCTCATGTCTCCTGGCCCCTCACTTGAAGGGAATATCGGTTGGTAGAGCTGTAAAAGCTTTATCCTTTCTGCTGACTGTGCCTTTCCCCAGAGATGTTTTTCCTCTCGCCACTGATTGCAGTGAAGATCACAAAAGTTAAACATGATGCAGATTGGGAGGTTTAATGAATCAGAAAAGCTTGGTGTGGACAGAGGCAGCATTCTCGGGGCATGCTGTACTATATGTGCTTCTCTATAAACTGCACACCTCCTTCCTAGTCCAGATCCTTCCCTCACCTCCCCCCCCTTCCTTGTAGAAGATGGATTTATTCTGTGACTGGGGTCAGTACTGCTGGCTTTTATTTTGTCAATTTGCATAAGCCTGCAGTAAGTGAAGAAGCTGACAGGGAGGTGTTCCTTTCTGTTGCTCTTACTCTCATAATTCAGCTCATAGCTGTGCTTGGCCTTTGTGGATGGCAGATTTCCAGCTGATGTGCTGTAATAACATGCACATAGGTTTCATATTTAAAAATTCACAGAAGCTGAATAATTATAGCATCCTGCCTAGCAGTATGTTTGGTGACATGTCCTGAAGAGGCTTGCTGACCTGAGATGTTTCAGAGACCAGGGAAGGGCAAAGATGCTGTGAGCCTTTGTTTCCTATTAACTTTGTGGACTCAGAATAGGCAAGGTTGTGTCCCCAGATGACTAGCACAGGCACAATAAAACTTAACATTTCTCAGATTCCTTCCTCATATCCTGTATCTTCATGAAGGTTTTTAATAAGACCACCTGCATTTACAACCTGTTGCAGTTTATGCATGGCTTCATCAATAATATATTTCTACCTGTTTTCCTGGCTTTGGGGAAATGTGAGATTTGCCTTTTGAATACTTGAGATTGGACTCTTCTCTGGTTCCTAGACAAGTTCTGGGACAGCTTTTATCTTTACTTCATTACAAGGGATGTCATTCATGCCTGAAAAATGACAAAGCCATTTCTTTCACTTTAGCTATGGCTGGCCTCTGCTGTCAGAGTTTGCCCTGAACAAATCAGCAACTTATGTTAGGGGATGCTTTTCTCTTATGTTGCTCTAAATATTTTTAAGAAAAGTCTTCATCCCCTGCTGCATTTTCCCAGGTTGTGCTGGGACTACTGAGGCTGGTAAAGTTTCAAGAACATCTGAGCAGAATCTTAGTCCTAAAGTCACGTGCAAGGACAACTTAGAACTCCTAGAGTATCTAGGGACCCCCTTGGCTCTCCTAATTAGAAACAGCCAAGTTAAAATGGCATCCCTTGATGTATCTTGGAAGAAGACTTCATAAAGTTCTATCAGAAACATAAATCCATTAAGAATTTGAATACATACACATACTGTCCAGTAATATGCTGATGCTGCTAGATATTATGCTTTGTCTTGGAATATGGGAGAACATGGGCAGTGACTTTCTGCAAACAGTGTCTTCTAGTATTGTTCTAATCAGTCATGTGCATTCAGCTTATTCAGTCCTGTATCTATAAATATTTTAGCCCTGTTACTCTTACCTAGGTTCATTAAGTACTTAAAGGCTCATAACTGAAGCAGCAGAGATGGAAACAGACGCCCATGCTCTACAGAGCACTAGAACTTCTGTGCTACATTACAGCATTTATAAAATGTTTTGCTTGGGTGTGGAGATGGCAGTGGTTGAGGAGTGTTTAAAACATCTTAACTCTATTTCTGTTTTAATAGATCTTGCTTTAGTGAACAATTTCTTGCTGCCTTAAGAGGATTTTCTGTTGTTCCTTTTCTCTTGACTTATCTGACATATGTGCAACCTTAACTACAGCTTAACAAAGGCTTTTGGGCTATCTGGTTGGGTACCCAGCTCTGTTCTTTCTCTGCACATGATAGCTCTATAGAGATTTAAACATAGAAGTATCAGACATGTTTTAATGCTCAAGGACCATTTCCTAGCAATTAAGGTAGAGAACTGAAGGCATGAGACTTTTCCTATGGGCTGTTAACCACAGCTGCCCTTTAGCTATTTTGGAAGCAGGCTGAGGTTCATGCTATTGCTATTTTAACACAGCTGCAAAGGACAGATGTGGTAAAACAATAAGAATAAATATTTGTATCTCCTAAAATGTTTTTTTGCTTCATGTGTGGAAGTATGAAGTGATGTTCTCTTATGTAGGCTGAAGCACAGGTGTTATCACAGACCCATCCTGGTGGAGGAATTTCCTAGGATGGTCTGGAGGACAAGATTGTTGCTGGATAAGTCATTCTGGTTAGTAGCTCACTGGTGATGATTCTAATGAATGAAAACAAACCTCTGGGGATAAAACAGCCATAAACCCTAGCTATGTTGCAGAGATCACATGGGATCTTTCTCCAGTGAAGAGTTTCCTGGGGAATCTCCTGGATTAAGGCACTGGATCTGCCTTATGCCAGATCAGGAGCATGCCTGATGCTTTCTCTTTGAGAAGAGACAGTCTACTGATGGCGCAAAGTGAGGAGAGCTTTATTCACTGGGAAAGTGCTGACTATGCTATCAATCAGCATTCATACTAGCCTTGAGTTATTAATAAAAAGCCTGGTAATCTAACACCTGCTCTCAATCTTCCTTTCTGAGGGCATAAAAAGCCACAAGATCAGCCTCAGCAGTTTTGTGCATATCCAGGACTTGTTAAATCTCTCTCACTTCCTTTAACCCACTTCCTGAAATCTTAAGCATCGATGCTTTATGCTCTGGCTTGTAAATGAAGCCTATTATTATCATTGAGATAGTGTTTTTATGGCATAAATAATGAGCTGAAACATGGGAAGAGGCGTTGTGTGGAATTACTGCCTCAACTGAGATGGAAATAATCAATATGTCCTCACTTACACATCTCATCTGCATGTTGACTCCATCTCCCTGGCTGTCTCACTACCAATTCATTGCACAGGAGGCCCTATAAAACATGCTGGTGTCATTGATCTGTTTTATTCATAGCTGAAGATAGAAATGCATCATTCAAAATTAATGGAAGGGCTTCTACTTACTGCCCCATCCAGATGAAAGTATCCTGCAACCCAGCATGGTTGGAAGATAGAGGTGGGATTCAAGCAAGCAGCAGCATGTTCAGATCCATCACAAGATGAGTGTCCTTCAGGGTTAACCTCTGGTGTTTGGAACTTGTGTTGTGTCACCATGTTGGGCCGTATCATATGTGGTAGAGCAAAAATAAAAAGGTTTTTTAGGTCACTTCATCATATTCATCACTTCACATTACTGAGAAGTTTACAGTGGAACCTGAGTCTGCAGTTTCAGTACTTTTGTCTGGAGACATCTGAGAAGTTAATGAAGGGCTAGACAATAATGACTTAATTAGGGTATTTGTGGCATCCATGGGGAAGAATTGATTTGTGATGTATTGATCGTGTAAAAAAACATGGACATGGAACATGGTATTAGAGAAAGTATTTATCAAATAGCAGAAATCGTGGCAGGTTCTGTTTTACACGAACAAGTGGAGGGAAAACCAGCACTGAATGTTACCTAGGGAGAGACTCTTATCTCTCCACAATGCAGCTACCTCTCTGACCAATAGAAGGTGCTTGTTTTATTTATGCATGAACACCTGGATAAAGTCAGTAGTCTGTCTTCCTCTATTGATGATAAGAGAAGCAGAAAAGGAGTGTGGAAACAGTTATGTGCTCTTGGCGACCTAATGATGCTGGCAAAAATCCTTGCCTAGAGACCTCAGAGGAACACTCTTGAAGAGGAATTATGTGTCTGATTTGAAGTTCATCTGGATGAAAAGAATTCTTTGGGATTTGTCTCCAATGGTAACCTAAAAATGGATTTAGGGAAAAGTGTAATTAAAAGGAAAAGAAACAAGGCTAGTTTTCCATTCCTTACCCAGTCAAAATGACTGATCAATCTGAAACACTGCTTCTTGTCCTCTTTAGGTTCTTTGGCAAAGAAATTGCCAATTATTTGCTGAGGAGAAAATATTCCTTAGAAAGCAGTTTTCTTCTCCAGGTATCTCATCTGTGACCCAGTTAAAGCTTGCCTATTGATCTTGGAGGTGAAAAGCAAAGGAAGCAATCTGTTGGATCAGCTGCCTCTGAGGGGAAGGAAGTTTGGTTAGTAAACACGGCTCTAGAAGAGTTTCCACTCCTGATTGCTTTGTCATCCCTTTTTCTGTCCTCAGTTCTAGTCCGTATGACTGCTGAATCACAGTAAAAAGACTCCCTGGGATAATCCAATATTTATGCAGAGAAAACATGGTCCTGCAGTGTATAAGATCTTCACTCACTACTTTGTCCTTTGCAGCTAGTTTTGAGATGTTGCAAATCCGAGTCTGTCCAGCCATAATATTTTTACAATGGAGTAAAGGAAAAAGGAGATCAAGGAAAAATGGCTGAGGAAAAGCCAGTCATCTCTTAATGATATGGGTGCTGGCAATCATTCAAGTTACTCTTCCATCTGAGCGAGAACAAGACCTGAAAATGGTACATGGAGCTAAAGACTTAAGTCAGATTTATAGGACTAAGCTGGCTGCCAACAGACTGTCATGGAGTAAAGTCTAATTGCATCTGCAAACAGTGTAGCCCATTGATGAGCACCAAGAGGACCCAAGTTCTTCACTCCCAGACTGAAGCCCAGCCTGACCTGCCAACACAGTGCTGCTCCCAGGTTCAGATTTACTGTGGCTCACTGCAGAGAAACAAGCCAAACCCTCTGACTTACTGAAAAATCTGCTTTCAAGCACAAACTGATTTCAATAATTGCTCAACCAATTGTTCTTTTCTTGAATTTACTGCATCCAGTACATATATAGAGTATTTTAAGAGTTCCTCTCTAGCATCTCTCTTATTGGGAGTCAAAGCATTGGACTATAAGGTAGATCTTAAACTAGAATAAAGCAAGTGACACAGTTCAGCTGGCTTCATGGAGCATTTGGTATGTGAAGCTGATAAAACACTTTGGTACCCAGACAAGTTCTTGTTTCTTGTTTTCTGTTTTTAACCTCATCTCCTTCAAGCTCCACTGACTTTGATTTCCACTGAACTTTAAAATAAAATTAAAGCAGAAAACTAAGGGTAAGGACTACCACTGAGGACAATTTCCCCGTCTCCATTGTCTGAGAGCTTGAATATGGCAATGTAAGAGGAATATACAGTGGAGAAGGGAAAATAACTGTTAATTGCAAAGTTTGTTCTTCCCCTGTTTTTATTTTAGTACTTGTCAGAGTGAATCAGTGCCTTTGCTAGGTCTGCTGGAAGGCAGCCCTCTTGGCTAGAGCTTGCCTCTACCGCTGCTCCCTGCAGAGCCATTAAGGAAGTGAAGGACATGTTTTGAGGGAAGCTGCATCCTTTTACATGTTTAATATTGTTGCGAGTTTGATAGGAAAGCTGAATTAGAAATCTTGCTTCTTGTGTTCCTCTTTGAGCACTTTTCTCCCCCATTCCCTTATTCAGATTAATCTGTCATCCAGAATGTGGCCCACTACCACCTGTGACTTCCTCACATATCAAGTGTGTATGCGTTATGTTTTTGAGGAGTTTCAGCAGAGGTGAATTGTGGCTAGGCACCAGCTCTAGCCTACCTCAAGAGGCTGGCTTTGTATTCCAGCTTGGCATACAGCCTACACTGTACTGTAGACCTGACAGTATGTGCTTCAGTCCAAGACTATAAAAATGATGGCTCTTGAAACAGTTAATTTTACCTTTTTTGTTGAGGTTATAATTAACAAAATGTAGAATTTTCATTTCAACCAGTCCTGTATTTAGTTTTTACAAGTTCCAAGTTTGTTTAAAATATTTGGAAAAATGAAGGCTGGCAGGTGGTAATGTAAGATACTAGTTTGGATAGGACAATTAATCCTGTGTATTTTAGCATTCTTCTTATGAACCAGTGTAAAGAAATAACTTTGAAAGCAAATCTTTTTGAATCATTTCCCACTTTCCCCTGAGTTCATTTTTAGTATTAAGAAAACTGCCTTTTATAAATGTTTAAGCACTAGAAAACATCAGGTGGGGTTGTGCAGATATTTTAAGTATAATCCTTTGGGTTGTATTTTGCTTCCATGAAGCTATCATAACCCCTGTAAATGTCAGTGGAAATTAGGCATTTATATTAATGGAGGCTCCCCCCTCCCCTCCTCATTCTTAAAGGTGGGATTTTTGCATTGCATCAGTGATTCAGAAGCAAGACTGAATTTCATCAGCATTTCCTCTGAAGGAGGTTTTGCTTGTTTGAGAGATCTGCTGGCAACCAGCAATTGTTTAGAGGGGCTCTTTAGAATCTAATTTACAATGAAACAAATTCAAATAACATGCAAAAGTAAAATTAAAGTGTATCAATTAACATACAAAAGTAAAACTACAACACATGTTCAGCTTAACAACTCCTCGGAGGGTACAGCAGCCCATAGAAGGGAAACAACGCTAAGCATGCAAAGTGAACAGCTCCTTGGAGGGTAAGGAATGAGAAAATAAACTCAGGGTTCCTATTAGAACCAAAAGCATACAAAGTTTTAGAGTGAACTTTGTGGGTGAGGGGCAAAACCAGCCTAACAGTCTTTTGAAATAATTCTGTGCCTGAAAAACAGCTTGCGTTTGTATTGCTTTGGGTTGGATAAACAGAATGTGGTATCAGATGTCTGGGGTGGTTACTAGGGATCAGTATCATGTTAGCAGCTGAAGATCATAGCTGAGTGTAGATCCCATTATGCTTGGTGGTGTACATCTTCAAAGATATGATTATTCCATTGGGCAGCTAATGGACTTGAATTTTTATGTATTTTCTAAAAGCCAATGTGAGAAAGGAGATGTTATAATTGCCCCATTGTATAGAGTAAGGCAAATGAAGGGACTTGCCTAGAGCACAGATTTGAGCTCATCTCTCCCCAGTCTTGAATTAGAAGCTGTCACACATCTCATAGAATCATAGAATAGTTTGGGTTGGAAGGGACCTCTAAAGGTCATCTAGTCCAACACCCCTGCCATGGACAGGGACATCTTCAACTAGATCAGGTTGCTCAAAGCTCTGTCCAACCTGACCTGGAATGTTTCCAGGGATGGGGCATCCACCACCTCTCTGGGCAACCTGGGCCAGTGCTTCACCACCCTCAGCCTAAAAAATTGCTTCCTTATATCTTGTCTAAATCTACCCCCCTTTAGTGTAAAGCCATTCCCCCTTGTCCTGTTGCAACAGGCCCTGCTAAAAAGTTTGCTGCCATCTTTTTTATAAGCCCCCTTTAAGTACTGATAGGCTGCAAGAAGGTCTCCCCGAAGCCTTCTCTTCTCTAGGCTGAACAACCCCAACTCTCTCAGCCTGTCCTCACAGGAGAGGTGTTCCATCCCCCTGAGCATTTTTGTGGCCCTCTTCTGGACCCGCTCCAACAGGTCCATGTCTTTCTTGTGCTGAAGACTCCAGAGCTGGAGGCAGTACTCCAGGTGGGGTCTCACCAGAGCAGAGGGGCAGAATCACCTCCCTTGACCTGCTGGCCATGCTTCTTGTGATGCAGCCCAGGATATGATTGGCCTTGTGGGCTGCGAGCGCACATTGCTGGCTCATGTCCAGCTTTTCATCCACCAAGTCCTTCTCGGCAGGGCTGCTCTCCATCCCTGGGGGTTGCCCCGACCCAGGTGCAGGACCTTGCACTTGGCCTTGTTAAACCTCATGAGGTTCACACAGGCCCACTTCTTGAGCTTGTCCAGGTCCCTCTGGATGGCATCCTGTCCCTCTGACGTGTCGACCACACCACTCAGCTTGGTGTCATCTCAACCTATGCCTTACCATCATGCACAAAGTAGGAATATTGTTTTCTTCTGCAGCCCTATAAAAGCAAGAAAGATCTCTGGTTCTACGTATATTCCCTCAGAAAACATGGTGACATGGTGGTGTTGGCTGTGACCATCTCTATAAAGCACAGTGGTGACATCTATTTGACATAGCCCCAGGGCTATAGAGGGTACTCTAGGAAGAAGGGAGGACTTTGGATGATGTCTAAATGTGGGATGCCTGTGGAAGTGTTGCCATCTTGGTGTGAATTCAGCTGTCTGCACCACCTTATTCCAAAATGAACCAAATCCACCTCTGGGGTGGTTCATCCAATTAGTGAAAAAGCAGCTGCTGAATTCAGAAGGATTACAAGCATGGGAGCACAGGATGTTTGACTTTGCAAAGTCTGGGGGGAAAGGAAAAGGGGGAAGAATTTCTCTGTTGTGTAGTCAAGCCCCAAAGGAAGTGCATCAGTGCTTGTCTGAATGTTAAGCATGTGATTAAGCACTTTGCTGAATCACAGCTTAAATCATTACTGTAGGCAAGGATTGTGTCCATATTTTTATCTCTACACACTAGATTAATACATTCACGTGTTCTCTCAAATAAATTTCAACAGACTTATTGGGTGTTTTGGTATTATAGTATAGTTTCTAGGGATCTTGAAATGTCTTGCATGCTAGTAACGATGTCACTATGGAATATATATACAACTTAAATTTTAAGCAAGTGATAATTAAAGATTACTCAAATTTATATTTCCTGCAGACCCCAGAGACTGTCCTGTTGTCAGCTCTCAGAGCAAGGGTGAGCCAGGTCAGTGTTTAGGAGAGGGCCCCAAAGGAGACTGCAAGCAGGGGAAGGGCGAAATAGATGTTTTGAGGTTTTTTTCCCCCTTGGGGTAGTACTTATTGACTGTGTGACTGCATGGTAGGTGTTAACATGTCCTTGCAGGTGAGATGTTGACTGGTGTAAGGTGGTTTTGAGTCTGTTCTGTGGCTGCCAGACCCAAGCCAGGGCTTAGGGAGCTCTAGCACAGCAGGTTGTGATAGCCATCCTGGGAGCCAGGAAAGCAAGGACTGTCTGTGTCCAGCAACTTCAACAGAGAGTTCTCTTTGCATTAATCACTGCTCAGCCCTGTTTCATCTCTGCCTTGACAGACCCTATGCTGACCACTTTGGATGATTAATGATCCAATACACCTTTTTTAAGGCTGCAGGAGCATCATACTCAATGTCAGATTTCAGCTTGGGCCATTTGTTTTATTCATTTCTCCCACTTCTACTAGTATTTCAACTCAAATCACACTTTCCTCTTCCCTTTTGCTGTATGCTATGTACTGTGGCTGGTACAGAAATGGGGTTCCCGTTTTACTCACAGGTGCCTGCAATTCACTGAATGACTGAAGTGGTCCTTATATAAAAGGTTTGCAGTAGGTTTCAGGATCTGTCTGTTTGAGAAGCACTCTGTATAATGTGTTATTAATATTGCTCATCGTGCTGAAATAGTTACCTTTTCAAGATGAATCATCACTGGCATAGCATTATTCAGTATATTGAAACTACCAGAAAATAGTGTTTTTCTAGAAGTAATATTCCCTCAGCACATTAGTTAGTAAATGTCACACACAAATTGCTCATGATTTCCTTTAGATTAAAGGAATATTTTATAACAGGTGCAATATGATTTTTTGCCTTCAAAAGAGAATGTGAAGTCAGCACGAGATACATCCTATGGAAGAAGCTGTCTAGGATAAATCAGATTATTCTGAGGGATGTGTAAAAGGAAGGACAGTTTCTATTTGAGATCACACATGTTGTTCATGGTCTTGAAAAATGAACTATTCTGCTCTGGTGTATAGTACTTGAAGGGCAGGCTGAATGCAGTGACTGCAGGCATTCTCGCTAGCAACTCGGGAAAACTACTTTCTACTTCATATCCAGTCACACACACCAACATATAACTGATTATGCTGTTGCCTTTGTCTTTCCCTTTTCCTCCTTCCTTCTACCCCATCAACACGCAATGCTAAATTGCTTGCCATACTATATTGTGGGGTGCAACTAAAATTGGAGAATAAAAAAATTGTAGTTTTAATAGTGGGAGTGGAGCTGCATACTGCTGTGTCAAACTGTCTTCAAAGCTGTGGATTTGAGATGGTTCTGGCCTCCATGTTTCCATGTAAAATCCTGTCATACTTCAACACAAGGGTAGGAAAGAAAGAACATGGTGCCTGGGTCAAGCTACCAGATGTTTGGACTTGTAGCTAGGCTAGATATTACCATGGTTCAGGGAAAAAATTCGGCAGTGCATTTCATAGGCTGAAAAATTAGAGGTGTAAAATTTCTGCAGGTGATACAACCTGGCCCAGGACCCAGCAGGAGACCTCAAGCAGAATTTTTTTGACATTTGCTCTGGATGAGAATCTTGGAATTTCAGAAGTTTGGGGATATCGCTGCCAAGAAGTGTGAAGCCAGGTTAGAGCACCTGCAATCCAGTATGGCAATTTGTGTCCTTATGAACAAACAGCAGTGAAAATAAGTAATCTGATCATCATCTGGGTTTCACAGGTGGAGAAATGTAAACACTCAAATTAAGACTTATTCAAGGTTGCATAGTGAATGCTTGGCAGGGTGAGATGGAGCCAGCAGTTTCTGAGACCCAGATTAGCTCCCTCTTTCCACAGCAAAAATCTTCTTCCCACACAGGTCTTGAAGTTATTAGCAGCTGTTTCCAAACTGAAAGCTGCTTTCTGAAATTGGAGCATAAAAATAATCTTTCTCCTTCTACTCAAGCCTAACACAAACCCCTGCAGATAGAGGAGAATGGAGAATTAGGGAAAGCAAAATATTCCTTTTTATTTAATCCTGTAGCCAAAATTCATCCTTCTTAAAACCATACAACAAACAGAAACCGTGTGCTGCCATAGATCTTCTTACTAAAAAGGAGTCTATCCAAGCAATCTGTCTGCCTGCCTTTCTTGCTGTGCTGGTAGTTTTCTGAAACTGTTGAGTCTGCATTTTTATTCCTCCTCACGCTCTGTATCCAGAGTAAATGATGCCAGACTCTATCAGCTATCTGGACATCTTTCCCATACCATTTTCAATCTTGACTGGGGGGGAGGATGGGGGAAGTTATCTGCTTCAGTTTAAACACTATGAAACAAAACAATTCCCTACAAGAAAGCAGTAGAGATCATCTGAATTTTACATACCTCGGATGGATGAAGGATAACTTTACTGTCATTGAGATTGTTTATTCTCCCTCCGCACTTAGGTTTGTTGTCAAAGGATCATTTACCAGCCTAAAATGCAGGTAAAGCGTAGAAACTTCATCTGAAAGCCTAGCAGGAAGGAAGCAGGCATGATTGCTTGGCTTATGTCTTAGGGTCTTCCCCCATCCCCCTTCCTTATGTCTTTGCTTTGATTGTGAAATCCTGACAATGGGACTGTTTATAGTGTCTGTTTTATTAAAAAAAGTCTCAAGTCAGTCTTGAGCAGGGACTGGGTGGTGTGACTATTGTAAGTAGTAAGGAGATGCCAATTGGACAGGTCATAGAAAGCAAAATTTCTTTTATGTCTCCAGGGTATTCTCTAGCCATGACAGAGCAAATAAGAGATCCTAAAAAATAAAGTCTAACTCACTTGATTTCTTAGCAGGCAGAAGTCAAGGGTGAGGTGCTGTGCATCATGTGAAGTATTACTGAACTATTGGGAATAAATAGTGATTTATCTTCACCTAGTACCATGACATCACTGAAACTGCCATCTGATCAGCTATAAGGTGCCTTAAACCCCTAGGATAGGAGAAACCCTCTGTACTGCCTCATTCTAGCATGAAAAGATAAGACCCTGATATTTTACTGAAAAGACACTGTGCTTTCCTTTATTTGAAAGTAACTTTGGAAAAAGTTGCTTTCCATGAAGAGAAAAGGTTCTTGAGCATGCCATTCTCAGAGCACAGCATGCTTTTCTAGCAAGCAGAGCCCGTTTGTCCGTGTCACCTTAACATTTAGTTGTTACTTTGCTGATATCAATTAAGGAGGAAATTCATAAAGGTCAGTTAGCAGCCTATTATTCACACAGCCCCAGAAGTTATGAAATTATGGGTAACTCCCAGCTAGAACAGCTTATTTCTTAGCTCACATCATAGCTGTTTGGGCTTTGAACTCTATTGCTTTTAGTTCAGTCCCTGGGATTTTGGCCAAGGTGGGTTCTGCTGCATCTTCATGTGCAAGACCTAGATGGCATTCTCCTGGAAATTAAGATCATGTTCCCATTCCCTTTCATGGTGGGAAATGTTACCCATGCTACCTCAGGTCTTTTATCAACTTATGTATAAATCCAAATAAAATGGAAATATCCAAATAATATTTTCCTGCCTGCTAGTGGGCAGGTGGCACAATCTTAAGGAGATTAAAGGCTTTTCCCCCTCTTTAGAAATAGTCATTTCATTCTATTTTTAGAGGTGGAGACTGCCTGTGTCTATATCTACCCAGAGAGTTGTCCTTTACCCAACATATGTAAATAACAGCCAGCATTACTGTGAAAATAGAACGAAGCCTCCTAAGTCCTGCACAACTGGGACATTTCCACAGCAGTGCCAAAGCCCTGTGGCAAAGCGTTTTCTTCTCCCGGCACAAGGATGGCTTGGTGCTGTGCAAGGCACTTGGTGCATCCGTCGTCTGCTGAGTTTTCCAGCCTGTGCCCCAGCAAACGGGCAGCCCTTGTAGTCATTCGGCTCACGCCACATCGCTGTCTGGGAGTCCCTCATTTAGCGATTTATGGGCCATGTCAGTGTAATTTAGTGTCTTAATACTGCTGGTCAAGGACCATCAGCATCTTCTAAACCTCCGTTGTCCTTGGTAGGGAATGGAAGCAGAACTCGCTCGGAGTCAGCTTTCTGGGCAGCTGAGGGACAGTTACATTGAAGGCAGAGCTGATATACATCCTTGGAGATAAAATTATTTCTCTGCTGACAAAAATGGCTTGAAAAGCAGCATTAAAACAAGTAGTGAGAATGAGGTTTGAAATATCCACTTCGTGGGTCTCTGCTATTCCCTGAAGGCATCAGTGCTCAGGTGTGTTGCAGAATAGGCAGATGAGCAGGTGGCAGCTCTTGAGTAGGGTTGTCCTCAGACCTTGCTCACTGGCCAGCCATCCCAGCTGGACAATAATTTCCATACTCAAGGACAGGGAGAGAAATGAATGCTGAAGTGCTTTCAGCAGCACCTGCACTTTGGGATAAAATAGTCATGGTTTTATACTTGGGATGAACCATGCTTTCAAGGTGAAAAGAAGTTATATAAGTGATGCCAGCTTTCTTAATCATCTGCGAACAAGCTTTTCACAACTTGCTGTAATCTAGCCTTGTTCATGTAGTATAGCAATGAAAAAATATTCCCCGACAGTTCAAAGGTCCATTCACCAGGAAGAGTGTTAGAGGTGGCTTTCTACTGGTACAAAGGGAGAATATAAGAAGGAACTGACCAAAAATCTACATTAAAAGAGAATAGTAGCTTAAATAGGAGATTTGTAAGCAAAAAGTAAGGACACAGCGGACTGGGGGTTATCTGAGTGTATGCCTTCTCTGGAGTATTGCAGGGGGAAATGACATTATATTCTTTTTCTGAAGGAATTGGGGAAGGTTTATATCCATTTTCTCTCACAGAAAGAAGTGTGTATACCCTGACATTAGAGGTCTGTGCTGCTGGACTCAGGTCCTTCAGCCCTTTCTGTCGAGTTCCCAATGGGAGGCTCTTCCTTCTCAGTGGGTATTTACTTGTTTATTTTTCTAAGTGGGCTTTTGTTCTGTTTAGATGCTGAGTGAGTTTTGCACGGGATGTAGCACAGTGGAGGTTCACATGTGACTGCTCTTAGTGACTTCTAATAGAAAAAGTATAATCATTATTGTCATTATTTACAACAACAACATTCTATGGTGTGAAGCCTTTTTCTAATTCCACTCCCTACTCCTCCAGTCCTGCCCCCCGCTGTTGCTCATAGAAGGCCCCAGAGGGAATCACTTTTCAGTTTTTCTCCTGTTGAGTCTTGTTCCTCTTCTGTTGGCTTTTTGCAGGGAGTCCAGGCCAAGGACCCATAGTGAAACAGTTTGTTTTGCAACTAGTCTTCTCGAGTGGGGGGGCAGAGAGAAAAAAAAACCAGCACTGGCTTTGAAATTCCCTGTGCAGTGAGAGCAAGGCTTTTTTAATATTTTTTTTCCAATAAGAAATTTTCAAGGAAAGGAGTGAGGAGCATTTTATCTTGCTGATAGGAGAATATGAAAAACACAGGAGGATGCTGTGAGAATGTGTAACCTTCATTGCGCTGAATCCAAAGGGAGGCAAGAGATAAAGTGCCAGTGCCTTTGTCCTATTAACTGGTCCTGTTTACTCTACTGTGCAAATCTGTTGAGGTGTTTAATGACTTTTCACATCACCATGGGGACACTGAGACAAGAGAAGCATGCATTTCCAGTCTTCTTTCTCCTCCTTTTTTTCACTCCTCTGCCTCACTCTATCCTTCCATGGTGTCTTGGCTGTCCTCATTCACGTGTAACATTTCTATTTGCTCTGTATTTGTCGTAGGCACCATCTCTGGGGCAGTGGTGCAGACAGCAGTAAGCAAGCAAAAGAATTGGCTCTGTTTTGTGGCAAGAGTACAGGGAGAATATCAGTTGGTGTTGCTGCAGCAGAAATGAGAGATGTATAGGCAGTGCATCCCCAGTTTCTGAGGACTTCAGTCCCAGTGCTGTCGTGCTCCTAGTGAGCTGCCTGTGTTTGCTGGTGAGAGCCCCAGGCCAGCTGAGCTGCTTTGCAGTTTACAAACAGCTCTGCGTTCAAAAGTTCACCAGGATTTATAACGCGGTGGCGTTGTGTGAGTCATCAGTGCTGGGGACTGAACTCACAGACCTCTCAGTCTAAATCCAAGAGCTGCTACAGCCTGAGGTAAAAGGCCACTTCTGCAAGATGAAGGTTGCAGGAGAGCCATAAAACACACTGTGGCCCCCTCTCTTTGGCAGGGAGGATGGTGTTGGCTCTCCCCTTGGAGCAGCGCAGAGGTAGCCTGTGCCATGAGGAGATGTGGGGGGCTCTGCCTGTCCTGCAGAACAGCGGCTGCCGCATCACCTGTGGTTGGTCCCCTGTGCTGTGCAGCCCATGAGGCAAAGCAGTGACTGGGAGGGAGGAGAAGGAGGGAAAAAAAAGCACTCCAGAGGAAAACTGGAGGTGAGGCACAGAGGTAGGCACTGTGGGAGGTCCTCTGTTGGATGCAGTGGCTGGAGCTAGAAGCCCTGGGGTTATTGTCTCAGCAGTGTGAGCTGCACCCTGACAGGGCTTGCTCTGTGCTGTGTGCAGGGCAGTACCCAGGAGTAGGTCTATAACAGAGGTGAAAAGTGGCTTAACTGCCTGCTCGCTACTGACTCTTTAGCGGGTACAGGCAAAACGGATGTGTGTGCTCACTCCCTTTATACACAGGCCCCTCGCTTTAGGTCTGCAGATGAGGCTTTAATAGCAAATACTGAGAAGGTTTTACTACAAAGGCTATTTCCTCCTGATAGCTCCCCGCTCACCCTTGTTCAAAACAAACAGCACTATGGGCATGGAGACAGACTGCTTGAAAGTTAAGCAGCAGCAGTCTGTAGCCTTTAAGGTGTGTGGATACTACTTATTTTTCTGCCTTCTGGATTCTGCCAGCGTCCCTGTGTTTAATGGAGATGCTGAGGAGGGGAGGGGATGGGAAGTGAATAGCCCCTCTGTTCTTGTTGCATGTAACTGAACCAAACAGCAGATATCAGTAGGACAGCAAGTCACAGTACATTACTTAAAGAAGGTGTGAATTTTAGTAGTTCCTGACTCTGCTTAGCAGAGGTATCATGCTTGGCTCCTCTGGACTGCTATATAAACATTAATTGATCAGGTGTAAACAGGCACTGGCTTAGACCTGGTCCTGCAGTGCTAGGCTGCAGTGGCAGCAACCTGCTAATGTTGTGTAATTGCAGTGCGACCCCAGTGATTTCACTTAGTACGGCATGTGGCTGCTCCAGGCAAGCCAAGGACAGCAAATCCTTGCCTGAGAGAAGCTTCTCTAGGTACCATCTTTAGCATCCTGATTTTAAACCTTTGCAGCCCACTTCTGTGCAAGTGGGACTATTTCGGCATACAAAGAAACACGCTGAATGCATCAGTTGCGAGTCAAGCATATATACCCATCTCCACTCACACCCAAGAGATTCAGTCTAGATGTCTACACAATAAGCAAGGCTGCCAAGTCCAGTTGCCTTACAGGTGCTAAATGGCTGTGGTGGTGAGAGATGTCTTGAGAAAGGTCCTCTAACTGGGAACTTAATCTCCTTTTTGGTGGTTGACTCCCACGAGCATGGTGATAAGACAGTTCTGTGCAAGACATTGCAGACAACTGCACAGAACAAGAAGGGCTTTGGTTTGAAACAAGGCTGGTGGGAAAACAAGAAGAGAGCTTTCTGTTGCCCCTCCCCACACCCAAAATATCAAGGTTTGGAGCTTTTGTTTTCATTCTAATGCAGTAGGAAGGTGGAAAATTGTTTTGTGGAGCAATGTGAACTTTGCCTGTTTACTGCCCAGTGGTGAACCATCTCCACAGCTGCACATATTTGTATTCCTGATGCTGGTTGCATCTTACATGATTTAGATGACTAATTAGTCTACCAGACTGTTGCTGGCTCTAGAAATCCGACCCTTAACTTGATGAACCAGAATTTTCCAATGGGAAAAACAATAAGGTCTGCAAGAATTAAGTCATGAGGGAGTTCCTCAAGGGTCTCCATCCCATGGAGCAGAGACTCATGGAGGTGTTGATATTGCCAGCCTGTTTTATAGCAGTCTCACTGAAACTGAAGCTAATAAAACTATGGATTTGTCCCCATTGTCTTTTAATGAGAGCTCAGACCATGGTCGATATTAGAGATACGGAGTGGAATACACCAAAAACATCTTGAGAAAATAGTATGTGTTCCAAAAACTGTGGTTTTCTCAAAAACAAAATATTTTGCTGGAAGGAGTCTGTTTCAATGATTGTTCCAGCTGGGAATGGTTGAAACAAATAATTTAGATTTTGTTTTTATATCACTTCATTATTTTGGTAAAATAAAAAGTGCCAACTGCACTATTTATGACAGTTCACACTATAATAAATACAGATGTCTATGGCCAGTGTTTTGTAATATATTATGCTACTTCCATGTAACCAAAATGGACCATTTTCCTATTAAACTGTAGTGTTGCAACACAACTGAAATAAAATATTTTAAGTAACAAATCATCTCAAACTTTAATTCAATGAGAAATACAAAAATCTCAACTTTTTTCCTGAGTCAGATATAAAAAGACAGACAATTTTCTATATAATTCATTCTCCCACCCAAGTAATTTTGATTCTGAGAAAGAGGTGAGAAATAACCTACTTGACAATTCTGAAATAACTTATTCAACAGAGTAGAAACTGATGGAACTTGTTCTTCTGCAAAATTAAGTGATAGTATAAGGCCACATATGTACATGTGAATATGGGAATGAACGTGTATATTATCACTTATAGTATTTGACATCAGGATCAGACCCCTTCTGTGCTAAACATTGCATGTTCCCACAACTTAAAATCTCAGTAGATGAGGCAAATGAAAGATATAGCTGCACAGCCAAATGCAATTGTGTTTGTGACATGCTTTAAGACACCTTCACTAGCATGGGCTTGTGATCACAGGTAGCAGCAGTAAAGATAGGAAAGCTTTGGCTTTAGCCAACGTACTGGCATTGAAAAAATACATTTCTTGGAGGTGCTAGGGATGTGTTTGCTCAGCCCTTTTAACAGGTAACAGCAATGTGTAGAGCACTGGTGGCCTGAAGTCTCATCAGCTTTGCAGCAGAACAAAAATTGTCCTCGCGTCACCTGAGTCCTTGTTGTGTATCTCAGCCATGACACCCCCCATGCACACACGGTTAGAGGCTGCTGCTCTTTAAAATGAAATGGGATTTGTGAGTTGATTTCAAAACCTACTGCAGACCGCACTTATTTTAAATGTTCTGATTTCTTTATGGCAGGATGGTGACAAAGAAAGTTGCAAACCCTTTTCAAAGAATAACCCCAGCACACAGTGGAGTACAAAGGCTTCCTAGGAAAGAAAAAGGACATTAGTACTCCCATGCTTTTCTATAAGCACAAACTCTGTGTGTATATATGCCAGCTGAGCTGATGTTATTCAAACACAAGTGTGTTTTGTCAAGTACATTGCTTGAAAGACCCTGAGTCAAAACATGAGTTATTTATGCATACATAAAATTAATCCTCAAATGATTAGCTCAAGAATGCATGTCCTGCAAGTAATTGTTGCTAGTATTTTAATAATGAGAAGCAAAGTCAGG
Source organism: Pygoscelis adeliae (assembly GCF_000699105.1). Lineage (NCBI taxonomy): Eukaryota > Metazoa > Chordata > Aves > Sphenisciformes > Spheniscidae > Pygoscelis > Pygoscelis adeliae. The sequence goes on from NW_008823916.1 coordinate 1,652,660, forward strand.
AGAAAATTTTGCTCTTAGTTATTCAGTTAGAGAATGTGGCTGCCAGTAATGAAATAATAATTAGTTCACCGAGTTATAAATTTTCTTTATTTATGGATGTACTCTTTACTTATACGTATTTTTATTACTTAATATTTAAAATGCACTAAGGGCATGTAAGACACATAGCAGAGCCCTTGTGCCGCTCAAATCCTGTGCCATAACGCTGTGGAAAAACACCAGCAGCTCGATTTGCAGAAGGGGTCAGATCCCCACGTTCTAGTACCTGCTCAGCAGTAGCCTAGGAGCTGTCTGGGTGGGAATGATGGTGAAGTTTTGCATCCCACTGGAGTCAGGAAAGGGCCAGAATATGGTCCACAGCAAGGCTGCTTGTCTGGGCTGACAATGACGCATCCCTGCTGCAACACTGCCAATCCTGAGCATACAAAAATCGTGGTGTAAAACATAAAAATCATGAAATGTACCAAAGAAAATAACAACATATGGAAGATTCCTTTTATTTGGCACACTCACTTTTGAAAATTTAGGAGCTACATTTTTAAGCCTTTCCCCCTCCTCTTACTGAAGCAGGGAGGAAGGAGGGTTAGAATTTTGCTCTTAATTATTTTTGCAAAAGAGATAGAAAATCCTTTAACACTTTAGCTTAAAAATACCAGGTTATTACAAAATGTGTGGCACAACAAGATCTTTCAGTGTTGTCTTTTGCTCACATTTGCACCCAGATGTACCCAAGTCCATTTGTACAAGTAAGGGATTTACTCAAGTGGATTTTTTGTAGGAAAAAAGGAGGTAAAATCTATCTGCAAAAATTGATAGGAAAACAGACTTTTTTTTCCTTTTTTATTCCCCCAAGAGGTTTACAATCTGGTCCCTGTGTGAAAATAAATGGGTGAGGCCAACAGTCTGAAAGCACTGCTGAATGATGCAATGATGTGTCTTAAAGCAGTAATATTTCATGGCAAATCATCTTGCTCTAAAACAGAGACAAGATGCTGCCATTTTCCTCCTAACTCCATCTGTTTTCTACATTTCTTACCTTTCTCTTCCAGAAGCCTGGTTCAAATCCAACCTAGGGCTTGGTGGTTGTACTTAGCTGATTTCGGAAAGTGATTTTAGTCTTGGTAGCATAAGCCAGTCAGTTGCAGTTCACTTGCTCAAAGGAAAGTCACTTATGGTAGAGAAGAGCAAAAACTTGGGGTTTTGAATCCCAAGCAATCTCCCAATGGGAGATATGGTCTCAACAGCTGATGCTTGAAGGCACGGCAGAGAGATCGTTGATGCACAGGGCGGCAGGCCTGATTGCCGTAGGAAAAGCCATGCAATTGGATGGCATGGGCTGAAGACAGTCCAATATTTTCAAACTAAAAATTTCCTGAGAATGATTCAATTTAGGATGGGGAGGGGAACCACAAATATTATCACTGATTCTCCTTCTTTTTCTTCTTCCTCCAATCTGGTCTTTTTCCAAAATTTTTTATAACAAAAATGTTTCAGCTGCTTCTTCTGAAAACACCTGTAGGCTTTTTTATTTCTCTTCAATAATCCATTTTATTTTGAAATATTTCCTTTGGAAAATTATCCAACTAAAAAGAACTGGAAGGAGAAAAAGCAGTATCAATGACATTTTCTTCTGTAATTTTTTTTTTAAACACAAACACAGCAACAAACATCAGAAAGATTTTAAGAAAAAAATTGCTTAAACAATTTTTAGTCTCCATGGTAGGGAAAAAAATGTCATACTCTACAAACTTCTGCCGATGGGCTTCTCAGTGACTTATGCAGGTGGACAATGCATTTTGGTGCATAGTCTCAGAAAGGAGATACTGGCTGCTTTTGCCTCAGGTTTGCTTTCCTGTGGCTGTGATTCTTGCAGGGATATTACCAGAGACAAATCTTCCAAACCCAAGTGCAGCATCACATAGCTGACTTAAGTGCATTATGGGTTTATTTTCACTTTCTTCTGAAGTGTCAGATGTAGGCCATTGCCCGAGGCAGAAAACCAGACACCGTGTACCAATGACCTTACCCAGCACTGAAAATCCTGCGAGCCGAACACACAGCTGTTTTCTGGCTCAGGAACTGTATTAAATTGCTCCAAACCTTCTCTTTTATTGGTTTTAGATGAACACAAGGTAGGTGTGTTAGGACTGGGCACTCTGGAGCAATAAATTCATGGGCTGCAGCCGGGGAAGGGGAGGGGTGGGCACGGGTCTGGCAAGAGGAGAGCGCAGCCCCTTCGCATCGAGCTCAGCAGAGTGGTTTGCTGCAGGTGGGTTCAGCACCAGCAGTAAAGTGTAATTTGTGTGCGTATGAAACATTAGTGTACAGTAATGTGTAAATATGACTGGCAAGCTCCTCACGGGTGTACCCAGTGCTGTGACACCACTGAAAAGTATTGGTGCTCTTTTTTTATCCTTCTCCTCACCTTTCAGTGAGTTTGCTCTTTTGATATGGCTGCTCTAGGGGGCCTTTACCATCCTGCCCACCCGAGCAAATTGCCATCGTACCTTTTGCTGCCCCATTGCCTCTGTATGACTGCTTGCTATTTATCATTCAACTTCAGAAGGGAATGAAAAAAAACCCACCCCACCCCTGCACTGCACTAACATTGTGAGCTTTATTGTCTCCCATTTCCCTCTAATGCTATTCATTAGCCTGAATATTTGCAGTGTGTTTGTTAGCCTGGGCAGAACACATTGATCTTTTTGCTTTCTGCTAAGAGGCGGTGGGAAGGGGGGAGAAGCAGGGGAGGGAGAGGCATCGACTGGCCTGCAATGGTGACTCAGCTGGAACTGCTTGGCAGGGCTGTTTACGTGCTTGGGAGAGGCAATTGCAAAGCATGTTTTAAAATGAAATTTGCAGGAGGGCTTCCTTTCAGCCTGGCAGAACTGTCGCTGTGTTGATTGTCGTGGGTTTTGTGTTGTAGCTTTTGCAAATCTGTCTCGTCTCGAAATAGTCCAAAAGGTTTATTTCACCTCCCGCTCCAGCCAGAAGGGGTCTGAATATTTGTGTGTGAGCGTGTGTGTGTTTTTATCTCCAGCCCTGCAGTGGTTTCAAAAGCCAAGTGAATGCTAAATACAAATGCTTAAAAGGTGTTGGGGTTCTTTTAATGTCCCTCTGGTTAAAAAAGAAAAAGGTAAATGAGAACAAAAACAGAATAGAAGAAAACTGCTCCATCTACAAGGGAAACAGAAAATGTAAAGAAATAGGATGCTGAAAATGAAATGCCCCAAACCAGCTCCTCTGCAGACAGAAAAGTGTCTACCCCATAAGCCTGTTTTCTTCCCTTTCTCTTTTTTCTTTATGAAGATTTTTAGTTTGTAGCCAACAGATTGATGGTCCATTATACTTATTTACACTGGCAGAAGCGAGTCAGGGTCACTTACCATGATACCCCCATTAAAGGCTCTTTATACAACCAGAGCAATACAAAAAGGATGTGGAGATATGGAAAGCAGGCTGGTTCACAGCCCCTATGAGAAGTGGCGTTGACACCATAACACACTCCTAAAATGTCTGGCAAGCCTCTTTGGTGGCTCATTCCTGTAAGTTAGTGCTGCTGCTTCCAATAGCCATTGCAGTCCTTGAGATTTGTAGATTTGAATGAGCTTTGGGTCCTGAAGCCCTTGAGTGTGAGCGGGAGAAGGGCCATCCACCTCTGGCTCCACAGGTCCTTGCTTCATCGCCCTTATCCCGTGGGTCTGTGGGGTTTTTTTCACCTGCCCAAGCAAGTCCAAAGGGAATAATCCTGCCAGATGTCTTACCCCATCCTTTCCTTCCTTTGGTTTATATGATGAGACAAGGCTCTCCTTCTGCAGTGGTATGTGCTGACATTACCGTGTAGGCAGACTAGGCCATGCTTCTTGGGAGTCCCTTCAGGCAGTTACTATGCACACAACCAGGAACGGACCCATGACTTGTCCATACATGTTAACAGAAAAATCCTGTAGGATTTCACCTCTGGAGTTGAAGAGCTCCATACAGAGCAATCGCACTCTTGAGACACTTATTTTCCATCACCTTGCAGGCTACAAATGACCTCTCTGATGCTATCTATGAAAATAATTTATGCTGCAGGGCTATTGTAAAGCACTATGGGGCAAATTGCTCACCCATCTGACCTGTGCTGGGTATGAGCTGAGGGAAGGATTGGCATTAAATATATCAGGGCAATTTTTGCACGTGGATATTTGGTTGCAGCAGCAGGCGCCGGCCAGGTTGGGCTGTGATCGGGGCTGCTGAGTCTTGACTGGCTGCTGGTGGCTGCAGGAAGGTAATCCAGTAGCCAGGGCCTGTGGCGAGTGGAGCAACTCCAGCAATGTTGCCTTTTCTCTCCAGGTTAGAATCTCCTACAAGCACCGAAGAAGCCCTTTGCCATCAAAGGATTTTCCACCATAGGGAAATCCATCTGAGACCACTTTGGATGGGGTTACAGCTCCTCTGCATTGCCAAGAGTATTGCCAAGTGACCAGATGGCACTAGAGAATCAGGCCTCAAAATATTAGTCAAAAAGCCTATCTCCTCCTCCCCTTCAATTCCTTATTTGGCTCTTGGCACAAAGAAGACTTTGTATTCCCAGAGCTGGACGTTTGTCAGCATCCTCGCCACTCACCCATCTACCCACATCCACCCCCCCACCTCTTGAACAAGCTGCTCAGACTACAGATGTGGTGTGTCTTTAGCCATCTAGTACCCATTACTAAGGGATTTGTATTCAAGAGGGGTTAGGTTATGTATTTGTATTGCTTTTTTTTTTCTTTAGCGTACCTTGTATTTAATTTGGCAGAAAGCTTTGTTGAAGCTGCTTTACCTTTACTACATTATTATTCAATTGTATTTCCCTTGATGAAAAACCTGGCAGTCTGTTGCTCAGTGACAGATGTGCTAGCTTTGGTTGAATCACCACCACTAGGCTTATTATCAGTTTTACTAATGTTTGCTGTTTTACACTATAACAGGTAGGGTGATTCATTCAGTCAAGTCAAACACACAGACACACATACGCATACACAGATTTAGATGCACACCCACACACATACACAGAGGTGAATCAGCCTAAAATGATCCTTCCTTTATGCATTTCTTTGGAAAAAATGTTCCTGGATCCCTTGCCTGTGTGTGCCTCCTCACTGACCAGCTATCCACAAGTAAATATCATGTCCCAGAGGGGCAGGGCTGCAGGGTGTCTGCCATAATTTCAGTCACCAGGACAAAAAAATCCTTACTAACCATAAACAGCTCTGACTAGTGGTTAGGTCACGTATGTGTAAGATTAATGGAATGCTGCTTCAGTTAATTCAGGTTGTAGAAATTCATATTATTCAATCCAGAAGTCCTGAATTTGCTTTTTGCAAATGACTTATCCAGCACATCCGCTACACCCGGGGAGCTTTCCCACTCTTGCATGTGCAGCAGGGAATTGTGACTGTTGAAGTTAATTGCGTGGGTTAAAAAAAGTGTGAGCCTGAGCCTGTTTTAACAGACCAGACTCCCCGATCCCTTGCAGTGTAAATCCAAATGCCTCTGCAAAGGTGTTGGTATGCCAAGGCCTCTGGGGATCAGTCCAAGCTTTTCCAGTCAACAGTGTGACAAGTGTTCAGGTTGCACTGCTCAGGGCAGGTAAGCCCACTCTGCATCTCTCACTCCACAGTTGTTTTGCTGCAGGTTTTCCTTCCACAGGGACAAATCCTGTTCTTGTTATGAAATCCAAGAAGTTTATATAACATCATTGACTGTCCTAGGTCTTTAAAATATCCCTAGTGCCTCCCAAATGCAAGAGTCCTAGCTTCAGAGGAGCTCATTGCTAGTCAATGGACTTCTCCCTGCAGGAGATGGAGTTGGTGGTGGGTTTGGGAGGACGATCAATCCAAATGCTTCAGAAATTGCCATCTGTGTCACAACCCAATTCAGTGCTCCAGAGAGCTGCTTTATTCATCGTGATTTTCTCAACTCACAATGTCAGGGAGCCTGAAGTGTTTACAGATCTAATTCTGTACATCCACACACTGAAAACTCTGGTGGTTATTCTGAATTATGTAAATCTCTGGAGGCTGCAAAACTGGGCTGGGAGTCTCCCAAGAACCGGTTTTCTTGTGGCCCTACACCCTCCAAACTGCTGTCTCCCAGTTTGCAAAGTGGAATTGGCTATGTGGTGGAGTGCAGCAATAGAAAAATGTTTAAACTAGGAAAACTTTGGCTTGATATTTAGTGTGATTTTAAGGCACAATATTAGGTAGTTTATATTATATACAAACCGCTTGGTCTAATTAAAACTCACAGGGACTACTTGTAAAATAATGAATGTCTCACTCTGCAGTATTGAAGCTTTGTCTAATGAATTCTTTGCCTTGTCTGCCTCTGTTTCCATCTGACATCCTGTATTCATTCACAAGGTGTTCCTCTTAATGAAAACAAGGTCACTCTTTCAGCATTTGATGGCCAAGAAAGGAAAAGGTGATAGAACTGCAGCCTTACAGAGTGTGTTATTTTTTTTTTCCTCCTTCCATAATTGCAAAGAACTCCCATTGATGTCGACAGGACTTAGGCTTGAATAGCAAGAGGAGAATAGGTGCCAGATCGGACCATAGGACAAATTGGAGTTCAGTCCGGATATTCAGTTTCTTACATAGTTTTTCCACTTTTGTCTGTCGTTGCCTTATGGGACAACAATACCAGTTCATAAGAAGGAAGCATTTGTTCTTCTCTGCTTATAGGCTGATGTCTAATACTTATTAGTAACTAATATCGATGTTGCATACAGAGACTAAATTTGTGATCTGAACCTTGCAGCATTGCCCTCTGTACAGAAACATAATAGCAGAAGGTGCCTGCCCTGACAAATGTACCAGCCAAAGAAAGCAAGAAGGAAAGTTTTATAAAATTCCCTTACAGATAGGGAGCTGAGGAAGAAGGGCAAAGTACTGTTTCACGCTATGCACGGGTCATGTGGCAAGAATAGAGCCTAAACTCCCATCTCCCTGTGCCTGAGGGTACAGCCAGAACCGGCTGGAGGAAGAGATGTGTAATTAATCTAGCAGCCTACTGCCACGTTGTTCTCCAGGGTAATTTCCTTCACTTCTTCTTGGAGCAAAGAGTTATCCTTTGGTGCAACAGTGTGCAAACACTTCACACTGGAGTTTCCTGGTCTCTTGCCTGTCTCTTTGGCCTCCTGTGAAGCTCTTGAGCATCCCTCCCAGACTGCTGCTCTGCTGAGAGCTGGGCCAGCTGCCACTGCAGTGGCTGCACCCTTCTCTTCAAGCGATGGGAGTCTGTGTTCCCTTTCCTAGCTTCTCTTAGTGTAAAAGATTATTCTCACCTCCCTGCCACAAGGCACTACCCCCGGAATGGTTTCCCACTTGAATATGGTAAGATGGGATTGCAGGAGCCCCATTGCTTTTCGTTATAGGTCCCATCTACCAAAATGTGTGTGTGTGAGGTTGTGGCAGAGAAATCCCATGCTGAAATACCACCATGTGTCTGCTGCACTGATGTATAGAACAACTCCCTCTCTGCTGTGCCCGAAGGAAACCTTTGCTGCGGTGGCTGCTCATGCGGCATAGGAAGGTGTGGCAGAGGTGGGCTTGGGAGAGGCTGTATGTGCAGATGTGTTAATTAAAGACTCGTCATTTCATGTAATTTAGGCAAGTGCCATTGATTAATAGTAGTCTAGAAGGTGATAGCTTCTCTCCCCGATCATCTGTAGCTGAACTATCAGATCATGATCCTGCAATGGCAGAATTACAGATCCATAAGTTTTTCTCCTACTGTATTTTCCTAAATAGAACGAGTTGCCTCTCTGTTGCCCTGTTTGTGAGAGCTTAAGGCTTTTTTCCTAATTCCCTGGGATCCTGTGGTTGGAAAAGATTATTTATTTAGCATAAATCAACATAGTTCCCTGATCCAGTCCTAAGAAAAGTAAATGGCCCAGCACATCTGACAGCTATCACGAAGAGCTGACCTGCACTGCAAGGTTTTTCCCCAGAAACAACCTAGAAAATACTTTGAGCAGCACATGATATTGGGCGGGAGGGGGAGAAAGGGGGAAATCACAATCTGCTCACAAGCAGCTGACAAATATTACCCAAAAAAGGGACAAAAATATCAAAATTATTCATTAGGAATTATTTCCTGTACTCTATGGAAAAAATACAAACACTCCAGCACCTCCAGGAAGCCCCAACATGTAGCCCCTTCCAACTGTAATGAGTCTGGGAGCTAATCTGTTCGGGAGGTGAGTGTCAATGCCAAGAGGGACACATTAGACTTCAGCTCCTAGTGGCATCCACCTTCTGGGGATACTAAGCCAATTTACCTAATTCCAATGAAATTTCAGTAATAAAAGTAAAGGTGGCTTGCTGAGCAGAGGCTGGGGAAGGATTAAAGGCATTTGCGTTAATAAATAGAGATATTATAATGGAGAATTAATGTTCTTTGATATAGATCTTGGCAGCATTGGAAGATGCTAGGTACGGTGTCTCATTATCTCTCAGAGGTTAAGGGGTCAGCCTGGGACAAGGGGAAGTGATTTATGCAGCATCCTTCTCAGAGATATGAGAATATGTATGAAATAAGACTCACAGAGACCATTAGTAAAAATCTCCCAGCATCCCAAGGTCTCGCATTACACTAGATTCCTTATCTCTATGCTGCATATCATTCAAGCACTTTCTTCCTCTGCTATGTCCCATCTCTCTCTCTCTCCC
>NW_008823916.1:1661406-1662982 GCF_000699105.1 Pygoscelis adeliae
CTATAGCTCATATTAGGGTTGTTCCTTCCCCTTCCAGCATCTGATAGGCAAACATTATTTAAAAGGGGTGGTTAATCCGGAAGACAAGGGAGGTTTCCTTCATTTGATATTTCTCCCCCTTTCTCTAACTCCTTAGGAGATACTGGCTCGGGAGGTGACGTTTAGATGAAAAGGACAAATGAAGACATGAGTGTTGAATGTTTCAGGTATTAATTAACCATCAAGGACAAATGAATGGATATGTGGATCTCTTCTGCATGTTGGGGAACTGAGAATCATGCCGTTGCACCTTGCAGGGAAAGTTCAAACCTGCTGCCCCTTGGGTATTACTAGCACAGTAACCTGCCATTAGCAATGGCCAGTCCTTGGTATGCCGGAGAACTCCCCTCCACTCTGTAAATACCATAATCTCCATGTATCTGTGATGACATTTTATGTCTTCTGAAGGACTTGCTGATAGAGGGAAAGAAGGACCCAAGCAATGCTCACTACTTCACAGGGCACATGATATCAGCCAGTTTCCTAATACTGTATACAGTATAGTGTATCTAATGCAGTATAATGTTGTATACTTTCTGATAGTTAGAAAATGAATCCTTTCAAGCAGCAGCAAAGGCCCAGAGGTGCACACAGGTGACTCCCGACATTGCCTGAAGCTGAGCATCTCAGGCTGCCAAGCAGAAAATTCTTTGCCAGATGCTGCTTTCCTGCACAACTCAACAATATCTTCAAACACTTGTTAGAAGGGCTTTTCTGATTGCTTTTGGTTATTATGTCTTTCCTCTGATCTCATTCAGGAGCGTTTCAGAGAGGGTCGCTCCTGTGAAGCAGGCACTATTCATCCCTTGTTGTCTGTGATGGGAGCAAAGTCATGGGACAAGTAGCAAAGTTATTGGTGAGCTGTAGGTGTACAATAGACCAAAGACGACTGATGAGTATGGCACTACAGAATACATTTAAGAAAACGTTGCAGATCAACATTTCTGACAGTAAATTAATATTGGGAGTCATTGAGAAGGGATTCAAACTAACCTCCTCATTAAAAACATCTTTTGGTCAGGATGAGCAAAACATAATGATTTTAATTCCTATATCGTAGAAAAGACATAATAAAATAGGACATTTTAAAGCTTGTTTCTCTAAGAAAATGAAGCTTACTTGAGAGCATCATCTGGCTGTGTGCTTCTCCTGATTATCATTTGTAAGTGTCCCATTAAAAAAAAAAAATTCAGGAAGATGGAGTCCTAAAAGCTATTGATTTTTTACACATTTTCTAAAAAGAAACAAGTGAGTAGCAGAGAGAGATCTAAATAAATGACGGAATCTATTGATGGAGACATTGAGACTGAGCTCAGATCCAGAGAAGCCATAGGAAAGAGAGGAAAAAAACCAGTTGTCATCACTTCCACTGCTGTGGGACTACTTGTATGACATAGGTTTCCCTGAAGTGCACAGAGCTAAGGATGTCCATTAAGGAAACATTCAGATAATCTCCACTTCTGTGCTCAAGAAATACTAGCGCAGCACAGGCCCATCGCAAGCTTTCCTCCTCTGCATTACAGCAAGAAGTCACAAT
>NW_008823916.1:1663021-1677678 GCF_000699105.1 Pygoscelis adeliae
AGCATTTAATTCTCATTTATATTCTAAGGGAACCGGGCCCTGGACTGCACTAGTTGCTTTGAAGCCTGCCCATCTTCTTCCCTCTCACCTCTACAGCACTAGACTTGTCAATATCTTTTGCTATCCAGAATCAGGATAACAGGTAAGGTTAAAAATAAATTGGAGTGCAAGGGAAATGAATGGAAGGAACTGGATCAGATCAGATTAAATACTCTTTTTGCATCTTTTCATATTTTGTTCTATTTTCTTTCCCCACTTCCCCCCTACATTTCAAGAGAAATACAATGTTATTGAGCAAAACCACCTGAACTTTCATTTTAAAAAATATCATTTTCTGTGATCACATCCCATTCAGTGGTATTTGCCTATCAAAAGGTGTTACTGAAAAGTTGCTGTCCAGCCCTGTAAAAGTTATCGTTTCTGTTAGAGACTATCCTGGGTCTGTCTTGAGCCTTATTTATGGAATCCTTGATTTTCAAAACTGAATGCTGTCAAATTGAGTGGTTTTTACAGTCAGTCAGTGAAGAAAAAGATCATAAAGGAGAATAAGAATGGAGGCTATTATAAAGTAAGAAAAGGAGAAGCAAAACCTGGGACTGTATAGGAAGCAGGAGTCAGAAAAAAATATAACAGAAGATTTTGTTATAATATAATGAATGTTTTCAACTCATTTGGGCCAGCCCATTTCATATACACATGGGTGTGTGGAGGATTGCTTTGGTTTGTGTACCAGTCCAGTTCATAGGAGACAGATAACATGGTGCTAGAGTGAATGAAATTACACTCTTTAGACCCGTTTTCAGCATAACTTTGTGCAGGAATGAGCACAAGATCAATAATGTGTGTAATGAGCAACCTCCATCACCTGAGCTAGTAGAACAACTGTATTACCCCACAAGAGAGGATATCGGATGACTTTTACTCTTTGTGTAGTCTGGGTACTGAGGATGAAGGGGAGGGAGTTTCACCAGCTAGTATATACTCCTCCAGTATGTCCCCTCTCCTAACTGGTTTGCTACATGACGGAGAGCAGCCTTCCATTGTGGACGGTAACACCACCATGGCTTTTTGCTTCTTCACTGCAGAGCTTTGAGAAGGCAAACAGGCCTGAAAAGGAGCTGCAAGTCTGTTTTCACAGATCCTTTGAGCACTTAGGATCTTTAGGAGTTAAGAACATCTTCTTTTAACATTCTTTTTTTTTGTCTGCTATGCTTATATATGACGAGCTTGTGCCAAGGACCCAATTACAATTTTTTTTTATCTCTCTCCCGTCTTTCTTCTCCACTTCTTCCGCCAACCATAATCAGGGACACCTGGAAACAATAAAGAGTTGTTTCGTTGGTCCTTCTCTCCCTTATTTTCTTGTATATTTGATGTTGTGAAAGCAAGGCTGTTAGAGATCCATTAAGCAGCGTTTGTAATGGAAGGAAGTGTTCTATCTGGTTTGCAGAAGATAAGGCACATAAATCGAACTCACCCTATATCTAAACATTTCTGCAAATAGCTGAGAAGGAGACAAACATCTAGTCGCTTTTACTATGTATGTGCTGCATTCTCCATCTTGCCACCACTGGAAGCCAGGAGAGCTTGAGAATTGAGATCAGAAAGTTCAGACAAGACTGATGAACAGTTTTCCAGGCTGGAAATAGGTATTTATCATAAAATAATTCGCTTGCTACTGTATTGTTTATGCAAGGAGCATCCAGCATGTCCACCCAACCAGTGAGGCCGTTCTGTAATAATGATCCATTTGATAATTGCCTCCTCTGGGTTTAGGAAAGGCCCGCTAGTGCCAACTGCCTCAACCATGGGACTGGAGACAACACAGTCCTGTCTTTATTCAGTAATATGTATGGAGAGCCCTTTTCACAGTCACAGCGATCAAACCAGGTCTCATCTTAGCCATGAGTCTTGCCTGCAGGAAATACTGGATGCCAGGGAACCATGAAAGAGATGGATTTGAAGTGGGATATGCAGCCCAACCAAGCGTGCATTTCAGCAGGCTGCCCCATTCCTCCAGCTTCCTTGGTGCCTCCTTCCTCCTGTCTTGGTCGGCTTGGTGCCTCCTCCAGCCCATCTTGAGGCCCAGAGACCACAGCAGAGCAGGGACTTGCCAGCCTTTACAGGTGTGACAGGTCAACACAGATGGAGCAACAGAGTTTCCTGCTCTAAGCAATCTTTTGCTTTGTATTTGTATCTGTCCTGCAAGCACGTATGAATCCAGCTTGGTCATATGCATCCCTGTGGGATGTCCATGCCATTTTCTCTCTTCACATATTCAAGATTTTTCTCCCAAGGTGTATTCCTGAACTTCTGTTAATAATGCAGTTCACAGCTCACAGGGGAAGGTATGTGAAGGGTCTTTGTTAGAGCTGTTTGATCCTGGCTCCCTTGGCTTAAATGATACTCTTTCCTTTCAACAAACTTAATATGGATTGGAAAGACTCCCAGGTGTACAATGTGTAAATTAAAACTCTCCTGGAATGATCAGGAATGAGAATATTTATTTTCACTCTTGTCCCAATGTCTCAGAAACTCAGGTCAAAAAATTATTCTCTGCTTCTGAAGGAATGGATGAAATGTGTGCAATAGCCCTTGACAGACAGCATCTTCATGATTTGAACTCAGAACTGAGTCCCCAGGTAGATAAATCAGTCCCCTGCTAAATGATAAATAGTCCTTGGATTTAATCTGTACTGGAAGGGACTTGTAGGTAGTTAACAGGTCAAAGCCTCTCACTGAGTACTCAAGAAATATCTCTCTTTGGACTTCTGGCAAAATTATTTAAGGAATATATTGCTATTGGGTGGACAATCAGGTTTAACCCTAACTTAATTAGGGACTCCACGCCTAATCATTATGGAAAGCAAGGATGCAACTGTGGCACAGCAGTGCATTCAGTTGTGCCCTCTGTTCAGCACAGAGGAGCTGGAGGGGAATGGGCTGGAGCAGAAGGAAGGCAAACTAACAGGAGTCTCTTTTTCTCCAGCCCCCACTCCATGGCACTGAGGGTCATGTTTATGAACATCCATCTACAAGTTATTTTGTGTTCCTCTCTTAAAATGCAATCCCTAATGGACTTTTATGGCCCTAATCTGATCTCCCTGAGTGAGAGGCAGAAGCCACATCATCATAGAGACTCCACCTCGCCAACTGATCTGTTTTATTATTATGTGGGAAAAGGTTTTGGAGGGACAGGGGGGAGTTCAAAGGATTTTAAAGAAATATCTCAGCAAAAGAAGAACGAACTTAAAAAGCCAAAACAGCCCATTAATCCCTTCCCAAAGGCAGTTAAATACCCATTAGGAAGTAGACATAGGGCGTATTTGCCGGCATGGACACATGGACTTGGCTGTGGAGTCAGAGACACCAACTTACTGATTCAGGGACTGACACAAAACTCAGGAGTCCATTCCCCTTTGGGGTGTAATTTCTTAATGTATTAAAAACAAAAACCACAAAATGTTAAAGATGACAAAAAAATGTTACTAATATCTCCCCGGGGTCAAGAGATCCAGAAGGATTCAGCTATTTCTGACTTTGAGCCAGAACTACCAGGGTTTTTCACTTTAATGTTTCTGGTCTCTGTGGCTGTGATGCGCTGCCTATATTTTAACAAGAGATTCTGACAATTTTGTCCTCTGAGTCTTACAAAATTATATTGTCCAGGGGGAGCATGCCCTTGCAGAAGGTTTATATTTAATTTGTTTTTCTCCTTAAACAGAAACACTTTCTCATAGACATTTGCTAGGCAACAACAGCGTAACTGTCCTTTTCTACAGAACATTCGTGCTAAGCCTGGTTGAAAAACTTTAAAATCCTGTGAAGAGTCACATTATGCTGGTGTTCCATACTTTATATGGTGTAGGTATGTGAAAATCAAAATTAAATATTACATAACATTTTGAAAAGGGAACCAAGGAAAGTTCCAAACATCGTGTTCCCAGGATATTTTCTCTAGTTTTAAGATAATTGAATTGGTCTTGTGCTTTTATTTTTGATAGCTGCATGAAATTTTTTTAAAAGGTTTCTACCAAAATTGGGGATGCAATCTGTGTGTTTATTTTACACTGCCCTCCAGCTTTTGATACCAGCTCCAAATTCTCACTCTGCTGCTTCCAAATCCATATCATATGGATATGTACAATTTTCATTTCACAAGAATTTTGCCTGCTGTTTTAGGATCCATCTCTCTAAACATCATCTCTACTTGTATCATGCTGCTGAGCTCAAGACTCGGTGAAATGGCACAATTTTAAATGAGATCTGTCATTCCAACGCAACTTGGTCCATTTTAATGCTCACATTAAACTGATTTTTTTTAAATTAAAGATTAGTCACATCCACCAAAGAAAAAATTTCCCAAGAGACTATGAGCTGGAGAGAAAAATTATAATACAAAATCTAGGAATTTTACACATCCTGGCTAATTTATATGTCAAGGAAGGAGATTATTGTTAGACACCTCCATGAACTTTGTCCTCTTAAAATTTTGTTCTGGACATCCTGTATCCTGAAGACGTGGATGCACTTAGTAGCTGCTGGAGATGTGGAAATGCTCAAAGTTGCATCAGTCTTAAGGACCAAGGGTTTTGTTTCAGATGTTGTCCTCCGCAGGGTAGTGGTCCAGCTCTGCTGGTTCCCATGGGAAGCCTAGGTCAGCAAGACCAAGAAGGGCCTTCTTTCTATAGTTGCTGCCTCTGAGAGGGACTGAGCAAAGTAGACACACATCATCAGACTCCCTGCTTCATGTCTCCATTTTCCTGAGTGCCTTGCTTAAAGGGTCAGAGTTACACCATCCAACAAGGTACCTTGAATCCCCAGCAGCTGTTCTTCTCCAATGTGAAGGTTATTAATGGGCATAATCCATCAAGTAAGAGACTTGAGGAAATGAGACTGCAGAAATGCACCTTTATGACTTGTGAAAGCTCAGTTGGCTGTTGACAGGGCTGAGGAGTCTTAATAAGAGGGGCAGAAAAAAAAAAACTTTATGAGGAATTAATTTCCTGTCTCCATTATGAAGTGCTGGGATGTTCATTTAGCATGCAGTAGGTGGGTGTTAAGATTAGAGCTGTGGAGGAAATGGATATCGGAACGTGCTAAATCTTCCTCAGTGCCAAAGCAAGAAGCTCTGAGAACATGCTGATGATCCTTCTTCATTTGATCCAACCCTAACAATGTCTTCCCAGAAGCAGGAGGCCAATGGTTCACATTAAAACCCATTCTTCCTATGTTCCAAGTCCTCGAAATAGGTATAAAATATGTCAAGACCCAGAAGAAGAGACACACAAATGTTACTGATGAGAAAACTTTAAAGAAGTCTTTACAAATCCCTCCTTAGTACTTTGGGATTCACTTTATAGGTTAAACCTGTATTTATGGCTTCCTTTACACTCTTTATTGTATCCAATGCATTTAGTCTTCAGTAAGAAAATGGAGGGACTGAATGTATGTTAGAGAACTTCACATCTGCAGCCCTGGGAGCACCTGAACAGAGCTCTGCTCATCTCGCCAACAGACTGAAAGCTGATCTGATCTAGCAGCCTTGGTCACAAAGTACTTTGAAAAATCTCACTCTAGGTCTGATTTCAAATGTAAAGTGTCCTTGTTTTCCTCAGTCAAAAAGAAAACAAGTTTTGTGTCATCTCATGGAAAGCCACAGGTACGCTTAGCACTTCAATTTCTTTCTGAGTGCTGGAAGAAAGCCAAACTCATTCCGGTGGGATGTGAAACCAGTAAAAAGACAACACAGAGTTGCACGTGAAGTTGATCTTTATGCAGATCACCAGCACACAGCCTTTCACACCACTTAAGTCACACTCTTTTTTGAATAAAACGGTACGTATGGCTCACCCACTGCATGAAGACAAATATCACCTTCCATGGGTATGGAGACAGCATTTTCAGGGGCTTTGAGAGCACTCTCCGTTCTAGTGGACTAGATGCTTCCCACTTTGTAAAAAGACTCCCCTCCCTCCATAGTCAGGGCTAGTTTCTGCTTTGACTTTTTCAGGAAGAATTAGATTTCCAACAACTTTAATGTCATCACACTGCTGCCTTGGACTGTCTTGTCTGTTGATAATATTCACCCACTGGGAGACATTAGATATTTAGGGTGAAAGCTCTTTGGAGCAGAGCATCTTTATTCCAGAGTGCCTTTATCCAGCACCTGGTGCAGTCCCAGGTCTAAGCTACCACCCCAACAGAGATAATAATCAAGGACGTCCACCTTTACGGCTGCTGTGACATCTTGTCGCCATCAAAGCCCCATCCCTCACATCTCATGCAGTACATTCGCTCTCTCTTGTTCTCCCCTTGCAAAGGAAAACATTGTGTTTGGTGTGATAATGTGACTTAAAGTCATATTTTGCCTTCAGCCATCAGCATGTGCAAATGCTGTATGACTAATGAGGCAGTCTCAAATGACTATCCTGCTAGTCTTTCTACAAGATACTTTGTTGTGTTTGCAATCCCTCCTGACAGGTGGTGAAGAGCTGTCTTTCCCCTGGGCTTCTGGCTTGAGCTGGAAATCCAACGGCAGCGCGGGTTTCTGGCCATAAGGGACTTCTCTCCCCTCCTCTTCCAAAAATGTGCTAAAAGGAAAACCTGCCTTTTGGTTTGTTTGTCTTGCTTTCAATTTGTTTTCAGTTCCTCTTCTTTTCCTTAAGGGACTCTTTCACTGACTCGGGGAAGCTTTGTTCTTTCTGGGATGTCAGATGGTGGCTTGGCCAATTCACATGCCAGGGATAGACAGACAGATGTGGAGAAAATGGAACAGCGGCAGGATTGGTGCATGGCTACAGTGCTGAGAGATGAAATAAAGTTGTCCTCCCCAGCCCTCTCTTTCACGGGCAGAAATGACTCAGCTTGACAACAGAGAAAGCTTTCAGACAAGCTAGGTTTAAAAATGATAGATTATAGCATGCAACTCATCAATGACTCAGCTTGTCAGCGTTTATCACTTGAACTCTGACCCTTCCTCCTCTCCTCCCAAGCCTGCCAGAGGTTTTCTACCCCTGGATCATTGCCAAGGATTAAAGGGGCAAACAGACAATATTTTCAGACACTGTGCACGCTTTTGGAGTGTGCATTCCATGTGTACTTTAACAAAGATGTTTTTAAAAAAGACTGCTTTTTCAGGAAGCACTGAGTGTCTTCTGATCTGAAAAATCAGGTCTCATTAAGGATGTCCATATTGGGCATCTTCAAAATATGAAAGCTAAGAAAAAAGCCCTAACTAACTCCTGACCCAGCTTCCTTTGGAAAAATACCCTAAGTAGCTGCAAGGGACTTTTCAAAAAGTCTTCTTAGAGGACAAGTCCCTTCTGGGTCAGACCAATGTTTCTGGTGTACACATTGACCAAAACAGGCAGGAAAACTTGCCCTTTCTCCTATTACAATGTAGTTTGCAAACTTCCTTTCTCATTCCGCCTTACATTTCCACAATTCGTTCCCTTCCTGACATCCAAATCCACATTTCTGCTTTACTCTGAACTAGAGAGAGAAAAAAAGCGTTGATATGATTTTGT
The DNA here is from genome assembly GCF_000699105.1 of Pygoscelis adeliae. Classification (NCBI taxonomy): domain Eukaryota; kingdom Metazoa; phylum Chordata; class Aves; order Sphenisciformes; family Spheniscidae; genus Pygoscelis; species Pygoscelis adeliae. The sequence continues at coordinate 1,670,551 of NW_008823916.1, forward strand.
TTTGATTGGACACCTGACCCTCCCTCCTCATCTCTTTATTTTTTTACATGTTGAAGGGGATCCATCAAGATAATTTCCTGTTATTAGGTTTGAAGTGTTTTGAATTTGAAATGCCTTTTCACTTAGAAAGAATTGATGCCTATAACTTGCAATGTGTTAGCAGTTTTGTACAGTGCCTGACAGCCCAAACTACATTACAGGTAGCTAATCCCAGTTGCTGAGCTCCATTAAAGACTAGATTGTATCTGTTAATACAGCCATACTGTTTGGGTCATTGTGCTGATGTAAGGAGCACAGCTGCCTGGAGAAAGATTATGATGTGAGGGGACATCTTTATTCTATTTTAAACTGGAAAAATGTATGGGAGATACACTAGTCATGATTGATTAAAGATATGAAAAGGATTTTATGAGCCTTCTTACACACTCAGTGTTTCTCATTCTGTTTGTCATTCCTCCGTGTTTGGTAAATAAATAAATACATAAACCCAAACCTTGAGGATAATAGGAAAGACAGAGACTCATAGCTGTTCCTCTTATGTTCAGTTATAATGGGCTAAGGACTGAGAGTCTCAGGAATAATTTCCCAGCTCTGGCACTGATCTGCCACATAGTCCTGGGCCACCTTTTCCCCTTATATGTTTTCCCACTATTTTTTCATCGTATCTGTTTAAAATTACAAGCACGATATAGCAGTGGCTTTCCTATCCTACTTGTGTGTGTGCAGTCCCTATCGTACTGGCAATCCAGTCCCAGCTGGCTTCTCTGTGCAGTGTCCAAGCAATCTCTAATTCCCCGTCTACTGGTTTTCAGAGCCATGTGCCATTTTGCCAAGTAAATATTGATACCTCATTTCCCAGTACTGGCTATTCAAGGGAATCATTCTCACCTAAAGCCTTCGATCTCCTTATCTTCCTCCTGTTTACATTATCAGTAACAACCAGGGTTTGAGATCCTCTGCACCCAGAATAACACTTTTGTTCTTCATCTTTCTATGTTTTGAGAGGTTTCTGTGTGTTGTGTTATAGCCAGTGTTCATCTGACTCCCCTACCTAGGCAGAAGCATAAACTGTGCTGTCTCTGGCTCTGTATCCATCTCACCACTATTGCCACGGCTGTTCATGTCTGAGGTTGTACTCTGACAGTGCAATGTATTCCTTGGCAAGCTTGGAAAGGAAACAGTCTTATAAAAAAAAAAAAAATCACATTAAGCATAGCATGTGTTTCATGCTCCTTTAGCATCTTATCCTGCTACAGAGTGTTGTAATTCCCCTGGCTGCTTTTGAATTTCATGTCACACTTTTAAATGTGGTTTGGTACATTCTCTACATGCTCTGTCAGTAGAGTTCTGCCAATAACCTGAGCACATGAGCGCTAGGAAAGCAACTACTGATTCTGCTTCCTTGTGTGCTGAAGTGTGTGGATTTCACAAATGTAGATATGTTACGCATGGGAAGGACCTGTCTTCCTACTGCTGGAGCCACACAGGAGCCTCTTTTCAGAAGGCAGGATTTTTTTTAACTGGGCCACTCATCTGTAATTCTGTCCTGAGCAACAAGTAACAATAGGACATGCCTGCAAACAAATGCTTGAGGATGTTAGTTTGAATTAACTTTTAAAGCAAATGAGTCGAAGCTTCTTGTAATGGTCTTAAACATTCTCACCACGAATTAGGTAAAATTATCTTGAACCTGAACAAGGCTTGACAAATCAACTTTGACATTTCATTCAAAGGAATGTTCAGGACTGTCTTCCGTGGAGACACAAAGCCCCTGGCTGTCCTTAAACCAAGCCAAATCTTAACCATCATATCTTTGCTAGGAAACAAGAGAATGCATGACAGTGGAAACCAACCTTTGAAAAACCTGAATTAATGATGGAGTTGGAGTCAACTGCTGAGACCAATGGCAGAACACAGAAGACAGCTAGGATCTTTGGGAAAAGGTTGGAAGGAAAGGGCTAAAAAGCCCTTATTCTCAGTGAAAGGTGAGGGTAACACAGGTCTGGTAGAAGAGTAATTATGTATATTGACCTTCAGCCACTCCTGAATAAAGGGTGGTATTTCTGCCTGTTGTCTAACAGCAACTTCATTTATTCTGGCTTCCCATAGTCCCTTTGAAACTTATTCACCATTTATAAACGTGCCCAATGTGCCAACACACTGCCTCTATGTTGGTTGCACAGGTATAAAGGAGCCAAATTTAACTCATCCCTGGTACTTAAGTATATGTTTGATTTGAAGACAAGGTAAAGGCTAGATTTCAGAGCAGTCTTTCAGACGTGCATCAGTTCTTTAAGCCAACAAACAACAATCAGAAATGGTTTGCCAAGAAAACCAGCAGATAATATTCTGAAGAGAGAAGAAATGGATTTTTAAACTGAGAAGTTTTTGTTCAGCCACAGCCATTCTTCAGGGCAACATCACAGCTGCAGGTACAGTTTAGATACTTTGAGGTGTTTGCAAAGATTAATTAGCTGCCTAAATCAGAACTGAGCTCTGATGAAAGTTTGGCCCTTGTGGGCACTGAGCCTTGGGCTTGGTATGCTTTTGAAAAATCTTACCCCAGAGGACTCTGGATGCACTTTTCTGACCTGAACTCATGCATTAGAGAAGAACCTTAAGAATTATTTCAGTACTTCCAGGAGTTCAGGCTCATTCTTTAAAGTGAACAACCTAACGCTATCCTAGTTCTCCAAGAAGTGGCAAAAATCCCCAGAGAGTTCCCTTTTCAGAGAAAGTTCATATCAGGTAACAAGTCTGGATAGACAGCAGACTGTCAGGATGCAGATGTGTATTTTAATAAGCGTAACTACATAGTGGGAACCCAAGCTGCAACACCTGCCTTATACTGATGCCCTCCCACCCCTGCCTGCCTTGCCCCTCCGCGGCACAGCCTGCCCGGCCCTCTCCGCAGGCGGCTGTGTGAGCCGAGCTGCTTCCCTGCCAGTCTCCCCACCTTGCTCCCCCGCTTCCTTTCCTTTGCTAGAGCTGTGTTTTTACGATGCCTGCTGACTTTGTGCATTTTGCAAACTTGCATTTCACGCTGCATTTGTTGCCATGGCAACATAAGGGGGGTAGTTCAAAGTAGAGAAAAAAGTTAAAAAACCCAAAAAACCTCTTGAATCAGCCCCTTATTTTGTGCGTTCCCTTTACAAAGTCGGACACGTAGCTACATTGGCAGCAGAGTCTGTAAGGAATATTTTTAATACCCTCAGGTACTCTGGAGACCTCGCTGGAGGTCCAAACCACTTGCCCTCCCCTCTTCCCCCTTAGAGCTGCCTTCTCCCACCTCTCTCTTAGAGGGCAGCCAAGAGACCGGTGCCTTTGGTGGTACCCCCAGATATACTCTATCTCAGTGGTGGCTTTTGCAACGAGTCCTTTTGTCTTTACAGGGACCGGCCCGTTCCAGGGGAAGCTGGCACCAGCCTCCAACAGGCATGACAGCAATGTAGGCAACACTATTTTACCTTTATCTTTCATCCCAGCAAGAGATCCATCAGCAAGGATGATGGAGCACTGGCTTAAGGTTGCTCACGTCTCTCCACCCCCTCCTCTTTCCAATCACTGTGGCTAAAGGAGCAGCAGCCCTTAAATGAAAACTTTACGGCGAAGAGCTGCTGACACTTTTTCATTATGAAGATACATGGGGTGGCTGGTAGCTAATGAATGTCAGTGCTCAAAAGGATAATCTCTGCTTCTCTCTGATACAATTTAACATTGTATTTCCCTAATTTGAGGCTGATTTAGTCACTGGGGTATTTGGATGCCTCTTCTATGGTGCCGATAGTTAATTAAACAGATGTTGCAGAGGGAATCATTAATTTTAGTGCTGCAGATGGGAGCGGAATGACTTTGTGAAGTTAATGTTTCAGCAAAACAATAGGCTTCTGTCATCGTTTGGTATAAACCAAGTAAATTAAGAGAACAAGTAGAGTAAAGGAGATAGCTTCGAAAGAATATCATTTATTCATTTTAGAATTATATTTTTTCCCCCACAAATCATCATGGGAGGACAGGAGGGGAAAAGTCTGCAAAAGCTGGGAAGAGGGCAAGAGAGGAATCCCCAAGTTAGCAGCCTGAAAGAGAGTTAATCGTGGTTCCCGTGCTCTCGCTCAAGCGCTGCAGGGCTCCTGTATGAGCACAAAGAGCCGAGGGCCAGGGCTGCGGCAGGCAGCAGTGAGGGGTAAGGCAGGGCAGCCTCGGGGCCAGCAGCTGGGGAGAGCGTTTGGTTGTTACCCACAATGCAACTTTGGGCAAGTCCAAGAAAAATTTTCAAGAGCACCTGAAGTCATGTCAATAAAGACAGATGTCTTTTTCCACGCTTAAAAAGCAGGTGGGCACAAGCATCTTCCTTCTTTGAAGGCTGTGAAACTTTTTTTACTCCAAGCTGGGTGTCTAATATCTAGTATTCCTAGATATTTGGGCAGCTGGTTGGATTTTCAAAAGCACCTGTGTATGGTGACAGTTTTCTAATCAGAAGTCAATATGTTTTATAACTTTCAGAAACTTCAGGGCCTGTGTAAAAAGCCCCTAAACATTTATGAAAAAAATTGCTGTAGGGTTACACCTGTGTATCAGATGTGGCTATTTTGCCATGGAGTCTGTGGCTGGAAGTGGAAAAACTGTAAAAGCTTGAGGTCTTTACGAGTTTCTTGCTGGCATTAAATGTCACTAAGTTCTATTGAACAGGCGTTCCTATTTTTGAGCTAAAAACAACAGAGGGAAAATCCAGCTGCCTCTATAACATAAAGCGGCAGTGGCAGAAGAGGATCAGGGAGACAAATGAAGTCCATCTATCGTGTTGGAGTGAAACTACTACTGACTTGCTTGAGTGCCTCATAATATGAAAATTATGTTTCTTTTTTAGGACAGATGAGTCATTTGACCACTCAGACATCTATATGAACACATCTATGTCCATTTATATTATCATTCTTTTTCTTGTATGTGCATGTTTTTTTCCGTATTACCAGCTACTCCTTTCTCCAAAAACAATAATCAGTGGTTATTCTCATTTATTTGATAAGGCCAAACAATTTCAGTGCCCAGAAAGTAATTATGAATTTGGCAGTTCTGATTAATAAATCTTTCATGAGGCATGCTCCATTTTGTCCATAAACAGCATCTTCCAGAGATTCATTGAGAAAATATGAAGTAATAGAAAAGACACAAAGTGAAAAAAACCCCACATTCTTCCTGGCAATAAAGTCCTGATCTCAATCTTACATGTGTAAGGTGAATTTAACCATTGGATTTATTTCTTTAGCACTCAGTGTGTACTCACCATTTTATTTTAATGTATACTGTTCTTGTTTTTCTGGGTTTACAATGCCATATACTAAGTTAACTCCAGCTTCACAATCAAAACGTCCCAAATTATTTTTAGGAGCAAATTTCTGTCCTCAGACTTGCTGCAGAGTAGCATTGCACAGCTTGAAGGCCTTGTCCTGTGTTACAACTGAACTAGCTTTTGCATCAAACACCCACTTAACTGGCCAAACACTGGCTGCTTTCAGTTGGCTAAAAAGAGGTGTCTAGAACATTTTGAGAAAACATCAAGTATCCCAGCTAGCTGCCAGGATGCCAGTCTGCTCTTGGTCCTGTGCTGTTTCTGCCAGCCCAATGCAGATGTTTAGGATGCTGTAGGGTCCCGCAGATGGTACTACTAATCTTCTTTTTAGCCAGTTGAATTAGTCCCCTTAGGCATTGCAAAGAAATCTCTGTGGTATAGTCTTCAGCGATAGACACTGAAGTCACTCATAACCAGAGAGAATAAATTCAACCCATCCCAAAGTGTCCTGTTGAAAGACATGAAAAAGGCTGTGATTTTTGCCTGGCAAAGACTGAATATGAGGGTACTGAGAATGCAGGATCCAGAGACCTGTCTGCTATTGCAATATATTACACTGAATTGAAGGACTTTGGCTGCTTCCTTTAGGAAATATAATTCTCATTAAAGGCATGAAATTGAGCTCCTTGGAGACCTAAGCTTCGGTCTGCTGAACAATCCAAACATAAGTTTTCAGCAATACCAGCTTCTCGCTGTATGTGCTTGTGTTTCAACAGTATACTATAGGGATTTGTTTCTTAGAGTGAGTCCTTGGGCTTGCTGTGTTTGTTCACTGGTGTCCCTTCAACACCAGCTCACTGGGATGGCTTTTCTAGCACAGAATTCTCCAGGGATCTGGATCCCAACCATACGAGTGCCTTTGTTTCCCTCTCCCCCAGCACAGGTCACCAAGCACTTATCGAGCAATAGTTTTTGGGCTCTCCCAGTCCTGCTCAAATAAGGAATAGGGTGTCTTAAAGGGGATTAGATCTCACCACAGTCGTGGGAAAGGTTGTTCACAGTGCGTTCTGTCAGATGTCTTTTACCTCCTCCTCAGGTCCTGGACAGCAGATGCTCCCTAGGGGTTATAAAGACTCCCAGGCACAAGGGCACCTCCAAAGCAGGGTGGCTCAGCAGCATTTTCCCCTGATCTTGTCCTCTTGGATGGTGTCACAGTGCCACTTTGTGGCAAGCTTCCTTGGAGGCACCCCAAAGAGCACACTGGCCCTCTCCTCATCAGGGAGCCTTAACATCCCGCTGCAATTCCTTTTCTCCGCACGGCATCACCTGCCAGTGGTGTCTGCCTCTGCAAGAGGTAATTGATTCCCTTCCCCTTTAAAGACCTAATTAAAAATGCACTGTATTAAACTTGAATGCATTGGAAACAATTAGCTTTCTCTTTTGTCTCCTCATTTGAGTCGGCAACGCGAGGCAGCCAGGTGTCACGTTCAACAAATCTCCATCAAGTGATTGCTGTGGAAGGAAATGAAGTTTGAAGAACTCCTTTGTTGCTCCTGATGCTTTGGCTCTGACCTTCTCGCGCTCTCAGCTTATCTCCATGGAGATGCTCATTTTGCAGATTGGCTCCATCTTCTGCCAGCAACCGCATCACGTGGAGACAGAAGGCAGGGGCCTAGGCAGGTGTATTGGGTTTGCGTGGCAAGGTTTTGGTAGCAGGGGGGCTGCAGTGGTGGCTTCTGTGAGAAGCTGCTAGAAGCTTCCCCTATGTCCGACAGAGGCAATGCCAGCCGGCTCCAAGACAGACCCGCTGCCGGCCAATGCCGAGCCACACCGTTACG
>NW_008823916.1:1678152-1691717 GCF_000699105.1 Pygoscelis adeliae
AGAACTGTCTCCCGTGGGAGGGATCCCACGTTGGAGCAGGGGAAGAGTGTGAGGAGTCCTCCCTTGAGGAGGAAGGAGCGGCAGAGACAACATGTGATGAACTGATGGCAACCCCCATTCCCCATCCCCCTGCGACACTGGGGGCAAGGAGGTAGAGAATTCAGGAGCAAAGTTAAGCCCGGGAAGAAGGGAGGGGTGGGGGGAAGGTCTTTTAAGATTTATTTTTTATTTCTCATTATCCTACACTGATTTGATTGGTAATAAATTAAATTAATTTTTCCCCAAGTTGAGTCTGTTTTGCCCATGACGGTAACTGCTGAGTGATCCATCCCTGTCCTTATCTCGACCTACGAGCCTTTTGTCATATTTTCTCTCCCCTGTCCAGCTGAGGAGGAGAGTGATAGAGCAGCTTTGGTGGGCACCTGGCGTCCAGCCAGGGTCAACCCACCTCAGCAGGGAAGTGAGGCTGTTTCAAGGATTCAATGCTGTTCTTTTGAACACAACAGCTCTTTAAAAAGGGCAGTGGTATCTGATTCTCCTACAGAAAGCATGTGTTTTGAGCTGCTCTGACCTCCCATGGTTAGCCAAGACCCCAAAAGAGGAGAATTTTAGCTTGGGCTACAAGCTTCTATGGTACATCTGTACCTTGCTGCCAAGTGGTAGAGTGGCCCTCATCAGCCTGAGGTCACGTCTGCACTTTGTTTCAGAGAAGCCTAATCATGTCCATACTCTTGCCAGAACCGGAGGAAAGAGGTTGACATTTGCTCTGTCCTACAATGAAGAGAATAATGCCTGTCTACAGGCAAAACATACAGCTGGAGGCACGGTGCTGCATTGCTGCTGGGATTTTGGACACAGGACTAACTCCACTAGTAGAGCTGATCATGACGTGTAGATTAAAAATAATGTTTGGGGCAGGGGGAAAAGTTGAAAGTATTGATAGGTCTACATCTGCAAAAGTCTCTGTAAAATGGGAAGCCCAAGAGGAGTGTCTGCTCTCATCACCCAGCTCCAAATCCAGTGCAGCATTTAGCTCAGCTGATATCCACAGCAGCACAGCTTCCGTGAAGTCTGAGGGGGTGATCTGCACCCTCCACAGGGAAGGGAAGTATTAGTAGGACTATGCCCAGCGCACTCAGTAAAAGCGCTGGTTGGGAAATTTTCAACAAACCATTTTTCATCAGAAAATGCTGATTCTTTGAAACAGGCTTTCTGTGAGAATAAAAGGGCAATTTTTCCTCATTTTAGCAACTCTAAATATTGCGGCAGCTTTAAGTGAAAAAAGAAACCAAGAAAAGCCCTGCTTGAAAGTTGGTTTTTCTTCCCCTTGTTTCAGGTTGTAACTTTATTATGATGAAAAACGAAGGAAAATCGAAACAAATGGCATAAAAGTGAAAGGAAACTTTTAAGACTGATGTAAAAATAAAACCCATTGATCTGACTAGAGGTATTTTTCCCCAGTGTTTGTTCCTACCATTTTTCTTTAACTTCAAGTACTAGAGAGAGGAAAGGGATGGCAAGATCCCACAAGAAAGGGAGAAGGCTCTCAGCCCAAGATGAGCCTGTGGACCAGGCTGTGTGTCTGCAGCAAGCAGCTGTGGTGAATAACAAATTACAGCTTCTCATGACTTTGGAGATCAGAGGCAGAATCCAATTTAGGGCCAAACCTCTTCCCTGGCTTTCCTGGGACCACCTGCCAGGAGGAGCTGGGGGAGTTAGCAGTGCTCAGGGGTCGTTACACCAAGCTCAGTTGCAGTGTGTCATGAAACGTGGGAGGAGGGAGAAGGTGCCTGAGACTTTGCCCAAGTTTCCTCTGAATTTAAATGCCGGCTCAAGCTGAAGCCAAGGCTCTGCCCAGTGCCAGATTGCTTGCCAGCCAGATGGCACCTTCTGAAGCTCTTCCACCTTCATCCAGGCTTCAAGGGATGCAGTGAAGGTGTTTACAGGCAAGTGTCTCTTCCTTCTTTCCTCAGTGATTTCACAGCCCTGCCTGCAGATTTAGGCTGGTGTGAGTTGAAAGCAGAGTATGCTCTGAGCTCCAGGGCTCTAGCATCTTCTTTTCTGTTGGCAAGAGCAAGTCTGAATATTGACATGAGGCTCCCCCCAATATGCAGAAAACTTTTTCCTTTTCTCAACACCACTTATTCTTCTTTCTGCCTTGCTTGTGCTCTCACATCAGACATCCCTTAGGGAGTTAAAGCACTGTCTCATTTCTCCATCAGTCTTATGCAGTTGTTGGCTGAAATAACAAGGATTTGCCTTGTTTGTTTGCTCTGCAAAGGTTTTTTTGAGATGTATTTGTTTTTTTTAAAAAGTCTTATTGAAGAAAGTAAGTTAGAATTGGAAATATGCATGGCAAGGGGGAAACTTCATTTCCCATGCACTCAGCCTTTCGTGGAATTAGGACAATGAGTAGTAAAATAAAAAGCAGAACATGTCTGAATCTTTAGGATATGTAAGAACTTGAATGGTGAGGGAGGAATGGAGCAAAATGCCTGGGGTCTCAGGGCTGGAGCTCTGAAAGCGGATGGAGTTTTGTGCCTGTGCGTTGCTGTTTCCCCCTCCCCAGCCAGATAAGGGGAGAATGGCCACTTAGGCTCAGCGAGGGGGCTGTGTATGTGTGTAAATATGTATGAATTGGGTGTGTATGTATCTGCATTCATAGTGTTTCCTCACATGGATGAGCTAGAGAGACACCAGTTTCTCTGAAAAGAAATAGGTTGTAAGCTGATGTGGGGCCTGTTCTCAACCCTTTTCTTGCCACCCACATGTGTCAGTCCATCTCCAAGAACAGTTCTCACTACCCAATGTGATTAGTGTCTATAGGGATCAGTGAGAAGGGCTCTCATTCAATACAATCCAAATTAAAATTTGTTGCTGTTGTGCCAGAAACTGTAAGCTCTATCTGCTGCAAGTCAGCTATAGTTCTTATAACTTTTGTTTTTCTGGCAATTTCTCGTCCCACATAAACCTGAGAACATGGCTGCAGTCTTCAATCCCCACTGAAGAAATAGTTGTCTCCCTTCTTAATTACCTTTTCATGTCAGGACAACACGGGCTGGCAGCAAGAAGCACAGGAGAGATCCTCCTTGTTGAAAATGTGTTGGTGATGAAGTAAGTTGAAAGATGGGAGAGGGATGGTGGGAGAGAGGGGGAGGACTGAATAAGAAGCAGGAAGATCATACAGGAAGAGGTAGAAAGATGCAGAGTTACAGCTCTGACACTGAAGAAATGCTGGCTGGAGAACCAGCAGAGGGGACAAGCCAGCCCTTGTTAAAGGTCTCTTTGCCTCTTTGTAGGGGTGATAATTTGGAAGATCAGAGCCTGGCAGCGGAGCCTGTCTGGATGAAAGTGAGAAACACGTCTTCCTTCCCCTTTAAAGAGCAGAGGGAGCCACAAAGCAACCATATGGAGTTGCAGCGGAGTTTGCCAACACCTTCTGTTTCTTGAGAGCCAGATCCAAGAAAGGACGTAGTTGGGCACAGTTTTGCTTTCTTTTTAAGCACCTGAAGTGAACTACATGTTTTAGAAGGTGGATCTAAAATCCCAGTGCTAAAACAGGAAACCTGTGAGGAATACTAAAGAATGTAGTTTTCTGATCTTTGGACTTTAGAGAGTCCAAAGACCTTTTCTGAGGGTGATTGCCATAGCTTTTCTTCCGAAGACCTGCACAAGGTTCCCTCTTCTTGTCTACTATTGCTGTACTGTGCATAAGACCACCTCCCTGGTGGAAATGTTCCCCTAGGAAAAGGAAGACCTTCAGTCCCATTCATCAGACTGGGTGGAGGGCTGTCAAACCAGTACCCTCTCACTTTCAGGCAGGGTCTTAGTCACTGTGCGGAAAGTGGGGTGGAGACTCTCTATCCTTCCTGCTAGAGCCAGACCTGTTGTGCAAAGTATGCAGGAACTAGGGACTTCAGCGAGCCCTCACAAGAAGGACTGAATTACTGTAAGTCATGCAGGAAAAGGGAATTTGGATTCTGGACTTTGCCCCATGTGTCATTTAATCATTTTACATTAGATAAATATTGAGTTAAGAAACATGTCCTTCCACTGATGGAGAGGAAAGGAATCCCAAATTCCACCCTCCACCCCCCTTTACGTGGTGCAATGCTACTGTTGGTGTTGCAAGGAATTTGCAATTATTTCACAGAAGCTGCACTGAAACAGAGGACCGTGTAATCCATTTATCACAAACTACTCCAATTCCTATCTTAAGTAAGAGACGAGTCAATTAACAAATGAAAATGGAGTACCAAAACACACTCTCCATTTAGATCACAAGACATCAGTAAAACTCTGTAGCAGCATGGCACGAGCATTGTTTTCCTGGATGTGGCTTTGGAGAACGGAGAAGAAAGTAACAGTCTGGGATTCGAACTTTGAAAATGGACCGTTATATTTATGATGAGATCTCTCTGCTTTTATAGCTCCATCACCAAAGTTTTCTAGCTTTGTGGATTTGTCTGCCCAACAGATGTGATGGAAAGAAATATTAGCTTTACAGATGGGGATAAAAATGACATATACTGAAAGCCTAAGCCGGTTAATGAGAAAGGATTTTCAAAATGTCACTTATCCAGTTTCCCACATTTAGTTTATATTTCCAAGAACTGGTATCCCTTTTCTTTCCATGAAATTTCCATTTTCAACTGAACTTCCTTCAATCTACTTCTAACCAAATAATTATTAGTTTCCAAATCAAAGTAATTTAATTTGTTAGTCAAATTACAACCCAGCAAAAAGGAAACCACAAAAGTATTTATGACTTTATTTTATCTTTATTAAGACTAACAAGGTTTGAGCAGAAATGATCTCTTGACAAAGCCATTAAGAGCACAGACAAGATCACAGTCTGTAACGCATCTGAAAGGGCACAGCAGAAAAGTCAAATGCTCGTCTTCTGGGAGACAGAGCAAAATTATGCTGGAATTAAAGAAAAACAGAGCAACTGAAGGACCATTCCTGCAATAGTATTGATAATTATTCATTGCTTTTTATAAAAAAGCAATAGAACTTAAGTGGGGGTTTTTGTGTGTTGTGGTGTGTTGTTTTTTTTTTTTTTTTATAAGTCTGATGGCCATGACCATTACACAAAGCACAGAAATTGTGTAAATGCTCAGGGTAAGGTGTCAGTGGACACTGCTACTGGAGTGCAGCTCGTGGCTGTGTCAAATCCTCGGGGTGTCAGGGTCCCTCTGCGATTTGAGCAGAGCCAGCTTCACCAGCAGGGCTTAATGGCCTGGATGGGGCACAGCTCCTTGCGTAGCGCCAGATGGGGCTGGCTGCAGTGAATCTTCTCCCAAGCCCCAGTGAATCTCCCCCTAGACCCACGCCTGAATGCACCAAGCATTTCTGGAGCCACCTGGACAGAGGTCTCCAAGAAGGAAAGTGCACTACTCCTAGCCCCAGCCTGGCTCTCTGGTTTCGGTGCGCACAGTGTCAGCTTTGAAGATCTCGGGAAATTGGGTGGAAAAGCTGCCAGCTGGAGTCTCAAAATAGTATAGTTGTATTTCCACTCTGTGTGCTCTCCCCCTGCTTCCCCTGTCCCCTTTTTGCCCTGCGTAAATTTGAGAGGTGACTTGAATGATGTCACCAACTGAATGATGCATGGTCATAAAACCTGCTGACATGAGCACATTTCTAGGCTCTGAGATGCCATCTACTTAGTTGACCTGTCTTCAGGGAGAAATTTAAACAGCCTGAGGGCTTTCCTGCATCTGACCCCCCTTTCTCCTCTCTGCACATAAACACACCCTTTGGGGATCTCTCTGCTGCCGAAGTGTAAAATGGATCAAAATCCAGAATAAAATTGGAATGGAAATCAAGCAAAAGTATGCAAGCCTCCACTTCAAGTGAATCTAAATCTCTACACAGCTCAGAGAGCCTTGGATCATCTGCCTGACAAAATAACCATCAGGTTATTGCCTTTATAACCACAAGAACTCATCCTCTCTGCTAGCTCTGGGTGCTGTGGGTGCAGGCCAGTGAGGATGGGGAGGATGCAGGCCCCTAGGGAGGGGTGGAGATCAGAAGGGATTTGGGGAGAGCCCAGGCATGGGCATGGGGGAAGGTTTGTGGCTCAGGCGGGCAGGAGGTTAGCTCAGCCAGAGCAGCCCCTCGTGTGTCTGTCTCTTTTCTCCCTTGCTTTCTCTGCTTTCACTCTGAAAGCTCCAGCTCTGCCAGCTATTCAGCAGCCTAATCTTTTTCCAGTCTCAGCTCTTGCCTACTAATGTGTTTCAGGCACAGAAATTTCATTAAGGCTGCACTGATGTCCACAGGTTTTAGCCATGGACTTCATTGTTAAGTGGGTTTTATTTCAGCCAGTACACAAATTACCCTCTGCTCTTAGGTGGCGGAAGGGGTGAGGAGGTGTACAAAGAAGGAAAAGAAGCAAAGAAAAGACTCCTTTCCATCCATCCAGGGTTGTCATTGAGTAGCTACCCCTGTCCTCATGAAAACAGATGCACAGAGATGAAAATGAACCAATAAAGACCACATTTCACTAATGCTGTGACAGTGCTTAACACTGCCAGAGATGAGTGAGAGTCAGAAATGCTGCCTTGGAAATGCTGCTCATCCCAGCTTCCCTCAGAGACTCCCAGCCTGCTTTCCCCTCTGCCTTCACCCCGGGTGCTGACCTTAATGTTTCATTTAATTGGAAGCATTTGGAAACTCAGTTCTCTCGTTCAGCTTTGTAGAAGGTTTTAATGTGGGGAATATTTAGCCATTAGCTCAGGCTCTTGCTTTTTCTGGATTAGGATTCCAACAAGCTACTTGTCTGATTATCCTCGGTGACATGGATGGACCTGAGCAGCAGAATTTTGAGCTGGAGCCAAACTTATTTCTCATTTGGGGATGTGGCTGAGTTCTTCCATTCTGGCCTTTGTTCAGACCCCCTGGCATCAAAAAACTATTATAATTCCCATCAGTGGCCTCATCTGCCTAGAAAAGGGAGCTCAGAAAGGAGGTTTGCGCTGCTTGGAAACAGCTAGGAGAGGATTTTATATTTCCCCAGTGACAGAAAAATCCTTCCAAACATCTAGTAAGAATCCCAAAGATTCATGTGAATCTACAGTTCATGTCATATAGGAACATCAAATGTGTGTGCAAGCTTATTCTTAGCTATAGTCTTAGAAAAAACCTTCTTCCCTTTCGCAGTCTGCCCTGTATCATTAATTCAAGTGAGGGCACTGCTGGATTTTGGTGGTTGTGGCTCTCTGCTGTGGCGCAGCTTTTTTATATGAGAAAGGAATATATAATAATGTCTTCAGAAACAATGGCAGGTTAGTCAGTCAACCCAAAGCAGATATAGGTTGTGGGAAGATGGATGCTGGGAAACCAGAAACTCCACAGTTCCTCCTTGTGTGGATGCTCCTGATTCTGCTCCCAGAAAAGCCAGTGTTGATCACAACTGCAGACTAAAGCTAACTTTGAACACTTTTGGAAAGACTCCTTAAAGCTTCTCTAAATATTTATTATTGCGATTCTGAATTTAAGTCCAATCATGGTTTTCCAAGCAGTCCTGGGCAAAAAATCTTTTCCTTCTAGCAGAAGGAGACCTGCACCACCATCAGGTGTCTTTGGTGGAGTCCACAGAGTTCTGTGCCTTCACTGTGTGGAGGGCCATGGGTGAGAGGGAGAGTCTTATTTGAAGCTAATGAAAACAGTATGCAACAAAAGGAGCAGTTGTCATCTTTTCCTTACCCTGAGCCACTGCTTGATGGATCAATCAGATCAAAACATTTTCAGGAGGATTTTTTTGTAAGGATTTTTCAAAGCAATTTCTTTTCCTCTAAAATGCTTCAATTTAGAAAGCAAATTTGTAAAACTGAAACAAGTCCTGTAGGTTTGTAACAAAAATAAAACTCATTTTTCCCTCTGAGAGGACATACATTTGGCAATCCATGCAGCTCATCTGTGAGAGACGGAAGCTTTCTAAACATCCAACACAAAATTCTTCCAAAATTCAGACAGCATTAAACCAGTGAATTCATTTTGTTCTTTGTTAGTATAACTCCAGTTGCATTTCCTCAAGGGTTTGAACTGCAGAGCCCTGTTCGTGACCAGACAGTCTCAAACTGGATTTCAGCTGATTTGTTGTAAGCAGGACACACCACCGTGGCTGAGGTTCCTCTTGCAGGCAGGAGGTCATGAGGTCCTTCTCTCATTTTTGCGCCCGAGAGTCTGGCTGCACAGGCGAGGGAACTGGTAGCAGGACATTTGCTGCCAGCTCTGGGATCGCTCTCTCCTGTTGCTCTGTTTAAGCCCTTTAAATATGCTTGCAACGACCCTCTGTTTATCAGGAGCACTGTAGGGAGTGCTGGACTGGAGGGATGCAGTAGGGCTCCGTTGTGCTACAGCCTCAGTGTCTTGGCAGGGAGAAGAGAGTGGCTTTATCACATGAGCTCTGCAGAATACCCAACGAAGAGAAAAAAAAAAAAAAAAAAAAAAAAAGAAAAAACCCCTCCTGATGCTTTTTTCCAGCCAAATGGCTTTTGCCAATTATAACTTGATGACTGGGCCGGTTTACTATCTGATGCTTAGATTTTATTATCTGATCACGTGAACTTTGCTTTATCTGACCAGAATGTGGGCTGAGGGGTGCCTGCTGCTAATTTATGAACTGAAATGAGTAACTAAATTTAACTAACATTCAGTCTGTCTCTCTGGGCTAGCTAGTGGGGTGCAACATCCCTGCAGCGTTACAGCCTTAAGCTGCCTGAAGGTGCCACTGTGCTAATCACTTCCAGTTGGAAAACAAACACGGAGTCTGGCGGTCCTGGGTTAGGCATCTCATTAGCTGGCAGCAGTCTCCTTGGTAAGGAAGAGGGGCAGATAGTAGGGAGGTGATGCTGGAGCTGGGAGTCTGCTGAGGATGAACTCAGGGAGGAGATGGGACCATCCTTCAAGCACAAGGGAAGGCAGCAGCCCAGCTGGGATGTCTCTGGGCCCTCCCCTTGGCATGGGCAGCAGAGGACTCTTCATGTCCGTCCAAAAGCTCTGGAGAACAGCAAATAAAATCCCTCAGGCTATTCCAGTGCCTGATGCCTGTCATTTAAATGATGCTTGACCTTATACTATAGTCCTTATACTATGGTCCTGCTCCCTCCAGGGCCCACAGGGCTCCATCCCTGCACAGCGCTGACTTGCTCTGTTCAACCCCATCATGATTTTGGCCATCTGATGCTTCTTTGCCAGTGTAAGCCATTGTCTGCGGTCATGGGCCATGTTAGTATTGATTCTTCCAGCTGCCAAAGCAGAACACAGATTTTGCTTGAGATGTTTCCCCTTCACAGAGTTCCCTTTTCACATACTTTTAGCAATGGAAGGGAAAGACGGATGGGGGAGAGAGGGAGAAAAAGAAAAGAAAGGAGCAGAGCAGGGCTTGCTGCTGATGGGAAAGTGTCAGACAGACTCCCCGGAACACTGTCTAATGTGACCTACTTCAATCGTCTTGAGAGAGGTATTTGTCTTGCAACAGTCCTTTTTGGAGGAAAACAAACTATGATCTCAAGTAGCTCCAGGCTAGGAACCTGCTTTCCAATGGAGACTCTGGCTGTTGCTCTGTGTTCAGCTGGGAAGGGAGGAACCTCAAGGCCTATCCTGGCATGGGAGGCTGTGACCCCCCTTCAGCATTGCTCAGCACTGTGGTGAAAAACACTGGGATGTAGGAAGTCTCTGGCCCTGATATAATCCCAGTGCAGTGACATTGCATGTCATCAGGAAAAGCAAAGTGAGGCAAAGGTGTTGCAGGGTACTGAATACCACTGTTAGATGTGTTTTCCATGCACATGGTGAGTATGACTGCATTCAAGCAATGTTGGAGGGAAGACCCTCTGCACCTGGGCCAGCTTTCCACTGGGAGTCTGTACAGTGGCCATCTAAGAAGACAGGCTGGCTAGGGAGCAAACAAGCAGCAGAAGACCAGAAGTGCATGGCCCTTACAGGTGCTGCTTTTTGAGTTGCCGAAGTTTCATAATCAATGTGTGTATAAAGGTCTCATCTGTAGAGGGTCTAACAAGTGACCTCTAATCTCTTCCCAGACTAAGAACCAGTACAGACTCTGGGGTGGCTGGATCAGTGAAACGTTCTTCTGTGTTTCAAGATGAGGAGCCAGAGCACTCTGGACACCTGGGTTCAACTGGGATTTTAGCAAGATCACTGTCTTTCTGTCCTTTCTCTGAAAAATACAGGGATGGTGAAGTAGTTTTTCCCTGACCCACAATTTTAGGGAGATGTGAAGAGCACCCAGGACTACAGGGCTTATATTTTAGTGTGGAGAACCTGTGGGGCTGCCAGGACACCAGTGAGAATCTAGATGCTCCTCAGTCAGGCTAAGACTCGTGGCAGATGTCCTGGATCCAGCAGGATACGAATCTGTCCAGCTGCCAAGTCATTTTGTCAGTGCCCCTGGCCAGAGATTTATCTTAGCCTTTTAATATTTTTGCATAATGTTTTGTTACCCTTCTTACTCTCTACCTCCCTCTCTGTCTCCTTTTTTTAGTCTCCTTTCCCAGAGCACTTTGATGTGCTTTCTGAATATAGCTACATGAAGTAAATGGTAATACCAGACTGATAAATTAGCTATGTATTAGAGCCTTGTATTAGCTCAGGCTAGTAATTTAACCTGATGCAGGAGATGTTTGCATTTGTTATATTCATGCACCAATAGATAGCAACTGTCCCAGAAATCTGACACTTGTGGGCAGTGCCCTTCCCATAAAGCACCCCTGTGGCAGACCACAGTCGCTTCCTATTTGTCTAACCTCAGGGCATGCCGGGTGAGCTGGTTTAGGCAAAACCTTTTAAGAAGGAAAGAATGGGAAATGAAATATTTACTTTTTGTTTTTACTTGTTAACAGTGAAAGGATATTGATGTGGTGTAGATGGAACATTAAAATCAGAATTATGCTGGGGAATAAAAAAAGCCAGGCATAAATTAGCGCTGTTTGCTTCCTCTGTGGTTCGAGAGAGTTAGCATTACGCCAGTGCCATATAACATGCCGGAGATGTGTTTGGGGAGCTGCTGGGCCATAAATCACAGGCAGCATTTAAACCGACAAGAAGAAAGGCCACATAGGGATGGATGGATGTCCAATGAGGGGACTGTCTGAGGGGCAATCATAAACAAGTCAGCAGACAAGGCAGCTGGAGCGGGAGGAGGAAATAGGATTTGAGGATTGAAGTCTGAGCACTGAGGGCAGAGCCGAACGCTCTCAGGATAAGTCAGAGGAGAAGCTAGCCTGAAAAGGTATGGGTTTTGAGAAGTACAGGCCATGGGATGGCAATCCTGTTTTGCCATGCTTCAAGATTTCTAAATTACTTTTACGTTTTTTCTCTTGTGAAACATCAAAATGTTGTAGTATTCATTTTTCACTAAAAAGGTCAAATTTTCGATTCTGCTTTCTCCTTCTGATAAGAACTGACCAGAAAACCCGAGACCTTACATACTTTCTACAGGATATCTTCATCCTATCTGAGATGTATATACAAAATCCTTTGCCTAAAATACTCTTTGCCAAAAATGCTCAGTGATGAAGTTCCTTACCTCGTGTTAAAACAGAATGACAGTCTGTGATCTTGAGGGGTGCCGAATTTATCCTAAAGAGGAGGGGTGCCTTTTCTTTTACCTTAACCTGTCCATGGGACTCTGCCTGGAGATGTTGCTGTGACTCTGAGCACTGTAGGATTCTCAGAGGGCTCTGTTCAAGGAGCCCTGGTGACTTTACTGGGATTATTTCAGGAACAATGTTGTGAAATCACTCTCACCTTTCCAGCCCCCAGAAATCACAGTTCAAATGTGCCTGCAGCCCAGGGAGAAAGTTCTTGTGTGACAGCAGCTCTTTTCAATGTTTCATTGCACTGTATAAACTGCCACAGAAAGGTTAGTGATTTTTTTTTTTTTTTTTTTTTTAGCATGGTCACCAAGCACTTTCTCACACTTCCAATAACAAGAAAACAAGAAGGGCATTTGCTCTGTGGTGAAGTGCTTCAGTAATGCTCTTCAGAAAGAAAATATGAAAAAAGAGTGTGATTCAAGTCAGGCTTGGGATCAATACAGAGACCTGGGTTCAGGGCAAGAGTAACGTTAGGGGATGGAGAAATCGGGAAAAGGAGAAGGAATTGAAGGACAAAGATAGATGGTTCTTCAGAGGAAAAGTGAGGCTTATAGGCAGAGCTGTATGGGCTGAATGGGTAATGAGTGAAATGGGCTCAGGATGGGGACACCCAAGGTGGCCCCAAGTCAGAACTGGAAGTGTTAGTACAGTTTGGAAAAAAGCTTAATCCTAGCAGCTGGCAGCCTGGAGTCTCTCAAACTCCAGCATAGCTCTTGGCTTTGAGGTTTTCCCTCCTGCAGGAAAGCAACTCCCCTGCTGAAAAGGCAGATGCATGGTAACCTGTTCCAAAAACAGGCGGCTGTCAGGACAAGGTAGCTACCTTAGCAAGGGATGTGTTAGATCTCAAGAGGGCCCTGCCTCTCTGCCCAGCAAAAGGCAGAAACTGCTTGAGAGGGTGATTAATTAATCAGTAAAACATTAATTATCCTAATGACTCCATTCATTAACCTCTGAAGTGAGAGGAACTGGCCCCTCTCCATCTCCAGAGAAATTTAGCCCCTTCCAGCTTCAGTGCTGGAGTTCCGAGTGCAGAAAACTAGGTACACAAACTTGTTAAAAATGGGGCAATCTGGGGAGCAAATATCCCACAGGCAAGATCATACATAGGGCTGAAATCTCACACAGGTACCAGTGCAACATCATTAATGTCAGCAGAACTTCTGACTTACCCAAACATCTATGACTTCAGGTCTGAACATCATGCTTGCTCTCCAGCACGGCTGTTCCCATAGAACAATTGTGGTTGTGATTCCCCAATTCTACACAACCAAGAAAATATCCTGTCTTTTGGCCAGGAGAATATATAGAATCATGGAATAGTTTGGGTTGGAAGGGACCTCTAAGGGTCACCTAGTCCAACCCCCCTGCCATGGACAGGGACATTTTCAACTAGATCAGGTTGCTCAGAGCCCCGTCCAACCTGACCTGGAATGTTTTCAGGGATGGGGCATCCACCACCTCTCTGGGAAACCTGGGCCAGTTTTTCACCACCCTCAGCATAAAAAATTTCTTCCTTATATCTAGTCTAAATCTACCCTCCTTTAGTTTAAAGCCGTTCCCCCTTGTCCTGTTGCAACAGGCCCTGCTAAGAAGTTTGCTGCCATCTTTTTTATAAGCCCCCTTTAAGTACTGATAGGCTGCAAGAAGGTCTCCCCGAAGCCTTCTCTTCTCTAGGCTGAACAACCCCAACTCTCTCAGCCTGTCCTCATAGCAGAGGTGTTCCATCCCCCTGAGCATTTTTGTGGCCCTCTTCTGCACCCGCTCCAACAGGTCCATGTCTTTCTTGTGCTGAAGACTCCAGAGCTGGAGGCAGTGCTCCAGGTGGGGTCTCACCAGAGCAGAGTAGAGGGGCAGAATCACCTCCCTCGACCTGCTGGCCACGCTGCTTGTGATGCAGCCCAGGATACGATTGGCCTTCTGGGCTGCGAGCACACATTGCTGGCT
>NW_008823916.1:1693755-1719058 GCF_000699105.1 Pygoscelis adeliae
AGCTCCATGCACTCCAGCTGGTCATTGACATAGAGGGCAACACCCCCTCGTCTCCCCTGCCTGTCCTTCCTAAAGAGCCTGTATCCCTCCATCCCAACACTCCAATCATAGGAGCCATCCCACCACGTCTCCGTGATGCCAATAAGGTCGTAGCCCTGCAGGCGTGTGCACGTCTCTAACTCTTCGTGTTTATTCCCCATGCTACGTGTGTTTGCACAGAGGCATTTAAGTTGGGCCCCCGATGAAGCTGTCTTACTGGCTGGGGGTCCTTTGTGCTGCTCTTCAGGCGCACTCCTGCTGACCTGTGTTCCTTCTCCAGGCTCTGGGCATCTATTGCTGGCCCTGGTATCAAACTGGTAGGAGTGGAATGGATTGAGGTTCCCCTCCCCTGGCATCTCTAGTTTAAAGCTCTCTTCACCAGCTTGGCAAGCCTATGACCGAAGATGCTCTTCCCCTTCTCAGACAGATGGACCGCGTCAGCCCCCAGTAGACCAGGTTTCTGGGGGGTCTAAGCAAGTCCCATGGTCTAAGTAGTCAAACCCCTGGCTGTGGCACCAGTCCCGTAACCATTTGTTGACTCGCCAGATTCGACTGGCCCTTTCAAACCCCTTCCCTTTGACCAGCAGGATTGATGAAAAAACTACCTGTGCTCCAGAGTCCCTTATGGGCTCTGTAGCCCTTCTTGATAGTCCTCAGACTGCTCCTGGCTGTGTCACTGGTCCCCATATGAAACAGCAGCAGCGGATAATAGTCAGTGGACTGTACGAGGCTTGGTAGCCTCTCGGTGACATTCCTGATACAAGCCCCCAGTGATTCAGTCTCACTGGGACTGCAAATAATATCCTGTTTAAGAGTTGGTCTGAAGAAAGATAGGCTTAAGCATGTGCATAAATATTTCTTTGACAAGGAGCTTTACTATGAAGGCAGTTCACATGTGTGAACTGATCCTGCAGTCTCCCCTGTGTTTGTAAAGGCCTGCATCTGTTAGATAAAAATAGCTATGAAGTTTGGAAAAGGATGGAAACTGTTCTTCAAAGAGGCTATGGTTCTGCTCCTGGTTCTGACACTGGCTGGCTTTCAGCTAGCCCTACTTCCTCTCTGTGCCTGGGTTTTCTTCCATGCAAATTACTTTACAATCTATTAATTAGAAGTGCTGCATGAGAGCTGAAAAATAACATTTCTGGGATGCAGCACACCTCTGCCCTTGGGAGACATAATGACTGCTTCTGAAGTCATGTGCTGATTAAATTAAACTTCATGATCCACTCAAGTCATGAACGAATGCAGCTTGCAGCTTCCAGGGACCTCAGTAATGCATTTTCAGGTGGGGTTAACACTTCACAACTCTGGTTTCTCTTAGCTCCTAGTACCTGTATGTAGGTATATGAGGCTTTCCTAGGCTCTGCCAGTGCAGCAGAGGACGCACGATTCTTCCTCATGTTTCAACTTGGCCAAAGGGAATGCAGTAGAAGTTACCCTGCTGTGTTCCCCCCACACGCATATTCCTTCTTGGCACTAATGTCAAAGTGGTATCTCCTGCAAACTGTGTGTCCACGCTACCTGTGATCTCTTGGGCTGGATTCTTTTTGTATGTTGAGTACCAGCATCCCCCGCTGTCCCAGCCTGCATGCTGGATTGCTGTCGAGTTACTGGAGCTATGGCAGATCTCTCCTAAGTGCTGGATATGAACTGGATCCATCCTGGTCTCAAGATCCTTTCCAGAAGCCTTAGCAGAGCCATTCCAGAGTTCAATAATTTCATTTTTAAAAAGCTTTCAATTTCTTTTGACAGGGCTGGAGTGTTTAAAGATGGCAAAGTGAAGGAGATAAATAGATTATTGATCGGACAGGCTTGTAATTCCTTAGTGAATTGGATTTAGCTCCTTCACTGAGATCAGATCTCTGCCATAAATCTCCCAAGGAATCGATAAGATGGAAAGTGCCTGGTGAGGAGGACTTTTGTTTGTTACCATGGCCACAGGTAGGGACTGGGAGCAAGTCTCCCATAGGAGTGGAGGGCAGGAACTTGGAGCCACACATCTCTGCTGAGCCAACCTTGGCAAATGGCTATCCTGATGGCATCAAAGTGTTAACTGCATCAGAGACTGCAGTCCAGGGCTGCAGAGGCATTGCACACATGGCCTGCATTTGTCATGCTGAGATAATGCTGTGTGCAATCACCGCTATAATGAGTTATCCTGGCATTAAAAGATAGTTCAGCTGCAGAGGCTGGAGATGGGAGTACGACCTGGTTTCCTGGTGACACTGCAACAGGATAGAAAACTCGCGTGAGGTGCATGTGCCTCCATTCCTTGTCACCTCCAGGCTCTGAATCCGAACAGCAGTCCTATCTGACTGCAAACTGGAAGCAGCTTCAGAGCCTTCCTGCCTGGGCTGGGCAAGGATTCGGACCATGATTAGAAAGACAGCGGGAGCTGCCAGCAGCAAAAAACACCAAAAGAACAAACTTCTGTTAACTCCCCGATCTAGCTAACAGTGCCAGAGAATAAAAACTAGCTGCAGCCTCTTCAGTTTCTCTCAAGGGTCTGTGTGTGCTCTGTCTCTGTGCACCTGGCACCAGCACAAAGTCTGCGGCTGCCGAGAGCTTTATGTCAGAAAGTGGTTTGTTATTTGGAACAGCAGTAGGGTTAGACCTTGGAGCCTGGTGTCCGTAAAAAATCTTCATGGTCTAACATCTTGAGCTAATTGTAGTTCTGTGTCTGAAGATTTGTGGATATCTAGATTAAGGATGCATAAATGTCCAATACACTGTGTTGGTGCATAGGTCAGTTTACCAATTCTCCTACATTCTGTTCCTCCTCATCCTCACCAGTAAACTCAGAGCAGAGAGACAACCATGACTTCCCCAAAATTATTCATGAGCAAACCTGCAATCAAGTTTACCAACATTCACATAAATGAGCATGAACCTAGGAGAATGTATAAAATGCAGACCTTCTGGACTAAATTTTTTTCCAGGTAGGTATACCCTCTCCCCCAGTTCCCCATCAACCCTGCTTTACTCACACAGCTGAAGTCTTTGAGTCGTATATGGCATTTCCCAGAAGTTCAGCCACTTTGCAGAACCCATGGAGCCTCAGGCCTCGACAAAGTGCGCTGGAGGTCTTCCAAAGCTGGGCTTAGTTGGGAGATTTCCAGTACTTCCTGTTTCCAGCTGAGCTGGCAAGAGACAAAATAGCTTTTTTCACTCTATTTCATTCTCCTTCTGGTGCTGGCTATACCCCAAAAGGTGGGGAGACAATGAAAGGGATAGGAGGAGGAATCTTTCACTGTTGAGAAGAGAATCTGTGGTCCTCAAGTTTGGATCCAGTATGGGGAGTGCGTGTAAGGGATGATATCTACCCACCTTGTTCACATGTGGAAATTATGAGGCATTTTATTTAGAGCCAGTGAGAAAAACCTGCTGGTTTCCCATCTTCCATGGAAAAACAACATAGAAACTGCTTTTGCTTTTTTTTTTTTTTTTTTTTAGTTTCAAGAAAAAAAACAATCCCCAAAACTGTCATCAAGAGCACTGGCAGGGGGGGAGCGGCGGGCAGGCAGGGGGAGTTCTGATGAAAAAGTGCCTTGCAGCTTGGGTTGAACATTGTATTGATTTTTATTTTAGAACAACTGCAATCTAGGAAGATATTTCTAGGAGAACAGATCTGTTTGCAAACTTTTTATCTAGTCGGAAAATCCACAACTGATGAATCACATCAAGAAAACTTTTAGAAAACATAAGCTACTCAACCAAAACTCATCTTGTCTGACCATTCCCAGAAATGAGTGATGCAGAATAATCTGAGCTACCTATAGCTGCAAATCCAAACCCAGTCCAAATTTCTCATTGTGTACAAATCACAAAGCTGTTGTGTGGTGTAATCCAAGCAGTCATTCCTTCCAGCTCTTTTAGCTCACCCAGCGGAAAGTCATGTTTGCATCTACCACATTCAAGCCTTGCTGAGAAGGTATAGTCAGGATCAGTCAGATTACAAACTCTTTCTGCTTTCTGATGGATCAGATGAGATGGACTCCAAAACTGAATGGTTCCCTCTCGGAGTTAGTCAGGGGTTAGACAGTTATCGTTGGCTTCAGGAAGCCCTTTTCTAGCCCAGATTCCCATATCAGCAGCAACAAGGTGCAGTTGGAACAATGCAGAAGCTGGCTGAGGAGGCTGGTGCCTGTGAAGCCGACAGGGAAAGTCTGAAAGGGGCCGGCTGGGACCTTGTGCTTGCTCTGGGCAAAGGAGGTGCAAAGGGAGTGGAGACTGAGATGATCTGAAGCAGGGATTAAGGTATACACGTGGGTTGCATACACTGGCACAAAACTGACCTTTACTAACATAAAGGGGAACTGTTCTGCCCTTCCAGGTTTAAGGGCCTTTTCTAAAGCGATGACTGAAGGGGCTAGAAGACACTAAACCAGGCAATTGTGACCACCACAGGCTCTGTACGAGCTCCAAAACACTGAATGTCAGTGCAAAGTTAGCTCTGGGACCTGGCTTTCACGTGTGTCTGTGGTGGGTATCACACATGGGTGGTAAGAGGTGGGAACTCAGAGTCTGCTGGATGGTGTTGGTGAGGGGAAAAATTGCTCTTCACTTGGCAAGGGGGCAGCATGAAGCAATGCAAGACCTTCTGCGCTCTCCTGAGTGCTTTGTAAGCAGAGCTGCTCTCTAGTGAGAGCTGCCAGGCTGGCTTCCTTTCCCCAAATGGGATAAACCACCTCCAGTGCTCCATCTGAACCCGTGCACCGTCTGATCCCAGCTATTAGCCTCCACTGCCATTCCTCAACATGGGAGCCAAAGCAAACATTTCCCCCACTAATGAGACAGGCTTCCCAGTGCCTGGCGATCCTGGCTTTCCCTAGCTCGCCAATGCTGTCCCTCGCCTCATTTACATATCTTCATTTGTCAAGCACCGTCTGGACACTTCGTAGGCTGCCTTCTCCCTTGCCCTCCAGAGCTATGAAAAGGTCACCCGTCTAACAGGAAGAAGCACTGGAAATAAACTCATGTGGTTTTCCTCTGTTCAAACATCAGATGTGACATGGGAAGATGAACCAGCTGCCAGCAACCTACTTGGCATGTACGACACTGTGCAGCGGTTTGTCCGGGCCCTGCCTGTCTGCCACAGATCATTAGTTGTTCCTGTTTCAAGGCTGTACCTCTCTGTGCTGTCTCGATGTCACAGATGTGTTATTTCTCCTTGAAAACAATAATCTGTGGGTGCATACTAAAAACACCAAAGAACCGTGCAGATGCCCAGCTCCTAGATTACCTGGGAGCTCTGACATGTCTATTACCATGGGTGTGCACATGGAAGGAAAAGAGGGCTCACAAGATCTGTTCCTCTCCGTGGAAACTCAGGACGCTGAGCTGTGATGCTGCCTGGAGAGAAACCCCCGTGACATGGAGTAGTAGCTCACTGCCTGCAATGAGGGCAGCAACCTAGCCTGAACCGTTATCTTCACGTGTGCTGTCATAGCACCAGGGACTATGACCTTGCTTTGAAAGGTCTACAAGGAAAATACAGTCAAAACAATTCTCTTCTACCAAAGTGAAACACAGCAGAAAAAGAAATGAGGAGAAAGAGTGAGAGGATACTGGGCAGTATTTCAGTTGTGCTGAGGAGCCGCTCTTTCCTATTTTGAGGTAGATGTCTGCCTGGGGCAGCCCTGGGTGTCGAGCTGGCCCCAGGTGCT
Organism: Pygoscelis adeliae; assembly: GCF_000699105.1. Lineage (NCBI taxonomy): Eukaryota > Metazoa > Chordata > Aves > Sphenisciformes > Spheniscidae > Pygoscelis > Pygoscelis adeliae. The sequence continues at coordinate 1,699,461 of NW_008823916.1, forward strand.
CTGTTCTGGATGCTGAATCCAAACCATCTCTGAGGATGGCACAACTGGAAATGGATCAGGAAACAGAGTTCAGAGGGGATGCAGGCAGGCTAGTGGTGGTTCTAGCACCCCCTCTCCTTCCTTCACAAGGACATCTCATTTACTGTTTTCATAGTTCCTATTTAACACTGGGATAAAACTTTTTTCCCTTACAGCAGCTATAGCAACATGCCTTCCAATGCAGCCCATCCAGGTGGCTTAGAGTAGAAACAGGACAAGGGAAAAACATGAGTGAAGGCAGGCCTGACACGTAGCGAACAACCCAAAGATATCTGAAGCTTCCTTAACAACATTCTCCCTAAGATTCATCCATTCCTCCCTTGGCAATGGAGTCTGGGGCTTCATTCCTCTTCCGTGTCCAGAGTATGTTTGCCGATGTGACACCTTCCTCCACCTAAACCCCTTGCTCCTGGGTGCCCCATTCAGCCTCTTGCTCATAGCGTCTACTGCAGGGAACACCAGGGCACTTGTTGGATCCTTAAACCAAAGGAAGAGGCTGAGGGCAAATCCATGAGCTGGACCAAGCATACTTTGCTGTGTCCTTCCCTGACCTGTGTAAATCCATCCTTGTGTCCCCTCGTGCTGTATTTACACTACAAGCGCTTTGACTTTTTGCTTTGTCTTTTCACAATGAGCAATACCAGTGAAATCTCATCCACACCTGCAGTTCTCAGATGTCACCACAATAAAAACAATTACAATATAGCCCTGTGCTTTAAACATTTTGTCCTGGGGCAGGTGGCATCTCCTAATAAGAGATGGATTTAATCCTTTGTTACTGGCTCACCCAGAAGTCCTACATAATAGGGGCATTGCTAAAGAGGGATTCAGGATCATGTGCAATCATATTTAACACTTTCATGATGCTGCTAGTGACATTTATGGCTACTCAGAAATTAATATTTCAGATGTCCATAAGGCAGACTTTACCTAGGAGAAAAATTCCACTTTTCAATATCTGTTTTCATCCCCAAATTGAGAAGAAATATTTTAACTTCCACAAAATACGAAATTCTGTAGAATATCCATGTCCACACAACAAAACTAAGAATCTTAACCCTTTCATTAAAGGTGGAACAACAGCATTCTGAACACTCAAATGTTTGAAATGTTCCCTTGAAAAACTAATTAAAAATATTCAAATTTAGAATTTAAAATGGAGATATAATAGAAGCGATATTTTCCAGAAGAGGGGCAATATTTGAGACCATATATTTTGCAAAGGACAGAGAATCTGATTAGAACTGGAGAACGCAACAGGGAAACTGAGGCACAGCAGAAGCCACATGACTTGTTCAAAGACATAGAAGAGTCACTTCGGAGCCATGGTTAAAATTCATGAGGATGTAACTTCTAGAGCTGCTCTCTGTTGATTGGAACACACCAAGTAGAAGCTGTCGTATCTGATGCCCTATACAAGACCTTCAGCAGTGCACGACTTGCTTTCCAGGGTATGAGAATAATCTCAGGTTTTTAACAGCTCCGCAGTGACCGGAGTCCCATAGGCTTTTTCTGTAGCTATTTAATTGCTTGGTTATCCCAGCCTGAGCAGCCTGTGTAAAGTACCCTGAGATGATACCCTCAGGCATAGACTCGAGGGGGAGCTGTTTGCCTGTAAATGAGAATAAGACCCATTCTTTTCAGGCACTGATGAATCATTTCACCTTTTTTTCTGAATTGTTATGCACAGTCCTGCCATTTACCAGGTTAGATGTAGAAGTCTGCCTTGTCCGTGTGGTGTCTATGGTCACCTTGCTGGTCACAGAGGTTGGCAGAGCTGGACACATCACACTTTTAAAAGTGGAAAGAATTTTGTTAGACACGTGAGTCCCAGACTGTTTTCCCAGAAGATAATTTGGCTTAAGAAGCAAGGGGAGAACCAGGGCTGCCTGGAGACCTAGAGATGTCCACACAAGCTCCTTAAGCAGTCATGCAGATGATATGCAGATCTAGGTAGATGCACTGTTAGGACGTCACACTTGCCAGACCCACTTTCCATCTCTTAAATGGAGACCCTGGGAATGACTGAAAGGTGCAAGTTCTTATCCTTCCATTCAAACTCAGTGTGGAGTTTGATGACCCATCTGGCTGCCACCCAAAGCTGAGGTTTTAGGATTCCCACCCTGAGCCCTGAAGCCATTTCATCTGCCTTTAAATAGAACAGGGCTTTGAGGGAAACTGGAACTGGAACAAAGCTCCTTCCCCACTGTGGGGCCAGCGGGGTCAATGAAGAAGCAGCTGAGGGTGAAATCAATTAATTCATTCATTACAGAGCTACTGCAGTCACAAAGATATTTCAGTTGTGCTTGCTGGGAGGTCCTCATGAGAGATACATCTCATTTTCGGTGCAGTCCCCAAGGGGAGGGCATAGTCAGACAATTTCATTCTTGCTGACTACAGGGTAATACAGACATTCCAGGGAAAATGTACCCTCTTGTCACCTGAAATTTCACTCCAGAATAGGCAATGGTTTGAGTGAAATCAGACACCACTTCAACCAAGAGAGATTTGTGACAGAAAAACCCAAAAATCTGGGGAGAGAAGGGATGGCAAATGCTATTTTCAAGGTTTTCTGAATGAGAAAGTGATGCTGGAAGTACTTTTCCCATGGGCAGAAAAGTTTGCTGTCAGGCTCCTCTTGCTGGGAAGGATCTCTGAGATGGCTCAGTACTCACAGTGAAGCCTTTCAAGCCCCTTAATCATGATTCCACCAGAAACCACATGCTCTGGGCTTTAGCCTTCTGCTCCAAACTCATCATGGTGGCCTGATGGGCATATCATGCAGCTGTATTTGTGTCCGTGCCCATCGTATGACCTCCCTGTACTGCATGCACCCCTTTACTGTCTGATCTTGTGAGTGAAGTTTAATGAATTAAAATATAAATGCAGGTAATTTTAAAAAGACTGCAGAGGTCTGATCACTGAACAGCTCTTATTACAAGATATGGTCCTTTTTTCATGCACCTTTGTATCCCAAACCAGAGAGCGGATGTCAGTTGCTTAATTGCAGTGGTGATTTCAAACCCTTTGCTCCTTCCAGAGAGATTTTCAAGAGTCCTACAATCAGTATCTCAAAATCTTCTGAAGATATAGCCATTTATTGCAGGATTTGGCTGGGTAATGTTTCAGGGGGGAAAAAAAATGTCATCCTGTCTGAATATACCATGTTAGCAAGAGAGAAAATGTACCTATCAACAGATGAATAGACAAAAAGAGCCTGCAATTCTTGAGAAATAACCAGGACTTTTCAATCATTTCTATCTACCTGACAGCAAAATTCACCTGCGAAGCAAGGGCACAGTCTAAACAGCTACAGCATAATCTGAAAAACACTGAAGTGAACAGGGCTATGGAGTAAAAGCACTAAAGTGCTGATGAATCTAGTCCATTCCTTTTATATATAGAGGATACAGACTGCACAAACAGTCCCTTCCTGGGCTGGGCTGAAATCTCAAGAGGAGCGATACATCACAGGAGAAAAAGACTGAAATTCACAGAAGGTTCAGTGACAGCAAAGGAGCAAAGTAATAACTGCTTTTCCTTTCTTGTCTTTCCAAACAAGGATCATTCATAAAATGGAATAAGCTTTCTCAGTTTTGAGGAAAGAAGGATTTATGGAAACATTGTTTTTACAGTTCTGTGTAAAAAAAAGTCCTTATACCTGATGCCAACAAAATGTGAAACTTCATTAGGAGCTTAGTTAAGTAGGAGTAGCCAGCACTACCTAAATCCAGGTCTACTGAAGGTGAATTAATTCAGGTTTGTAGATGCAGGTGGATGACTTACCATTAAGTGCCTCATGCCCCTATTTCATACGGTGCGTGTGCTGAGGGGTGTTGTATGAGCCATACCTGGAAAATTACTTGGGCTTCTGAATGGTGAGAAGAAGAGAGGGGATAAAGACTCAGCAGAGTCTGTCAGAAACTGAAAGTTTCATGTTTCCATGTCCCACATTCAATGCCGTTTTTTTTCTTTTTTTCAAAGATCTGATACATACATAGAGAGATTTTCTTTCTTCCATCCCCATTTTCAGTACCCAGCCAGGAACCAAAAGTGCTCAAAATACTTCTAAAGGATGTCTGCATAGCCAATTGTCCAATTTCACAGACTTTAATGGCTTCTAGTGGAACTTGCACATCCCTCTCTGTCTGCCATGCTCCAAACCAGACACAGCAAATGTCAATGACAGAAAGCCAAGGTAAGTGGCCAAAACAAACCCTTTGATATACAGGAGACTGAAAGGGATTATTTTTTACTATTTTTATTTTTTTTTTCATTTTCAAGATCTTTTATTCTTAATATAACTGCTTTTTAGTGATAGAAGAAAAGACATCAGAAGTATGACACACAGCTAACTTTAGGGCTGAATTGAATAACTCTTTGATGACATTTATCTTTACATAAAAATCCCAGATGGTCACTTGCTCAGTCCACCAAATTTACAATATTCCCCCCTCCCCCAAATCCCCATCATATGAAGCTCTCTCTGGCCTGATTGCCTCAGCTATTCAGACATTGCTGTCCCCACAGATGAATGCAGAGCCCCTCTTTGCCCCCCGCCCTCCATCCTCCTGCTCAAGAAAACAGTCCTGAGCTTGGTCTGCTGTATCAGCCCACGTCATGCCCCAAGCTGATTGCTGTGACATTTCTGATAACGCACCATTTGCCCAGAAAGGTTTTGCCCCGTCAAAAGCAAGTTGGACCTGCAGACAGCCCTATTAGCATCAATGTACTGAGCAGCTGGGAAATAATCTTGCTGGTCAGAGAAAACTGAGCCAGGGATGGAGGCAGCGCACAATTTATCTGGCACTGGTGTCTGCGGTCCATCCTGCTGTAAGCTGTGGGCAGCACAAACTCTGCCTGTGCAGACCTCCCCAGGGATAGCTAGAAAAAGGAAGGATACAAAACCTTATCCCCAGCTCAGCAGTCAGTGTGACGGAGTTGAGACGCCTCAGTCATTTGTTTGACTGTGACACTGACCTTTCTCTATGACCTTGGGTACAACCATCTTTCCAAGCTTTAGTTTCTCCAGCTGTAAAATGGGGACACCAGCGCTATCATGTATTTTCTTGCAATTCTTTCATAATGAAGAAAAGTATATTTTGCCTCTTAAACTTCCCCATCCTGCTTTGCCGAGCAGCGCACGCATCCCAGACAGCTTGAAGTGTTGCAGATTTGTACCAGGTTGTTATGAGGGGCACAGAAAGAAACTTAGGGGCTCTCACAGTTGATCTTTCTCCTGAGCCTGGCTCATTACCTAACTTCCCTGGTTTGACTTCTAATTCTCGAGAAACACACAGAAGAAAATTAAAAGAGCCAATTAACAAGTGAACCCGAGAAACAGAGGGGCTGATTCTCCACCACCCCATGCCGAGCCTTCTGTGTGCCCCCTGTGTCGTGCTGCCAGGGTCTGCCTTCACGGGAAGACAAGTGGGAACTGCCTCTGAAAGCCTCAATCCCTAGGTTTATTTAAACAAAACTTCGGATGGCTGACGGGGATCAGTGTAAAATGAATGATTCCACATGGCAGCGCACCCATATCCCCCTCCTTCCTTGGTTTCTTTCTTTTCTACAAGAAAAATGAAATCCCCAAAGTCTGTCTGCCTGCTGCTTTCAGGGGAGTGGGTGGTTGTTCTGCTTAATTGAACTCTGATGTTCTCAAACTCCAGGGAAAAAAAAAAAAAAATTAACCTGGAAAGGCCTTCTGATTCCAATGTGTTGATATATTTTCTTAAGGGAAGGGGTTACAAAAGGACTTATCTCCTGTCTTCCTGCTGCACGATTTAAATCCTCTTTCTTGGTGGGATTCTACTATGTCCTAAAATCCAGACTGATGCTCATGACATATTCACCAACTATGTGCTGCATTATCATTGGCTTGCTTGGCTGTGCAGGAGTATAAACTACAGGAATATGAAGTCTTCCTCCTCATTTTCTTTATTCCCATTTTTAGCTGCCCTGATCCTTTACCTGCTTCTCTCTTCCCTCCTTTCTGCTTTGTATTTTTTCATAGATTTGATTGCAAAGATGGGAGAGCAGCGGGTGCTTGTGCCTGTCACACGGGGACAGCAAACATCGCAGGTAGGACAGGTCCCTTCGGCACCCCAGTGGCTGCTCCCTCCGGCAGCGTGTCCCTGGGGGCTGCAGCACACACAGCAGCCAGGGCAGCCTCTGAAAAACAGACCACAAGAGCTGGGCGCGTGGCTGTACAGTTGGCACCAGCTCCGGAGAGGAGTGTCTGCAGAGGCAGCTCCGTACCCTCATGACTGTCAGCGCCGTATTTTATGGGAACAAATTGTCTAGGCCAAACCCTACAGCTAATGGCTAAATTGGGGAGCGTGAAACCTGGATAGAGATGTAGCGAAATGAATGGGTCACTGGAATAAATTCAGGCAAGCTTAAGGATGGGGAAAAAAAAAGAGAGGCAGAATTTGCCTAAGCATTTAAGAGAGTTTATCCTACCCATTTAGGACTGCCCTGGGCAAGGCAGGACACTGGCAATGCAATGGCTTGTTTTGGGTTATGCTTGCAACTTCTCCCATTGAAATACTCTGCTTTTAACAGCTTTTTATTACCTGGGCTCTGGTTTGTCATGCTGAACATCCGTTGCAAGTTAGATTTTGCAAGAACAGTTTTAGATAAAGTGAAGCAGAGTACCGCTCCCCACCACCACCACCTTGGAGACCACTCTCATGTTCTATCCTTTAAAAAAAAAAAAAAGCTGTGATAAAAATAGCATGAGATGATGTCATTAAAAATTATCATAATGCATCTGGAAAGAAAAACCATTGGGGATACCTAGGTGATCTTAAATCTGACACTTTTATTTTTTTTGAATCCCTGATTTAGTAATTTTAACCTGCTTCTAACAATAACGAGGATGTGATTCGTATTTGCAGAGGTCTATCTCTGATCTGAATAGTGTGTGTAAGTGCAGGAGAGGAGATGGTGGAAAGGTGTGCAGTTATACGTGAGCATTTCTTGTCCCCTTTCCTGTATAGGTTTCTGCACAGGTTAGTGCAGTGTCAGGGGTGCAGTCTGCCCTCCTCAAGATGGAAAGTAGAAGCAACCACCAAAAGATTCAGCCTCTGTGCCATCCCCCTTAATACTACCCAAATTGAATGGAAGGACTAGCAGAAATGAGGACAGGATGTCCAGGCAATTTATATCCATCCTCACACTGATAACATCTCCGCTTCCTTAAGAAGGTAACATTTCTGTGCTAAGAAATAGCTTAAGCTGGTAACTGTGCAGCATCTTTTCATGCTGACTAGCTGGGGCCATTGCAATTGAGTATAATAAACGATATAAGGAACAATATAAGCGGTGCTATAAATAATAATGCTGCAATTCCACTGATGGCTTATGGTGGCATTATAAATGATCGGAGCAAAGTCAGGAGGTCTCTTCACACCACCAGAGCCTCGTGGTGGAATTATAGATCTAATTTAAGTGCATTTTGGGGGTAAATTATTTATTAAAGTGTAAAGCTTATGGAGATAAATGTTCAAGTAATCAGACTCCTGGACTAGGTGAGCATTCCTGGTCCTAATAATTACAGGTAGAATTTGCCCCTGGGCAAAAGGGCTAGATCAAGATTTTAGCAACATTTTAGGTATCCAAAAGCCCTGCAGGACACTTCTTGGCACAGGGTTGCAATCTCTAGATTTACAATGAAATGGCCTCCTTGTACAGGTGATCAATCCCGAACACCAGTTGCTCATACATCCATTTTAATCATTAAACTGGAGTTAGGAGATGAGAGCAAGAGGAAACATTTCTGAAGCTGATGAAAAAACATAGCTCTTGGTTGTTATCTTACAACTTTTGTTTTAAGTTTTCCTGCATTACAGCCCTGAAATGGAGTCCTGGTGCTGGTGTTTTCACCTCTTCCTGCATATTTAATTCTAATTTCAGTCAGAATTTGTTACTGTTGCTAAACTAGGAAAGTGCTCACAGGACCGTGGTGACATTCTCTCTGCCACACACTTCTTGAGTGACCTCAGGCAAGTCACTTAAGCCTGAACAATCAAAAAATTATATAGGCACCTTGATATATCTAATCTGCAAGTTATAGGGACCTCTCCACACCAGCCTGGCTGACCTCTGTATGGCCAGAGCATACAGATGCCAAAAGGCCAAGCTCATGGAGGCATTACCAGGTGTAAACTGACGTCTGCCTTCTGCGTGGGAAGTAGAGGAAGACTCAGCTTATAATCACTCTGAAGACTGCATTTTCTGGAGTCTTCTGCAACATAAAAATTGTCCATGGAGCAGAAGTCTCAACACTGTCTTGCGCCACTGGGCTGCAGTAAGGATAAATACATTAAGATGAGGTATTAAGATACTGTGGTAATTAGGAGACATATAAGTAACTTAGATATAGAATGAAGCTACTAATAATGCATGAATGCAAAGCCTTAAGAGGTTTGCTTCATATAAAGCACCCAGCCGATCAGTGGCTTAGCTCAATTCTCTGAAGCTGTGAATTCAGGCTGAAAATCTTATGAGGATATGCTCTTTCAGTGAGGTGGGTTTTTTTTTCTTGTCATACTTAAAATATTGCTGAGGCCAACTTTTTGCCTATAGGCAATGTTTTTCCCATAGCTTCCAGCCAGACTAGAAAACGTTGAAAGGCAGGGGAAAATGTATTTAAAAAAAAGAAAGTAAAATTAGTCAGAGGGCTTGTGGGAAGATTCTGATTAAGGGAGTGTATCTAATGGTCAAACCAGGGAGATGGAGATGGAATCAGTATTCCTGCCACTAATTCACTGTGTAACCTTGTGTCTGTTGCTAAGCTTTTTTGTGCTCTATTTTCCCCGTCAGTAAAATGAGTATTATAATAGTTACCTTCCTGATAAGGGTTTCAGTTAATCAATTTCTAAAGCCCTTAAATACAGAGAGACACAAGATATCATATCAACAAAGTCCAGTATTTATCCGTGGCTGGATATTCTCTGAACTGCACCACCTGTAAATGAATAGGACCTGATCTATATAAACCAGAAGAATTCCTATCGACTTTGATGAAAAAACACTGTTTTTTGCAAATAATACCTGTGTGTTTTTGTCCCAGGCAGGATTTGCTTCTTAAAAATATGTTTGAAAAGCAAATTAAAAAGGTTTCAGGTGGGTTGGTAGAATTAAACTCCCCTGATTACTGAATTGTTTGCACAGTTTGCCTGCACTGTTCTTTATTGTAACTTGAGTTAGTCTTCATGCTGCTGGTGGTAGCAGTAGACAGAAAAAGTACTACATTTGTTTTTGCTCAAAATTCTGAATTTTTGCCAAGGAAAAAGGAGGAGGAAATAATGAACTTTTGGCAGGCATTTTTCAAACAATAGAATACTAAATTATGGTCTGGGAATGAAGATTCTTTCTTACAAGAGACGACTAAGGAGCTTAGCTTTTTTAGCCAAGCAAAACTGAAGGCTGAAAAAGAGGTGGTGATTGTTGCATGTAAGTAGATTGGGGCATAACAGTGGGGAAGGAAAAGAGCTATTAAAGCAAAGGGACAATGCTGAAAGAAGAACAAATGGGTATAAACAGACCATTAATAAATTCAGGCTGTTAATTAGAAGAATATGTTTAAATATCCTAAAAGCTGGATTATAGACAGCCTTTAGATAGGAATAGGCAGGTGAAGTAGCCCACCTAGGTTTAAGATGGAGCCACTCTCACACTGCAGCCAAGTGGCATGGGCAGAGGAGTGGACCTGAATCCAACTCCATACCTTTCCCATGCTTGAGGAAGTCAACTGGTTTTAGTATTTCCTTCCATTTACTACGTTTCCAGGAAAATGTAGAGGATAACCTCCTTTCTTCAAAGTGCCTTTCTACATATATCATGGCTGCATTTTAAATTGAGGAGCTAGCTATCACATCACCATTGCATCATATATATCTTTCTTCTATTCCAATCTTTGCTCCACAGTCAAGTGTTTTTACTGCCTTCCCTCACTTCTCTGCTGTTACTGTCCAATCCTTATTGCCTCTTCTTCCTCCACCTTGTAGCCCAAACTGTTTCAGCCCTGTCATTCATTAAGACATACAGCTGCAGCTGATGGTTTCAAGCTATAGCACAAGTGGAGCAGCTTGAATCTGAAATGTGGTTGTTGCCTTTCTTGCCCTGCTCACTTTGGGCTGCAGTAGCTTTCACTGCAACAGCCCTCAACCTGCCTGAGTCCAACAGCTCGACACTTTAATAATTTAAGTGATTTACATTCCCCAAAGTGCATCCGAACAGATTTATTCTGAGCATTTGTGACCTGTTCTTCTAAAGCACTTCTCTGATGTCTGTTCTTCATTAGAGTTCATCACCTAAGTCAGTTCAGAGTGATAATAGGAAGGTAAGTGCTGTTTCTTGAAGCTTATCATGGGAGCCAAGCCCATTAAGATGCACTGATATTAGGGGTCTCTTTGTTCATTTAGGCTGCAGAATGTGCAGGTATGATTAAAAGAAAACTTTTGGGGAAAAAAAAATTCTCATTTCTCCCATGTTGAATTTCTGTCCCTCTAACAAGAAATTGAGCGTGCTACCTCATGAGCTTTTTTCCACTTGTAGGTTAGTATCATTTAGTGGGGTTTTTTTGTTTGTTTTTTTGTTTCTGTTTCCTCTGCCAGTCTGTCATAAGCCAGCACATCCCTTTGGATACACAAATCATCCTCTTTCTCCTTGGACTACTCTGGTCTCACAGAAGAGGGTGTCCCTTTTTCCAGGCCAACAGCAACCCACTTGGCAAAGCTTCTCCTACTCTATGCGAGGTTGGTTTATTCCCCATAGCTGTCCTCTGCTCTCCTTCACACCAAGGTGGGGCTTCCTGCAGATGTCTGACAGATTTCAACTGGCCTTAAGCATACAAGTTTTGCTCTGTTGCTGGAAAATCTTATCTCTTTTATTTATGGCTTGTGTTAAGAAGTCATCAAGTACTCCCTCTAGATACATACCTCAGAGACTGTATTGTCCCAGTAGACAAGGAAAGCATTTTATAGCTATTGTGGATCTATGTCGCTGAGAAAGTCAAGGGGGCTTTATTCAAGGCCATATGAAAGTTTGTAGAAGAGACTGGTACAAAACTGGTACTGCAGGCTCTCTGCCCTGCGGATTAGTTCTGAAGCTGTCCTTCCTTTTGAATTTGTACAAGTACCTGGCTTGCTCTGAGTTGCCCCAGTTCACTTTGTCATGTCTCAGTACTGTGTAGTCAAAATTTCCCTTCTGTGCTTTTTTCCACCCTATTCTTCACCACTTTACTGCCTGGCTTGAAATTTCCCTGCCTCACTGCATTGCTGGGCACACATCTTTTTCTACTCTGGTTTGTCCATCACTCTTAAGCTCCTCTCCCTTTTTGAGGAGTCTGTCCTTTCACATTTGAACACACACCACTCATGTTAAGCAGCAAATCAATCCCACATTCCCTGTCCTGATGTGTCATATGGGAATCTCTCTGAAGCCCACAGTGAGGGCTACAGCTTCCCCCAGACCTGGGAATTCTATCCTGCTATGGGGACTGAGCTGGTCCCTCATCCACTAAAAGAAGACTTCAGCCTCATTTTTCACTGGCAGTGACTAGAATGACCAATCTGCTGCCTGCTGAGGAGCGAAAGGTCAGGCTAGGTCCATTCTGTGGCTACTTGTTTTTCTCCACAGTGACCAATTTCAGACGGTAATAGAAGCATCAATAATGTCTCTGTCTTCTCTGACTGCTTTGTTTCTTCTTTCCTCCCCGCCCCCCCTATTGATTGAAATATTGCAGCCTCCATTTGTTAGCTGGGCCCCTGTGAGGCAGGCTGAGGCATTCACTCACAGCACGTCTTCCCCATAAGCGAGATGTGAGGAGCTGAAATAATTTGGGATCATGGGGGTGTTGACCACACATTGCAACTTGTAATCTCCTTGGCTCATGTTCCTTTGTGGCTGAGGTCTGAGTTTTCAGGGGTCTGGGGAGTCAGTTGCCAGCCAAAATTCTGCTAACGTGTTTGCATGCTTAGAAGCAGCAGAGGAAAGACCCTCTCCAAAGACTGATCACTGTCCCAGTTCAACAGGCTCAGCTCCTGCTGCCAGAGCTGCAGATGAAGCTGAGAGCAAGAAGGAGCCTTAAGGACAGGGGCCGTATGGTACATGTGTCCTCAGAACCACCCCAGCTGTGTCCCTGCTCAGCTCTGTGTAGAGCATGATCCAGACCAGTAGGAATTCAGTGGAAACCAAGTCTTCCTTCCATCTTGGTGGAAAATAGAAATAAAACCCAAAACAAAAAACAAACCAACAACAACAAACAAAACCTGAAAAAACAAACCACCTGCCAGAGAGCTTCATCAGAGGTCATAATTCTTCCCTGTGGCTGGGTCAGGCCTAACAACATACCTCAGCTGTGAACTTTATCTGCTGAACTTCATGGCTCACTTTTCTCAGGGTAAATTAAAGTTCATAGCTGCACTTCTGGTTTAGTTGCCTCCCCAGTCTGGGACTTATGGTTTCTGAGCTCTCACCCCTGAGCCATCATTTCTCCTTGCACAGGGACAAGGAAATGGAAGATGATATGCTCAGTCTCCTCTAGTTTCCACCAGACAGATACTGTATTAAGGAGGAGGCAGACCCTGTTTCTCACAGTTTTCCTGAACTGCTGACTGATTCTAATTTCTGCAGCATCTCAGCCCCTGACACACTGCAGAGCACCTTATAACTGCCCCCGCAGCCAGTCCTACCTCATCATAGACCTCTATGGCATCTAATTGTTGTCTTGGTCACATTTGGAGTGCGTGTAAGACATGATACTGGCTCCGCTGGAATTATGGGCTGTAATGCAAAGCCTTAAGAGGTTTGCTTCATATAAAGCACCCAGCCGATCAGTGGCTTAGCTCAATTCTCTGAAGCTGTGAATTCAGGCTGAAAATCTTATGAGGATATGCTCTTTCAGTGAGGTGGGTTTTTTTTTCTTGTCATACTTAAAATATTGCTGAGGCCAACTTTTTGCCTATAGGCAATGTTTTTCCCATAGCTTCCAGCCAGACTAGAAAACGTTGAAAGGCAGGGGAAAATGTATTTAAAAAAAAGAAAGTAAAATTAGTCAGAGGGCTTGTGGGAAGATTCTGATTAAGGGAGTGTATCTAATGGTCAAACCAGGGAGATGGAGATGGAATCAGTATTCCTGCCACTAATTCACTGTGTAACCTTGTGTCTGTTGCTAAGCTTTTTTGTGCTCTATTTTCCCCGTCAGTAAAATGAGTATTATAATAGTTACCTTCCTGATAAGGGTTTCAGTTAATCAATTTCTAAAGCCCTTAAATACAGAGAGACACAAGATATCATATCAACAAAGTCCAGTATTTATCCGTGGCTGGATATTCTCTGAACTGCACCACCTGTAAATGAATAGGACCTGATCTATATAAACCAGAAGAATTCCTATCGACTTTGATGAAAAAACACTGTTTTTTGCAAATAATACCTGTGTGTTTTTGTCCCAGGCAGGATTTGCTTCTTAAAAATATGTTTGAAAAGCAAATTAAAAAGGTTTCAGGTGGGTTGGTAGAATTAAACTCCCCTGATTACTGAATTGTTTGCACAGTTTGCCTGCGCTGTTCTTTATTGTAACTTGAGTTAGTCTTCATGCTGCTGGTGGTAGCAGTAGACAGAAAAAGTACTACATTTGTTTTTGCTCAAAATTCTGAATTTTTGCCAAGGAAAAAGGAGGAGGAAATAATGAACTTTTGGCAGGCATTTTTCAAACAATAGAATACTAAATTATGGTCTGGGAATGAAGATTCTTTCTTACAAGAGACGACTAAGGAGCTTAGCTTTTTTAGCCAAGCAAAACTGAAGGCTGAAAAAGAGGTGGTGATTGTTGCATGTAAGTAGATTGGGGCATAACAGTGGGGAAGGAAAAGAGCTATTAAAGCAAAGGGACAATGCTGAAAGAAGAACAAATGGGTATAAACAGACCATTAATAAATTCAGGCTGTTAATTAGAAGAATATGTTTAAATATCCTAAAAGCTGGATTATAGACAGCCTTTAGATAGGAATAGGCAGGTGAAGTAGCCCACCTAGGTTTAAGATGGAGCCACTCTCACACTGCAGCCAAGTGGCATGGGCAGAGGAGTGGACCTGAATCCAACTCCATACCTTTCCCATGCTTGAGGAAGTCAACTGGTTTTAGTATTTCCTTCCATTTACTACGTTTCCAGGAAAATGTAGAGGATAACCTCCTTTCTTCAAAGTGCCTTTCTACATATATCATGGCTGCATTTTAAATTGAGGAGCTAGCTATCACATCACCATTGCATCATATATATCTTTCTTCTATTCCAATCTTTGCTCCACAGTCAAGTGTTTTTACTGCCTTCCCTCACTTCTCTGCTGTTACTGTCCAATCCTTATTGCCTCTTCTTCCTCCACCTTGTAGCCCGAACTGTTTCAGCCCTGTCATTCATTAAGTAAAGACATACAGCTGCAGCTGATGGTTTCAAGCTATAGCACAAGTGGAGCAGCTTGAATCTGAAATGTGGTTGTTGCCTTTCTTGCCCTGCTCACTTTGGGCTGCAGTAGCTTTCACTGCAACAGCCCTCAACCTGCCTGAGTCCAACAGCTCGACACTTTAATAATTTAAGTGATTTACATTCCCCAAAGTGCATCCGAACAGATTTATTCTGAGCATTTGTGACCTGTTCTTCTAAAGCACTTCTCTGATGTCTGTTCTTCATTAGAGTTCATCACCTAAGTCAGTTCAGAGTGATAATAGGAAGGTAAGTGCTGTTTCTTGAAGCTTATCATGGGAGCCAAGCCCATTAAGATGCGCTGATATTAGGGGTCTCTTTGTTCATTTAGGCTGCAGAATGTGCAGGTATGATTAAAAGAAAACTTTTGGGGAAAAAAAAATTCTCATTTCTCCCATGTTGAATTTCTGTCCCTCTAACAAGAAATTGAGCGTGCTACCTCATGAGCTTTTTTCCACTTGTAGGTTAGTATCATTTAGTGGGGGTTTTTTGTTTGTTTTTTTGTTTCTTTTTCCTCTGCCAGTCTGTCATAAGCCAGCACATCCCTTTGGATACACAAATCATCCTCTTTCTCCTTGGACTACTCTGGTCTCACAGAAGAGGGTGTCCCTTTTTCCAGGCCAACAGCAACCCACTTGGCAAAGCTTCTCCTACTCTATGCGAGGTTGGTTTATTCCCCATAGCTGTCCTCTGCTCTCCTTCACACCAAGGTGGGGCTTCCTGCAGATGTCTGACAGATTTCAACTGGCCTTAAGCATACAAGTTTTGCTCTGTTGCTGGAAAATCTTATCTCTTTTATTTATGGCTTGTGTTAAGAAGTCATCAAGTACTCCCTCTAGATACATACCTCAGAGACTGTATTGTCCCAGTAGACAAGGAAAGCATTTTATAGCTATTGTGGATCTATGTCGCTGAGAAAGTCAAGGGGGCTTTATTCAAGGCCATATGAAAAGTTTGTAGAAGAGACTGGTACAAAACTGGTACTGCAGGCTCTCTGCCCTGCGGATTAGTTCTGAAGCTGTCCTTCCTTTTGAATTTGTACAAGTACCTGGCTTGCTCTGAGTTGCCCCAGTTCACTTTGTCATGTCTCAGTACTGTGTAGTCAAAATTTCCCTTCTGTGCTTTTTTCCACCCTATTCTTCACCACTTTACTGCCTGGCTTGAAATTTCCCTGCCTCACTGCATTGCTGGGCGCACATCTTTTTCTACTCTGGTTTGTCCATCACTCTTAAGCTCCTCTCCCTTTTTGAGGAGTCTGTCCTTTCACATTTGAACACACACCACTCATGTTAAGCAGCAAATCAATCCCACATTCCCTGTCCTGATGTGTCATATGGGAATCTCTCTGAAGCCCACAGTGAGGGCTACAGCTTCCCCCAGACCTGGGAATTCTATCCTGCTATGGGGACTGAGCTGGTCCCTCATCCACTAAAAGAAGACTTCAGCCTCATTTTTCACTGGCAGTGACTAGAATGACCAATCTGCTGCCTGCTGAGGAGCGAAAGGTCAGGCTAGGTCCATTCTGTGGCTACTTGTTTTTCTCCACAGTGACCAATTTCAGACGGTAATAGAAGCATCAATAATGTCTCTGTCTTCTCTGACTGCTTTGTTTCTTCTTTCCTCCCCGCCCCCCCTATTGATTGAAATATTGCAGCCTCCATTTGTTAGCTGGGCCCCTGTGAGGCAGGCTGAGGCATTCACTCACAGCACGTCTTCCCCATAAGCGAGATGTGAGGAGCTGAAATAATTTGGGATCATGGGGGTGTTGACCACACATTGCAACTTGTAATCTCCTTGGCTCATGTTCCTTTGTGGCTGAGGTCTGAGTTTTCAGGGGTCTGGGGAGTCAGTTGCCAGCCAAAATTCTGCTAACGTGTTTGCATGCTTAGAAGCAGCAGAGGAAAGACCCTCTCCAAAGACTGATCACTGTCCCAGTTCAACAGGCTCAGCTCCTGCTGCCAGAGCTGCAGATGAAGCTGAGAGCAAGAAGGAGCCTTAAGGACAGGGGCCGTATGGTACATGTGTCCTCAGAACCACCCCAGCTGTGTCCCTGCTCAGCTCTGTGTAGAGCATGATCCAGACCAGTAGGAATTCAGTGGAAACCAAGTCTTCCTTCCATCTTGGTGGAAAATAGAAAAAAAAAAACCCAAAACAAAAAACAAACCAACACCAACAAACAAAACCTGAAAAAACAAACCACCTGCCAGAGAGCTTCATCAGAGGTCATAATTCTTCCCTGTGGCTGGGTCAGGCCTAACAACATACCTCAGCTGTGAACTTTATCTGCTGAACTTCATGGCTCACTTTTCTCAGGGTAAATTAAAGTTCATAGCTGCACTTCTGGTTTAGTTGCCTCCCCAGTCTGGGACTTATGGTTTCTGAGCTCTCACCCCTGAGCCATCATTTCTCCTTGCACAGGGACAAGGAAATGGAAGATGATATGCTCAGTCTCCTCTAGTTTCCACCAGACAGATACTGTATTAAGGAGGAGGCAGACCCTGTTTCTCACAGTTTTCCTGAACTGCTGACTGATTCTAATTTCTGCAGCATCTCAGCCCCTGACACACTGCAGAGCACCTTATAACTGCCCCCGCAGCCAGTCCTACCTCATCATAGACCTCTATGGCATCTAATTGTTGTCTTGGTCACATTTGGAGTGCGTGTAAGACATGATACTGGCCCTGCTGAATTACTGGTCTGTAGACCATATATAGCCTGTCAGAACCCTCCTTTCTAGAATACAGCTAACGCCCCTTGCAACTGCTGATTTCTGTTGACAGCTGAAAACTTGATGAAATTTGGCTGATTTAAACAAATCTGTTTCTGTGAGCACATGCTTCTGACTAAAAGGGCTTTGTAGTTTAAAATTGCTTAAGTTAATTGATATTCAAGAGAGATTATTCAATGGTAATGCATTCATAAACAATGTCACTGTTTGTTTGAAAAATTTAAACATTAATTTAAATTAAACTGTAAACAAGGGAAAGATGTATGAGTAAGGATTGAGAAGGCACTGCAGAACATCTTCTGACTGGAGTAATGTTATACCTATATCTGTATGGGACGTGCATATTTTAAAATGAGGAGAATCAAAACCATTTCAGGCCCTGTTTTCTAGCTCTTCTCAGAGTCTTTCCTCTTCAGTAAGAGGAGAAGATAGTTCAGTGGTCATGTGAGTCTTCAGAAACCTCTGTCAACTCCCTTCTCCATCAGCTATCTCTTGTGACTGTGGCTGGGTCTCACTGGGATATTTGAGCATCTGAGCCTGGAAGGTGATGGCACTCCTATGACATGTAACGCTTGCTGGGATTAAAATCAGTCCATTTTTGCTGAAAAAAATGCAACTGACCATTTTCACAACACTACCTGTATCAATTCCAGCAGGAAATTTTTCTTGGGTAGAGTGTGGTATTTTCTGAGACATTTCTTTTTACTAATAAATCCCTGTTTTATAGATAGATGAAATGGGTTGTAAGCCTGGGTCAATAAGGCAGGCTACAGCAGTAGATAGAGCAATAAGTTAAAACTTGGATGACCTGGGTTCAAGTTTCTGTACTGCTACAGATCTTCTCTGTAATCTTGAACAAAGCACCTCTTCTCTCTGTCTCAGCTCTTTTCTGTAACATGGGCTGTCAACACTTTCTTGCTTCATGAGATTTTCAGAGTATAAATACACTAGATGTGTGGAGGCACTCAAATACAGTGGTAATGAGGGTCATCTAAATACCATACTTAGATAAGTAAGGATGATTGTTTTCCATCTCCTTTATCCCTTCATGATAAAAATGTTTCCAGAAATCATTATATACAACACGTAAGCCAGAAGCAGCAGGAAAGTAATTGCCTGTCCTCAGCTCTTTTTTATATGTGGATGAGGCATATATTTGGGGTGGAGGGGGTTATTTTATCACAGAGCCTGTATCTACATATTGGTAAGTAGGGTATATTTTGCATGAGTTTGTTCATCACACCACCCCAATCATATTAGCAAGTAAAATATATAAAGTTTTTTATGGTGAGGGAAAATCAAATTTCCTTTCAGAGATTATTGGCAACAGAAGAGTCAGAATGACTTTAATCCTGTCCAGTACAGAGAATTCCCAGTACCTTCAACATGTTAGTCTTTTGTTTTTCAGAAGTTTATCTTTGGTTTGCAGTGGGTCACAGTAAACTTGATTTGGCAGAATGTGATCCCTGACATTTCTTCTAACACAGTTTCTGTATCAGATAGGAATGCTGTTTTTTTTTTTTTTCCCTTATGAGTGCAAGGCAATGAGATTGTTCCTTAAAATGAACATGAAAACCTGAGATGTCTAAATCAGCTTTCACTATATGGGAAAACATTTTTTTAAATTTATTTATTTATTTATAGAAAGAATATAAGAAGTAGAACTCCTAGGTTCTATTTTTATATCTAGCAGCAAATGACCGATTGTAAGTTGCGTCCTTTCATGCCTCAGTTTCCCAGTGTTCAAAAAAACACAATACATTTTTAAGGCAAGATATGCCTTATCTCTGCAATACTATATTCTATTATGGTTTATTTAACCATTAAAATATTTTTTTAAAGAAAATGATATAAAGCTGATAGTAAGAAATACTTTTCTTACATAGCACATAATTAACATGTGGCACTCAATGCCATAGACATTATTGAAGCCAAGAGCTTTGGAGGATTCACAAAAGGATTAGACATTCATATGAATAATGAGAAATTCTATTAGAGAAAATAAAAAATGTATGAGGGATAGAGAACTTCATGGTTTGGGGTATAAAGCAGCTGCTAATTGATGAGGGCTAGGAAAGAAATATGCCCCTGTGGGCAGGACATCCCGTGATGGTATGCTACAGGACTTCTTGAGCAGTACTGTGAAACCGGGATGCTGGCTGCTGAAGGGATTGCTGGACTGCCTGAGCCTCTGCCCTGTTACAGTAAGGCAGCTCACATCTCAAAGTAACAGTTGAAATAAAAACCAAAGGTCCAACCAAACCAACTGTGGCTGAGCCATAGTAGCCTGGTAGCCCATAGCACAGTGAAACGGTGATTCTTAGCATTGCGTCCAACTGT
>NW_008823916.1:1719079-1722852 GCF_000699105.1 Pygoscelis adeliae
CACGAGCTCCGTGCAAGGGGATAGTGCTGGCTATGCAGGCAGGATGTCCCAGGCACCTTGACAGGGTGTGCTGAAACCTGTCCCACCTTCCCCATGTGTAATCCCAGGAAAAAAAAAACCCAAAAGGCACAAAGGTGAATTGCACTGGTCACTCACTTGATTTGAAGTCACTCCTGTCCGGTCTCCACCTGTCTGTTTTTCCAGGGCCATCCACAGACATGTTTGCATAAGGCATACAACCATTTAACAAACACATCAGGTAGCCAACCATGTTTGCAGCTATCGAGCAAGCAATTATAGTTCATTCAATCAAAGGCTTTCGTTTGATCCAGCCTCAATTAACAGGGGAGGCATTGCCACATCTGCCTGCAATTTCAGAAGTGTTCACAATTCAACTTAGATTATTGCTATATTTCTGCAGCCTTTGATAGAGTAAGATTGATTACAAGAAATAAGAAAAAAGAGTGACCTTCCTCGGGCTTTTCCAATGGTATTTCAGTTAGTATTTTATAATCACTGTTTAACAAAGAAATTGCTCTCTGGTTATTAATATAAAAATTATCACCTTCTTTGAATAATAAAATCAATAAAGGCTCCTATCCTTTGAAAAGGCCAAAAACCTTCTCTCTGTTCATAATTAAACATTTCAACCTAATCTGGAGCAATAATAACCTTCAAAGTTTTATAAAATTCCTAATAATAATATCTTACAGAACACCTTTCTGCTCAGCAGGTTTCACAAACTGTGGCCCAGATTTGGACAGCATCTTTATGCATGGCTGGGCTTCGATATGTATGTCAAAATTTAAGGAGTTTTTTGTGGTGTTTCATCATCAGTGATAAACAAATGCATATAGGAAGTCTATTTGTTGCATTAGTAACACAATTAAAAGCCTGTTGTTTCTGGGTTTGCCATATAGCAGCCAGGTGACATAATTTTTAATTGAGGGTGCCTGCAGTAAGGCATTTGCATTCACTCAGAGACCTCTAAGGAAAGGATCAGTCTGTTGCAGGTGCTGAGCATTTATAGCTAACTTTTATTAAAAACAGATTTTTCAAAATCTTTTATTTCTTGTATTTGTGTTGGAACATAGTGGACAAAAGTACTTTTTCATGTCTGCTTGTTACAACAGGGTTAGCTATGTATATCTAGAGTCAATGTTCATATAGTTGGTGATGATGCAAGCACCAAATATCACTTGCCTAACCTTCAATCCAGCCAGGGTGTCAGTGTTAACTTGCACAATGGTAGAAGTGGGATCGAAATCCATAATCTTATATGGAGAGATACTGCTCCTGCCTCTAATTTCTACTGTCCTTTCCTGGAGTTACATTTATCAGGATTACTCGCTTCTCAGGCAAGTTACCTCTGTCAAGCATGAATGGCTATTCTCACGGGGTACAGAGACACACGAGCTAATTAACTATCATCCTGCATTTGATGATGATGAGCATCCATTGAGAACCCTCCATCCCAGTGGGTCTCATGGAGCTTCACATATTAAACAAACCTGCATATGACAAGCACAGGGATTACCTCTTCATAAATGAGTGGCAACCAGTTTTGAGTCGAATCACTTGACAGTTTAACAGCAGGCAGTGGAGCTACGTAACAGTTCACGGCAGGGGGTAAGGAGTACCTTTATGGAATGATTAACTTGTCTAAGAAAATGATGTCTCTGCAGGGCTTTCATTTCACACGTAGCTGCCACCAGGAACCCTGTAATAGAGCAGGCATGAAATATGGGTTAGGGATCCCCTTTCACCATTGCCCATGTATAGAATTTCCACAGGCATCGTAGGTATAGATGTCAACTTAGATTTAGGTAATGATAATACAAAATTGGCCCTTTTGATCTAATCCAATCCTTTCTTAGGCATAAACATTTCCAAACACGAGTGTTTTCTTATGAAAGAATGTCCTTTCAGTGTCTGTCCTTGAAACCCGTAAAGCAGTCCCAATGGACGACTGAGCTAATGCTGTACTTTTTTTTTCCTATACTCAAGCCATCTCAACAAGGGATCCTAACTGATGTTATGTAGGCCTAAGTTGTGTTGTATGGACAAGTCTTTTGACTCCCTTAGGCATTTTGGAAGCATCTGTTTTGCGGTGAATCATTTAGTCTTATATTCAGAAGTTTCAGGGATGCAGTTTTGTTTGGTGATGACTTGGCTCTGGCTTTCAACAAGGTCCTCGAGTCCTGTAACAACCAAAATGTACAACTGTAGTTAGGAGAAAAAATGAAAAGCCACGAGGCCTTTGTACCCCCTACCCTTTCTCCGTATGTGGGTGAAGATAATAGTTTGTGCACAATATCAATAGATGAAAGAGCTACCTAAATACTGAGTGCTATTATAGGACAAGACTTGGTGGGTGTGAATCTGTGCAGCCCCATGGAAGATGATGAAACTCTGCTGATTTCTACCTGCTACGGATCAGGCCCTTTAGTATTTATTACTGTTATCATCTGAACCTGAGTTGCAGCTCTCCCCTATGTTTACTCATCACTATCACATCCCCTTTCATTTGCTTCCTTTCTGAACAATTTACATTTCACCCCCTTGGAGCTTTTTTGGATGAGACTCCTTTCATCTCTCATCATAATGTTCAATAATGACATTTCCATTTGCTTCCCTTTTCATGAGGCTCCTTTTTGAAAACAGGATCTGACCTCTCTCTTTGTATTCTCCTGTCAGCCAAGAATCACATTGTGCATGAATTTAATTGACTTATTACATCTTTACAGAATGTGGTTACTTTAGTTTTGTGTGTATTCTGTTTGTTTGTTTGTTAATTTTTGGGTCTTTGAGAACTAAATTATGCAATTTCCAGAGTCTATTTCCAATTACTATTGAATCTTTCAATTGAACTGAATTTCATTGTGAGATGGAAAACAGAATGAACTGAAAATTCAACTGAAAACATGTCAGTATTGTTGGTACATGTGTTAGTGCTAATATAGAATTTATCAGCTTATTTTCTCTTCTGGGGCAATGTAGGGAGGGAAACATCAAATAAACAAAAGCAAATACAGGGTTTTTTTTCTTTTCTTTCACTGAAAGAAACGTCTGTATTGCAGTGAACAAAACCTTATTTGTCCTGTTTTGATGAACATGAAACCCACCTGATCCTGTTCTTCAATCCTCAGATGCAATGAAAAACTGCTACTTTTTTCAAGAAATCTCCAGCGTTATTGTTATTTAACTAGCTCCTGATCTGGTATAAACTGGCCTATCATTATTGATCTAGAGGGAATGAGATTGATTTACACCTGTAGAGAATCTGGTCTGTTATTATGAAAAATGACATTGGTGCTGGTGGCACCTTGTGGAGAATGAAAGCAGGTTGCTTCTGCGACAGACATACAGCACACAGAAGGGACCAGTTGGTACAAAACCTGTTTAAAGTGTTTAGGTTGCATAAACAAATGTTGCTTTATTGCTTGGTTCATGGCAGGGTGCAATATTTCCAGGAAAGCAGAGTATGGTGGAGAGCTAAGCGGACTGTAGTCCCTCTCTCCTATGAACTTGCCTGGTACTGCATGTGCTGTGCCATCTGGCAGAGAGGGGGACACGGAGCCACCGTTCCTCAGCACTACTGGGACCATCCTTGACTGGGTGCTTCTGACCTGTGTGGTCTGACTCTCCTTTACTGTACAGTAGCTTCATGTCTCCCAAGAGGGCTAAATACATATTGGTGTGAGAGAGAGAGAATGCGTCTTAGGGCTTTGCCTTGTAGGAAGACATTTGAAAGTAGTTCTTTCCCCTTCTAA
>NW_008823916.1:1722878-1739949 GCF_000699105.1 Pygoscelis adeliae
CAATCTTGGTCAGATCAAAACTCTCCACGAGGAGAGGAGCAAGTGCTCGGTGCAAAAATGATTTGCACATGTCATTCCAATCTGTCTCATGGAGTACCTTGCCAGGTTCTGGCAGCTGGTGGTTGGAGGGTTTCCTGAGTGTCTGGTGTTTAAAAAAAAAACCACCACCAAACCCACAGCTGTGCATACCCTGTCTGAGTTTCCTTGCTCCCTTTGTGAAGCTATGCGACCTCCCATAGCATCCCCAGGTAAGGACTGAAATGTCCATGGTTTGAAATGCAGCTTATTTCATTTATTTGAAGCCACTTGCACAATGACTATGTAGAGTGCCCCATAGTTATTCTGATATAAGACAGGCTGGGGCCCCATTCTGCACATCTTTTTTTCCACCAAGAACTTTACAGACCTCTCTTCTAACCTCTTGATTTTTCTTTCCTGAGCCCTTGGTTAGAAAGGCACTCCTTGAACGCCATTACAGGTCTTTGATCCTTGTTCCATTTCTCTGCACATTTTCTGTTTTTAGTTATCTCTTTTTTTCTTCCTTCTTTTCTGTTGTTTCCATTTTTTCATTTTTTCCTTTTTTCCCCATTTCCCCCCATTTTTTTCTTTTTTTTCCTGTTTTTTTTTCTTTTGTCCCCCCACTTTTTTGCTTGTCCCCCCACTTTTTTCTGCTTTTTTCCCATTTCCCCCCCCCTTTGGATTATCCCCTAGTTGAAGAGGATCTTTCTTACCTTTAGCTGGTATAAATCAGAACAACTTCAGAGATTTTTCGAGCTAAGGATGTGGTTACTTTCACACAGTCCAGTTATAACTGGGGTTCAATACAATTTCATTTTTTTAACTTTTTTTTTTTAAATGTCACAAATCCCACAAGTCTGTCAAAAAGCTTTGTGTCATTCTGGCAATCCCAGCCAGCCTTAAACTCATGCTGTCCATCTGTCTTTAGGAGAGGTTTCTGTGTTTCTGGATGGTAGGTTTGTTTTAAGGCTGGTTGCATCAGTAAAATGACCAGGTGGATCAAGATATGGTCAAAACCCAAGCAAAAGTAATGGCCAGTTCAAATGGGAATGATTATGTTCATGTCAGTAAAATTCTCACTTCTGGCATTAACTGAGGAACTAGTCTCTTGGCAGAGGAAAAGGTTGGAAGCTGGCCCCACTCTTGTCTATCTTCTACCGGTTTGGTGGATAAACTGGGGACTGCTGTCTGCAGAGCTGTCCTGCCCCTTTTCACCAGCATAAATTTTACTTCCAGGATTACAGCAGCTTTTATTTTGTTAATATATTATATGTTCCTTAAATGAGAAGCCAACCCCTGCAAAATGACTTTTCCTTATGGGCCAGGATTGGCCTCACCAGTCCTCGCTATCCCATTCTGATTCTCTCCCAGCTGCTTGAAAGTCTCATCACTCTCGAGTGGGGAGCCTTAAATATTTCCAGTGACATTTCCTTGGCCTCTGGTGATTTAATATTATTAACCTGGTATGTTATTAAAGTGACAGGAGATGTCTCCCCTTCACAGGTATATTTTTCCAAAAACTCATTTGAATTTTTATTACTTTATTTTGAGGGGCAGCTAGTGGAGCACAGAACAGGCAGGGAGGGCACAGGAGGGAAATGCACCCGGTCCTGGGTATGGACATCTCCTCTGTATGCAGATAACAGGTTCTGGCATAGTTTCTTTCACCATAGTTTACTTCAGAATTAAGAGTATTTCTTAGTTTGAGCAGTCAAACTAGAGTATTTCCAAGAAAAGTGTCTCTTTCCTGAGGCTGCAGCCCATTTCAAAGGGATCACCTAGGGGAGAAATAGGCTTTTATGTGCTTTGCAAATCCCACAGATTTTATGCTTTACCCAGATCTCAATCCAAGTCTGCTTAAATTTCATCTTACAGCTGTTGTTACTGTAGGAAAAATCTAAAGCACATAGTGGAAATCTATAAACTTAGGACAGTGTAGAAATAAATCCAGATTCTTAGCCAGCATAAATCAGTGACATTAAAATAACTTGAATGGAGTTGTATTATTTCCCTTTTGCTGCACATATAATCTACAGGGCCTGGGTTTGCCCAAATATACGGGGGAACTGATTTCAATTACTCAAAAAAACGTAGCTCCATAATGAGATCTCTGTTTACAGAAGGTCCATAGATTTTCAAGAATATGTTTTGGAGGTTTTGTTCACTTTTTGTGAGGAGACTGACCCATTAAACATTTGGGGAGCAAACTGTCAGTTATGATGTGTTCTTTTTGGTTCTAGAAGTGAGGAAAAGATGACATCTTTTCTTTTCTAACTACTCATTCAGGAAAGCCGGGTTATTAGATCTCCATCAGCTACTGACACTCTTGGAACTTAATTTTTTCATGCTTTTTTCCTGACTTTCCACACCCTGACCAGTCTGTCGTGTATAATTTTCTTAGGAAATCTGAACAAATATCAACATCTTCAAATTGTTGGTGAAATAGACCCTTTGAGCTTTCCAACAGATATTTGGTTCAGTACTTTGATCCAAGCCCATCTCTATTCTTTGTTGATTAAAATTATATCCCTTTGAAAGGATTTTTAAAGGTATTTCCTTTCTCTATGGCTTATCAGCTCCTTTCCATCTGCCCGTCTCGGTATCGGCACACTGGTATTTTAGACAGTTCACTGAAAACTTTGCAAGCTAAGAAATTATATCCTATACTGCCAGGCCTTCGTTCTTAAACAAGACATTAATGACTTTTCCATCAGGTTTTAAAACTGGTTTTGCAACAAACCCCACTCATTTGGGTTTATTTTTACCTTTTCCCTCTATGTAATCTCCAAAATAACTTTAGAAAAATACTGTGTCAAAAGCTGATATTAAACTCTCAAGTGTCTGGCAAATGATTTAACGCAACGGCTCACACTGGGGTAAACCCCAGAGATTTCTTTTGTAAAGTTCCACCTACATAATCTCTTAGAGGTAGATTTTTAGAGCTTACTATTTACTTTAGTCTGGAGACATTTCTTTGCTTTTATGGCTCATCTACTTTCTGTCCACCAGTTCTTTTAGATAGGAATGTTGCTGTTTCCCTACTGTTTAATCTTTCTCTCTTGCTTAGCAGTTTCCTTTGCTGCCATCCCATGCACATGAAAAGCATGAGCAACGCACCTGCTCTGTAGCTGGTCACTGGAGAAAAGACTGTGATGTACACCTCATAGTGAAGAAAAACAATGCTGGGAAAGGCAGGGTGTGCAAGTCTCGCGTTGCTGCAGGACGATACCTGTAACCCAGGAGCAGTAGGCTGGTCTGATCCTTGGCTGATGTGAAGTGATAAAGTGTCAGTGGATTTACTTGCTGAGATGTCCTTTAATTGAGTGTTATAACATTCTGGCTTTGAAAAGATGTCTGGCACAGAAGCTGCCCTCTGTGACCTGTGTCATTCTCTTTCTCCTTCTCTGTTGTTTTCTCTCTCTCAAGGGACTGAGTGTTGCTTCTCTCCCAAGCAGCCATGGGAAGCACCGTAAGCCAGGACTCCAGCAACATTTCAGACACGTGTCCTCTCTGGCCTGCAGCAAACACTTCTTTATTATTCATGGGATAACCGAGGGTAAAGAAAATGCCATGTGTAGCCCCATGAAGGAGCTGCAAACTGAACATCTGGACATTTTTACATGCGAGAACAAGCACAGGTTTTGTAAGCCTCACAAACCCAAATTGCTATCACAGTGTTCTGCCCCAAAACAAGTGCTGTTGGGGAATTAAGGAGGGAGTAACATCAATATGTGTAATGGAAGTGTGGCGTAATATTTTCTAAAGCATTTATGTAATAGGCATTGCTAATATCTGTATCTACATAGGAAAGTTTTACCGGTTGAGTTATAGTGGGCTAAAATATAAGAGCCCCCCTAACTTTCCATCTGAAATAAGTTTTTTATTCCCCCATGAAAAGCTATAATGGTCTCTCTGCCTCCTGCACAAGCCTCTTCCTGACTTCTACACTAACCTCCATGTCATTGCAGTAAGTTATCATTTATAATCTCTTACTTGAGACTTAGTCCTCATCACCTCATAACATGACCTGGACCATATTTCTTCAGGAAAGAGAGAGAAGAAGGAGTGTCTTAAATTTATTCTTTTGTTTTGCTTTTGTTTAAGGTGAGGTTACAGAGTAGGTTTAGTTTGGTCTTTTTTCCTCAATTTGTCTGAAACTCCTTTTCTAGTGACAAAACTGACACGAAAACAAAAGTCTGCTTCTACCAGTGCAAGTAACTTCCTTTAGGTGTTTACATATTTAAAAATATTCTACATTTAAATGCATGTCTTATGATGCATTGAAAAATCATGCTTTAGCAGGAAATTCTCATTTATTTTTAATGCTGAGTCCCTAAAAAGCCAGATTTTGAAAGGAACATATAACTGAGTGGAAGTAAAGTGATATGTGTTCTTTTTTAATCACTCTGACGTAAACATCAAGAAATCCCGTAGCCAATTTCAAACAAAACCTTTCCTTTTCACACCACATATTCTCTGGGAAGTTAGCTTCATCATTTTGCCTTGCTCTGAGGTGTGCACACAGGCAGAGGTGTACTTCCCCTTCGTGTGGTGTTCTGGTGCTGCGTGATGTTTGTGGCCCCTGACAATCTCACCTCTTCTTTCCCGCTGTACAGTCTTTTCCCAACACACGTCTACCCTTTCACCATACTTCATCTAGACCATTTTCTTGGTTTTTTTAGAAGCTTTTTGTTCTCCAAAGAATAAGTGTCTGTACATATTAATCCTTTATCTTGCACGCAAAGTGTAAGCAATTTCTCACCCCTTCTCTTGCTCAAATACACAGATAACATGCACACAATTCAGCCATGAATGTGCATCGCCTCCTTTCTGTTAATTTTACACACGGACTCCTTCCACAGCCATGCACTATGTGTAGTCTTTCCATCTCGTTATGGCCTCTCCCACACTTTACTCCCAGCCCTGACCACAGGCAAGCTGTTCAACCACATCACCACATTATCCTGCACACACTCTTTGGCTGCTCACTCTTCATCTGGTGAGCGTGTTCACAGACAAAGGTGACGTATGCCTCCACCATCCTGGAAAACCATCCATCTCCAGATTTCCCCCATGTGCAATGGGGAGGTGCAATCTCCCTGACCAAGTTAGTGCCATTGCCTGCTTGCACAGCTTCAAGCAATGCACCTGCACTCCCCACCTGCCACACACCCCACACTTTTCTATCTCCCCTGTTTCTCTCCACCTACTATTTCAGACTCCTAGACATCCCTGTGGCCCTTTAAAGTAGTGTTGATGTCCAGCTAATGTTCCATTCTCTCTTCAAACCCATTGCTGTCGCATAAGGCTGGGTGCTAGGTGTGTGAGCCATCCCTGAGCGCATAATTGATGCTGCATTTGCCTACGCTTACTGTACTTCTAGTATCTACATCAGTGCTTTGTAAAGCCCTTTGGGATACTGTGAACATGAAAGACGCTATATAAAACCCAAACCCTATTCTATTCTAGAACAGCGCTTTTAAGTCCTTTTATCACAGAATGAGGCAAGGGTTGAATTGAGCCCAGAAACAGCAATTTAAAGTTTTCATGAAAGAGTAGAACGGTGTATGTTTGGTATATTTTAACATAATCTGAGAACACTAAGTGCACTAAAAGCATACCGCTTATTTGTGTGTGGGGAAGTGGAGAGGAGGGGGAGAAATATAAGTGCTTGTTTTTCTTTGGGATTTCATTTATTACAGGATCTGACAGAGATCTATCAGGATGACAAAGGGAAGGGGGAGAAAAACACCATCACAAAGGTCTCTGTTTAAGTTCAGGAAAATAACAGCCTGTTTCTGTTGTCTGTGTGTGGAGAGTTACTTGGGATATGATCTGAAACTAGCTATGCAGCTGAAGAACATAAGGAGAAAGCTTCAAGTTTTAATAGCGTATACCAAAGCTATAAGGTTATGAGTTAAACACAATTGCTGGCGGGATGGCTGCAAGGAAGTGGCTGTCTGTAGATGGCATGGAATTAAGCCAGGGCCTTAGGATCTAAAGGCAGGCGGTAGAAGACGATGCTGGAAAAAAGGAGAGGAGGCATCAGATGATTTAGGATTCAGGCAGTCGCCTCCAACAATGCACTGGACAGTGCAGTAGGATCCGTGAAAAAGAAAAGGGGATCTGGAGTGTCTGGATTATGTGTCCCAGACCCTTTCATATCTCCTTGCAGGTTGTCCACGGACAGCTCTGCACATGGACAACACAACACCGCAAGCTTCAGCCCCCATATGTGGCTGGATATTTTCTTGAATGGACCTAACTGTCCATTAGGACAGCTCCAAATCTGAGCACTATCTGGAAGTACCTAGAAGTACCTTCATTTACCACTTCATCAAACTTTGTTCCGTTGACAGCTTTTAGTTACAGTGATTGTATATTTATATTAATTTGGGGTTCTTTGCTAGAAGTATCGCATAGCACCGACTGTAGATATGCTTATCTGTGGGAATTCCCCAAGCAAAAAATGCTTATGATAAAGCCCCATTAATTAGTACTTGCTGAACTCTCTAAGTTAGTTTTTAATGTTTAGTGTATTTTGTATTAGTGTAGGTCTTATTTTTAAAATCAAAACATTGTACGATACCGAGTCAAAGGCTTTACTAAAGCCAAGTCATCAATGTGATTATCAGTCCAACTTGGAATCTTCCCAAATAATTAAATCAGGTTTATTTGATAAAACCTATTTTCCATAAAATCATGTTGACATCCATTAATTCTATTTCTATCCCTTAATTCTTTATTAATTGGTTCCTCTATTAGCTTTTCCATTATTTTCACTGCATTTATGTCAGGATAAATTATCAGTCCAAGGTGACTAGTAATCCCATATAGGATTCTTTTTAATGTGACATTGTTATCAGAGCATCATGTTACCTGTAAGTCTTTTATTATTTATGACTTTTATTAGGATTTGTGGGATAGGTATCTTCCAAACTATCTCTTGATTTAGATTTAGAGTATCCAGACTGGTCTATAATAGTTGTTGTTCAACTATTGGGGAACTTAAATGACTTCCTCACCTTCCTTGCCGTCAGTAGTCTTCAGTTCAAAGGTTGGAGTCACAGTAAAATTAACTTCTTGGTCGATCATTTATGCAAGTCTTGTAGCTGATTTATCCTCGCTCTGTTCACATCTCCAGTCTTGTAAACATGGTCTTCTCATCCTTCCCCTCCTTTTTCATTCCATTCTTCCTTAAAAGATTTTCTTCTTCAGTTATTGCACATTTTCCTTAGAACTTCTTTTTATCAATCCTGCTTATCGGCCCCTGGCCAGGGCAGGGGGTCCCTGTAACCGTTCATAGCCCTGTTTTACGTTCCTGGAGAATTTGGTGGGGTAGGAAGGAACAACAGCGGCACGCATCTACAGGTCTGTGCATTTAGCGCTTCTGGTTCCTCTCTCTGGAAGAGGTCCTGCCCTCGGAATCAGATGTGATACTCATCCACAGAGCTGCTTTAAAGCAGTGTGCTTTTTGCTTGAATTTTGATCCTTCTTATCTTCCAGATCTCTGTTGTGATGGACATGGTTGTTCTTGTGTCTGACTTCCTCCGCACACTCTGTGCACATTAGCTGCCTTGATTTATTTCTAAACCTAGACAAAAAACGCTGAAACCTGTTGAGGTCCTCTCCCTTCTTCCAAAATCACCACCTTTTTTTCTGTTACCGACATTATTTTTGTCTTAGAGATAAAAGTGAAGGGGTAATAGTTCTTCCCTACTACAGCATACAAAACATGGTAAAATTCTGTGATTCCAGTAGTGAGGACTATATCATCTTCATACTTCAAATTACAAATCAGCCTGAAACTTACTTCAAGCATCCTCTAAAATCTTTCCTCAGAGCCATCTCTTTACACTGCAGTATATTAAATGTTATTGAATAGAATTGCCTTTTTTCCATCGTTATTAACAATTTGTCATCTCTGCTTTATCATCACCAGCCGTAGCATGTTGTAATAGGCTGATACTATTGTTAGATTTTCCTTTATCCCTAACATACTTTAAAAAGTCTCTTTTTTTTCTTTGGCTCTGCCAAAGATGGATATTGCCCTGATGTTTTTTGTCTGTATTAAAACGTATTATGTTTAAAAGGGCCAATAGGAAGTTAATTTCAGATGTGGATTCCTCCTTTCATATAACAGTAATCATCATAATAATAAAAATATGGGAAAATAACACTTATGTATTTTTATTTTCCTTGTCACTGCAGGTTTCTGTATAATATTATTCAATACTATTATCTTGGTTAATTTTAAATGTCACAAGCAGTGAAGTTTCTACTATTTCTCCACAGAGATATGTCCAGAGTCTAATAGATATTCCTTTTTTTTTTTTTTCCTAATGATGACCTTATATTTTTACTCCAGTGACGTTTTGCCACATCTACACTGTTGTAATTGAGGGCAAAATTTGGCCCTTTGACATAAGTGGAATTATAGTAAAGATGAATCTATTCCACTTAGATCATAAAATCTTTCCTTGTAAATCAATCCTTCTAGTCCCTAAATCATCTCTGAAGATGTTCTTTGAGTTCCATCCAAGTTGTCAATATGTTGTTGATGCTGAGATACTCAGAACTGACTGAATGTTTGTCTCACTGAGCCCAGAGGGAGGAAAAAAAATGACCTCTCTTGACAAGAATTTATATGTATCCTAAATAACCCTGTTCTCCTGTTATTTGCTGCCATATTAACCTGATGTGCTAATGTGTGATTTATTCTTATCCTTCAGTCTTTCTGAATAATTCACTTCCTGAATAGCTGCAATTCAGGTGGTTTGTATTCATTCATTTTGTTGTGCAACTGAGATGGTTTTTGCCTGTTTTTATTCCAGGCTGACCAGCTGCTTACGGTTTTTGCACTTGGGCATTTTGCTGATTTTTCACCTTAGACAAATAACCTTCCCTTTTTTGGTTTAACCCCTAGAATGAAGCTAACAATGTGGCCAGCCTGCACTTTCCAATTATGGCTACAAGTCTTATAATCTGTTTGTGTTTTTAAAGGATGTTTTGGCCTTCCCATGAGAAGCGTTATGCCTTTTGTTACTTCCCAGTGCTCTCAGAGCTGAATCCAAAGTATATTTAAACATACAATGACACTTCCACTGATCTGGTTTTTCAGCGCCTTTGGCATCATGTGCCTCTCCCCTCATGGGTATGTGAGACACAGGGCCAAATCCTTTTGGTGTAAATCAGCACACTTCTTTTAACACTGGCTGAGGAACTGTCTGGCACAATGACTCATTAGCTGCAAGCCTAGTTTGAAGGGTGGGATTTTTTTTTTTTGGTCTTTTTCTTTTTTATTATTTTAACATTCCCATGATTTTTCCATGTTTTCCATACTACTTGAGAGCCTTGCTCGGGTGAGTCCAGCCCCAGACTGTCTCTCCTTGTCTGGCTAAGTCAGACAGTTTTATTTCTGCTGCTCATGGTCTTTTTTTAAGCTGAGTGCCAGAAAGCATTGAGGTGGGCAGGGTGAACGGGTGGGGAAGAGGGGAAGCATCTCTGAAGAGGGAGTAGTGAAATAGAGGAAAATTCTGGGACTCCTCTTTGAAAGAGCGGTGATGAAGGTTAAGCTCAAGCCAGCTGGCCCCGCTGGCTGGCACCGTTGATAGACAGAACCTTTATCAAGTGTCAGCAAAGACATATGACATTTATCACCGCGGAAAGCTGGGTGCTGCTGCACTGACAGAGTATATTCAATACATGCCATCTCCACTGTACTGAGATCCCTTAATGGCATGATTTCTTGCTGAGACCAGGACAGCTCTTCCTTCTGCCTCATCTCCACTTCTCCCTTCAGCTTCTTTTTGCTTCTTTTTCTAGCTTTCCCTCCATAAGTTTTTCTTTCCTTTTTTCCCTCCATTTTTTCCTGTTCCTCATCATTCTTTCCATTTTCCTTTTGTGTCTTGTTTTTCTTCTCCTTTCCAACATGTTGCCCCTCTTCTCTGCTTTTACTTCCACTGTGTCTCTGCCCACAGAGCCCAGGAGAGCACCACGGAACCCTGTACCCTCAGGCAGGCATGGTGTAACTGCAGAAGAATAATTTCCAGATCTGGGTTATAAAAGATTTCAGATCACTTCAGGTCACAAGGAAGGTAAACAGCTGCTGTTCGTGAAATTTAGGCTAAAAGGCTGGAATTCCTTCATCAATGGATCTAAACCCTTTTCAGGTGTATTAGGACAGTGAGCCGAGCTTACAGACACATTGCTTGCTGCACAGAACGCTGCTCAATGGGAAGAAAAGAGATGTGAGGCACTGCAATTAAGTGATTATGCAAATCTAAACAGGGATTTTGTTTTAAAGTATTTTCCAGTATGAACATGATGTGATTGCAAGAGACATGTGAGCCACTCTTGGAGCCAAGAAACAGGGAGAGCTTGCCCCTGCAGAATACACACCTGGGAATAACTGAGCCAGTCACTGGATGTCACCATTGAGCTGCAGAAACGTGGCTTGAAGTTCATTATTTATCTGCTTTTAAAAGCATTAGTTTTTAAGGAAAACATCTGTCACTGGGAACCCTTGGGTGAGTCAGCACCTTGCTGTGGACTGGACCTTGCCGTTTGCTGGGACTTGGCATTGGTGTCTTGCCTCTGTGTGGATGAAGTGAGTGTTCTCATCCTCAAAGGAAACATAGCGACCAGGGACCACCCTGAAGTGGGGGAACTGAATTTGGTGGTGGTTAGATGAAAGTCCTGAGAACATGATGACTCAGAGTCTGGCAAACATCAGGAATGGTTTCCCTTCTCTGCAGCATGTATATGATTCTTGGGGTACTGTGGGAAGGTAGATGTTCCGCTAATGAAGTACTAATGCAAATCATACTAATATTGCACAAATTCCCTTGAGCTTAGCAGAAGAGCTGAGATCAGTATTACCCTATCAAACATACAGTAACCACCAGAACCAAAAGGATCTGGTGACCTACTACATGACTAGTGTCATGAGAATGAGAGCCCCAAACAGAAGGAAAACAGAATAATTTTCACTTAGCTGGAAATGTTCAGTTATTTCTAGCCTCTTAGGCTGTTATGTAGGAAATTACCTCTGATGATCCAGTTAGTAGAAGGGAATAGGGATCTACATGGGACTGAGAATGTACTCATAACATAGAGTAAAAGAAAATTGTGCATGTCTATAAAAAAACAGAAAGGGGAGGCAGGGAGGAGAAGAAAAAAGCCAACAGCCAAAGAGAAGAGAGATCCTTTCTCAGATTCTTTCTCAAGAAATGAGAGAAAGACTGCCCAAGGACTGATGTGCTGATTTGGTCATTCACAAACAAAACAGAAAATAGACAAGACTTCATGAGATTCCTGAACCCGTTAGGCAAGTTTTTGGTAGGAACAATGTCTTAGTATAAGTCACTCAGCTTTATATAGAACCTCACTTCTTACAGACAAGTCTGGACACACACTCAGGTCAAAAGAGGTGGCTGAAGAACAGGCAAGCCCAAGTAATCTTCTCAAGCAGCCGCCTTCCCTTTAAAGTAAGGCGGAAGGCAGAAAATTCTGGAAGTGAAATTATAGTGGAATTGTGTAAGATAGAAGGTGTATCTTTGTGGAATATTGTGTTCATCCTCTGTGAGCACGAGGCTGTGTCATTTGGAGAAAATGTATTTCAGTAGAAGAGAAGCCAGTCTAGGAGGAGGGTCTGTGTAGAGCAGCCAGGTTGCAGAAGAGCGTTACAGTAATAGCAAAGGGGAGGATGAAGAGAAGGGACAGGGAGCACTAATTTAGCACAAAATCAAGATGTTGAGAACCAGATTAATTGAGATACCAAGAGAGTTGAAGGAATAGGAAATCTCTAATTGCCTGTACACCAACATGAAGATTCTGGATAGTAAAGGACGAACAGGAATTGCTCACATATGAGCATAAATTTGACCTGCTTTGGTGTTACTGAAACCTGATAGGAAGATTTGCATGACTGGAATGTTAAAAGCACTGGTTACAATCTGTTTAGGAAGCAAAATCAGGCAAATAAAAGCAGGAGGGCTATATTCTTATGTCAAAAATGGCATTGCATGTTTCTGAGTCTCTGAGAACTCAGAAGCAAATGATCTGAACCAATGTTCTCACAAATGAAGACCAAATCAGGTCCTGACTGCTATCCATTGCAGACCAGAAAGTGATTTGATTTCTTGTCTGGCTCTTTACACACCTCTTTATTATAGGTAGGAAGAAAAAGACTTTAATCTGAATGGCATATAAAGGAGATCTCATGCTGCTAGAACTAAAATATCCTTGATATTTTTTTTTTTAAACAAAGATGACAATTTCCTAACTTTAAAAGTGTTTTATCCAGCAGGAGGCAAAATGGTGCCAGACCTCACCATCTTGACAGATAAAGAGAATTCAGTCACAGAATTAAAAGTCAGAGAGTTGTTTAGATGCAAGTGACATAGACTTGATTAAACTTGCTACGTGCAAATGGAATAACGTCCAAACCACACAGATACAGGCATACACAGGGCTGATTTCACAAAATGAAAGCTATTATGAACCCAATCATTTGAGTAAAGGGATTTAAAGGGGAAAAAAGTAAATAACTAGGAACTCTATGGCAACATTTTATATGCTTCAAAAATACTATTAGCACTAGCAAGGGGAAAAGATTTTTAAAAAAACAAACCAACCAAACCCCATACTTGAAGAAAGGCTAGCCTGATATTTAGAGGACAATTGCTAACTTGCTATGTAAAATGTGACCTAGAAAACACATGCAGGTACCAGATTCAAGACAGTCGATGTTCAGGTTTGCTCAAGGTATGAGTACAAAATGTCCAGCTATATCGAAGCCACAGAAGGAGTTCTGTACTAAGTGTTTGTGACAGTTCAGTTTAGATGTCTTCAGACCAGTGAATAAACTGTGTATGTGGATGAGCTCTCAGTCATTTAGCTGCTCATTGACATTGAAATTCAACTTTGTATACCCTGCCAGCCCAAGAGCTATGCACCATCTGGTTCCCACATCCGCTCTGTTGAAGGGACACCGATAATTTCTTGGCTTGGCTTGTGCCAGTTTAGGAGTGAACTTCAGAATGAACGGGAAGTGAAAGGCCAGCAAACACAAACATTTCATAAATTACAGAAGCAATTCATAGGAGGTGGAGACAGGTCTTAGACCAAAACCTTTGTCTGGCCCATGAATGACATTTCTGGGGCTTCTGATTTCCTCCATCCTGGATCCTTACTGAAACCATTTCAATGGGGACTTAAGAGCCTAAACATATCTAATGTCTGGGCCCAAATCTCTCTGTGTCTCTTCTTTCTCATAGTGTTCAGTGGAGACTAGAAATAGCATATAATGGTATTTTTCTGCCTGTGCTTTAAAACACCCTAGGCTTTAATTAGGATAGCAGCTGTGCTAGAAATGTTAGCTACATTTTGTGATAGGGAAAATTGGAGGGGTACTTCTGTCTCTTACAATTCCTGTCTTTTGTTGAACAGCTTGATCTGAAATACAGTTCTCAGAATACTTGTGTAAACTAACGTCTTTAAAAAGAATCTGCCATCCGTCTTCTCTATGCCAGGTTGATGGATTGTGAACCTCTGAGTAATATCTCTTGACTGAATGAGCCGTCTTAGCACCTCCATGGAGAAAAGAGACGTCACTGGGTGAAACACAATGGATGGATGTATTTTTTTGCTAGTAGCAGAAGTGAGAAGATGGTTTTCAGAATTTTTAGATATTGCATAATTGCAGAATTTGGATGATATTCAGTGAGAAATGGGCAATTTTTAAAAGATTTTTCTGATTATATCCTCTGATAAAACATGTCTCCTTATATTTCCATGAAGGTCTTGTTATGAGCAAGACAGAACTATTTGCCTTTGTCATGTGTTGCTTTTAGTTTCAGACCTGTCCCATACCAAGCTCTAGGTGAGGAAGGGCATCACTGGGTACTGGTGAAGCTTCTGAAATGAAAGCCCCTTTCCTAAGCACTGTTTAAATGTTCTGCCTGAGTTGTGCAACCAGAATTTTCACAGTGGTAACTTGGACTGAGCCCAACTTCGAATGTGGATTATTCAGCTCTGCTGCTCCTATCTGCAGGTCCATGCTCCAGCAGGCACAAGGGCTATTTAAAATAAGGACACAGATGCCTAAACCCTCTTTCAAACTCCAAGATGCAGAACTGTGAGTCTGTGTTTGCAAAAATGGGTTCTTCTTAGGAGAGGGGAAGATTTACAACACTGAAGTTTAGATAGCTTGTCTTTGAGGTATTCCTTGAGAGTTCAGAAAAAGAGAGGTTTGTGCAGGGGGGCTTCAGGTCTCTCAAACTGTTTCCTGGGAAAAACACTGAGCATACAACATGTAAAGGCTGAGCAACCAACTTAACCACTCCAAGTTAGAGAGCTAAAGTTTAGCAGTATGTACATCCTTCCCGTGTCTTAAAACCTCACCCATTGACTGATAAAGTATCCAGAGGGCACTACATTATTGAAGTACCACTCAGCCCATGGACTGGTATGTCACATCAAACCACAGCTAGCGTCCTCACCAGCATAGTCATTCGATGGCACACTCAGCCCAAGGCAGCATCTGTCACAGTGTGAATGTGTAGCTCATACAGCCCCTAGCACTGCCAGGGACTACATTGCCCAGGACCCTTTCCAGAGCAGCATCTGGGCCTTGAATCAGGGGCCTGAGGCTGGCCCACATGCCACATGGAAAGTCAGTTTGGTTTCTGGCACCCCAAGAGTTAAAATCTCTACACTTTTGTCCTTGGTGGGAATGAGATAAGCAAAATAACATGGAAATGAAAAGAAAAAAAAAAAAAAGAAAAGCAGAGCTGAGGAGAGGAAAAAAAAAAGCCCCAAGCCTAAACAAAACTCTGGAAACAGAGAAATAAAATAGTTTAATAAGTGGGACACAATCTACAGTTTGTGGAATTAAAGCCGTTTTCTATTGGCCAGCTGCCAAAATGAGGCACAAACAAATCCAGAGAAAAGCAGGTTAATGAGAGCCATCCAAACAAAAAATAGTAAAAAAAGCAAAAGCAACAAACTTGCAGAGCTGCTACTGATGAGATAAATAAGATTTGAACTGGCATTATCTGATCCGCTTGCTGTGCATATTTCATTTGTTAAAGCCAGTCTTTTAAGTCTCCTAGACACAGGTTTCAGCCTCATCCTCTCAGCAGCCATCACTGCATCCATCTTATCCATCCTTCAACTTGTCCATCCTTGATCACAGTGGGATTTGGTTGCATCGTGAGCCTGTTGCTAGGACAGAGGCAGATGCATTGGGAAGGCATTTGCTGCACACTGCATCTGTCAGGAGGCTGAAGAGACAGAAGAATTCCTGACATGATAGACCAGGTGTCAAAAGCAATAAATAAAAACGATAGTGAGAATCCCTGATGAGGAACTCAGCTTTTAAGAACTGCCAGCCTGTAGTTGTCTTTGCAGAAGATATTTTTAACTTGTTTTGATTTTTTTATCCTCTCCATCTGATGCCCCAGCTCAGGAGTTCTCCTGCAATTATTTCTCCCCCTGGTGCATGCTTGTTTGAACTTTCAAGACTAAAGGGATGGCTTAAGGGACCGAATCACAAGGTCTGTAATTCCCACCAGGTTTTCCGAAACTGCAGGTTTGAGTCCCAGCTGGCCTGACTTAGGAGTCAAAGTAAGCTCACTGGGGTTACAGCTAGGCTGCTGCAAACATCCTTCTTTTCTGGAGCTGTTGAACTCCAAAAAGGTGGGGAAGGAAACAAAAATCCAGACAAGTTCCTCTACCTCATGCACACGCACATGTGCATGAGTGAAAAGAGCATGCAGGGTGCTTTGTTAATGAGGCAAAGCCGATTATGAAGAAATGGAGAGGCTGCTATAAAAGTTTTTAACAATACATTTTCTTCTCCTTCTGGGAGGCTGCAAGACCCATCTTCCTCACAAAGTCACGCCGACGCAGGCTGAGTCATGATGAAGAAAGGCTTGGTCTCTTTCCCAGTTTCTGGAGGAATTTGTCCGGAGAAAGGTCTATGACCCTACACAGAATAAAATCCCAAAGCCCCTAAAAATCTTCTTTGACTTCACAGGCAGAACCTTAGTATTTTGTTTTCCATGTTCACAAGTTCCATCCTCTGTTTCCTAATGAATTGTACCTTCCAGCTTTTTCCTTATGTCCGCTGGCTGGTGGCTGAAGGCATGGAATAAAATGTACGTTCAACGAGGTTGCAAACACGAGCTAAAGCACAGAGTTCAAACTCATGGTTAAAAGAGCCTGCCCAGAAAACAACCTGGAGCTTTGCTTCTTCAGCTGCACACATTTAATAGTATTTACCTATTAGTCAAGCTTCATTCCAGAAGCATATACATCTTTGTCTTTGGGCTCGAATGTGAAAACAGCTTCAGCAACGCATTCATTTAGTGTGCTTAAAAGCCACCGACTTTTAAGGCCCTGATAAATTAAAGCCCAGCCAAAGAACTTTCCTACAGAAAGGATTTTTTCCCTTGAATCAGGACTGTATTTCTCTCCCTCTCCAACTATTGGACAATAAAGGTTGTCCAAGGTGTCTAATCTATGTTCATATATAGTCTAGTCTATTTTTATATACATGCAACGTAGAGAAAAATTCCAAGATAACATTTTATCCTACATATTTTGATAACTATTTAGTCTGGGATGACTGAGTTTGGGCTGGTAGGTTAGACTGAATGCCTGACCTTTTGGCTGCTAAATTTAATGAAGTAAGTCCCATTTTCTTGAGCAAAGCCCTTTGAAAACTCTTTGTATTTCTGAAAATTCAGCTCCAGCTATCAAGCCAACGGAATGGATTTCAATGAAGCATTGCAGCCTTATACAATCAGAAGATCCCGCTCTAACAATTCATTAATTTTACAATTGTTTCATTGGACGTAACCCCACAATGCTTGTCCACTTTCTGTGCTAATGAATCATAACAATCCCATATGCAAAAATAAATAAAAGCATATTTTTTCCTTTCATTTTCTTCAAGTTGCATGCATTGGGGGAGAAAAGGTTTCTCCAAGCAATATAATTCCATTTTGGTTAAAATAGATACACAAGAAAATATGCCACTGAAAAG